>NC_057394.1:6025014-6386998 GCF_019320065.1 Cervus canadensis | reverse complement strand
TTTGTTTTTAATACTGTATTTTTAAGAGCCTAACCTCTACTCTATATTTTTAATCTTTGTTTTTCAGTATTTGATATCAATATTGGACATTTAAGAATCCAATATTCAGCACCCATTTTTACTCAGGAGTGTGTTGATTACTCTCTCCCCCTTCTGATACTCCGTTTTCTCCCTCAGATCACCTCTATTTCCTCCCTCCCCCTTCTCTTCCCAATCCAATTCTGTGAATCTCTGTGGGTGTCTGGGCTATGGAGAACACTTTGGGAACAGAGAAATGCGTAGATATATCTCTCTCCTCTTGAGTCGCCCTTTTTCTTCTCCTGCTCATCTCTATCTCCCTCCTCCCTCTCCTCTTCTTCATGTAACTCTGTGAACCTCTCTGGGTGTCCCTCATGGTGGAGAATCTTTTCACCATTAACCTAGAAGTTTTATTATCAGTGCTGTATAGTTGGAGAAGTCTTGAGACTACTGGAAGAATAAGACTGAAATCCAGAGACAGGAGACTTAAGCCCAAAACCTGAGAACACCAGAAAGCTCCTGACGACAGGCAACATTAAGTAATAAGAGATCACCCAAAAGCTTCCATACCTACATTGAAACCAACCACCACCCAAGAGCCAATAAGTTTCAGAGTAAGACAAACCACGCAAATTCTCCAGCAACGCGGGAACATAGCCCTGAGTGTCAACATACAGGTTGCCCAAAGTCACATCTAACACATAAACCCATCGCAAAACTCACTACTGGACACTCCATTGCACTCCAGAGAGAAGAAATCTAGTTCCATGCACCAGAACACCGACGCAGACTTCCCTAACCAGGAAACCTTGACAAGCCAATAGTCCAACCTCACCCACTGGGGGAAACCTCCACAATAAAAAGGAACCACAGACCTCCAGAATACAGAAAGCCCACTCCAGACACAGCAATCTAAACAAGATGAAAAGGCAGAGAAATACCCAACAGGTAAAGGAACATGAAAAATGCCCACCAAGTCAAACAAAAGAGGAGGAGATAGGGAATCTACCTGAAAAAGAATTTAGAATAATGATAATAAAAATGATCCAAAATCTTGAAAACAAAATGGAGTTACAGATAAATAGCCTAGAGACAAGGATTGAGAAGATGCAAGAAATGTTTAATAAGGACCTAGAAGAAATAAAAAAGAGTCAATTAAAAATGAATAATGCAATGAATGAGATAAAAAACACTCTGGAGGGAACCAAGAGGAGAATAACGGAGACAGAAGATAGGATAAGTGAGGTAGAAGATAAAATGGTGGAAATAAATGAAGCAGAGAGGAAAAAAGATAAAAGGATCAAAAGAAATGAGGACAAGCTCAGGGACCTCTGGGACAATGTGAAACGCCCCAACATTCAAATCATAGGAGTCCAGAAGAAGAAGACAAAAAGAAAGGCCATGAGAAGATACTCGAGGAGATAATAGCTGAAAACTTCCCCAAAATGGGGAAGGAAATAGTTACACAGGTCCAAGAAACCCTGAGAGTCCCAAACAGGATAAACCCAAGGTGAAACACCCCAAGACACATATTAGTCAAATTAACAAAGATCAAACACAAAGAACAAATATTAAAAGCAGCAAGGGAGAAACAAGAAATAACACACAAAGGGATTCCCATAAGGATAACAGCTGACCTATCAATAGAAACCCTTCAGGCTAGAAGGGAATGGCAGGACATACTTAAAGTAATGAAAGAGAATAACCTACAACCTAGATTACTGTACCCAACAAGGATCCCATTCAGATATGAAGGAGAATTCAAAAGCTTTACAGACAAGCCAAAGCTGAGAGAATTCAGCACCACCAAACCAGCTCTTCAACAAATGCTAAAGGATCTTCTCTAGACAGGAAACACAGAAAGGTTGTATAAACGTGAACCCAAAACAACAAAGTAAATGGCAATGGGACCATACCTATCAATAATTACCTTAAATGTAAATGGGTTGAATGCCCCAACCAAAAGGCAAATACTGGCTGAATGGATACAAAAACAAGACCCCTATATATGCTGTCTACAAGAGACCCACCTCAAAACAAGGGGCACATACAGACTAAAAGTAAAGGGCTGGAAAAAAATATTTCACACAAATGGAGACCAAAAGAAAGCAGCAGTTGCAATATTCATATCAGATAAAATAGACTTTCAAATAAAGGATGTGAAAAGAGACAAAGAAGGATACTACATAATGATCAAAGGATCAATCCAAGAAGAAGATATAATAATTATAAATATATATGCACCTAACATAGGCGCACCACAATATGTAAGGCAAACGCTAACGAGTATGAAAGAGGAAATTAATAGTAACACAATAATAGTGGGAGACTTTAATACCCCACTCACACCTATGGATAGATCAACTAAACAGAAAATTAACAAGGAAACACAAACCTTAAATGACACAATGGACCAGCTAGACCTAATTGATATCTATAGGACATTTCACCCCCAAACAATCAATTTTACCTTTTTCTCAAGCACACATGGAACCTTCTCCAGAATAGATCACATCCTGGGCCATAAATCTAGCCTTGGGGAATTAAAAAAAAAATTGAAATTATTTCAGTCATCTTTTCTAACCACAATGCAGTAAGGTTAGATCTGAATTACAGGAAAAAAAATATTAAAAATTCAAACATATGGAGGCTAAATAACACACTTCTGAATAACCAACAAATCACAGAAGAAATCAAAAAGGAAATCAAAATATGTATAGAAACGAAGGAAAATGAAAACACAACAACCAAAACCTATGGGACACTGTAAAAGCAGTGCTAAGGGGAAGGTTCATAGCATTACAGGCTTACATCAAGAAACAAGAAAAAAAGTCAAATAAATAACCTAACTCTACACCTAAAGCAATTAGAGAAGGAAGAAATGAAGAACCCCAGGGTTAGTAGAAGGAAAGAAATCTTAAAAATTAGGGCAGAAATAAATGCAAAAGAAACTAAAGAGACCATAGCAAAAATCAACAAAGCTAAAAGCTGGTTTTTTGAAAAAAATAAACAAAATTGACAAACCATTAGCAAGACTCATTAAGAAACAGAGAGAAGAACCAAATTAACAAAATTAGAAATGAAAATGGAGAGATCACAACAGACAACACTGAAATACAAAGGATCATAAGAGACTACTACCAGCAGCTCTATGCCAATAAAATGGACAACTTGGATGAAATGGACAAATTCTTAGAAAAGTATAACTTTCAAAAACTGAACCAGGAAGAAATAGAAGATCTTAACAGACTACCATCACAGCAAGGAAATTCGAACTGTAATCAAAAATCTTCCAAAGCCAAACAAAAGCCCAGGACCAGATGGCTTCACAGCTGAATTCTACCAAAAATTTAGAGAAGAGCTAACACCTACCTTACTCAAACTCTTCCAGAAAATTGCAGAAGAAGGTAAACTTCCAAACTCATTCTATGAGGCCACCATCACCCTCATTCCAAAACCTGACAAAGATGCCACAAAAAAAGAAAACTACAGGCCATTATCACTGATGAACATAGATGCAAAAATCCTTAACAAAATTCTAGCAAACAGAATCCAACAACATATTAAAAAAATCATACACCACGATCAAGTGGGCTTTATCCCAGGAATGCAAGGATTCTTCAATATCCGCAAATCAATCAATGTAATACACCACATTAACAAATTGAAAGATAAAAATCATATGATTATCTCAATAGATGCAGAGAAAGCCTTTGACAAAATTCAACACTCATTTATGATTAAAACTCTCCAAAAAGCAGGAATAGAAGGAACATACCTCAACATAATAAAAGCTATATATGACAAACCCACAGCAAGCATCACCCTCAATGGTGAAAAATTGAAAGCATTTCCCCTGAAATCAGGAACAAGACAAGGGTGCCCACTCTCACCACTACTATTCAACATAGTGTTGGAAGTTTTGGCCACAGCAATCAGAGCAGAAAACGAAGTAAAAGGAATCCAGATAGGAAAAGAAGAAGTGAAACTCTCACTGTTTGCAGATGACATGATCCTCTACATAGAAAACCCTAAAGACTCTATGAGAAAATTACTAGAACTAATCAATGAATATAGTAAAGTTGCAGGATATAAAATTAACACACAGAAATCCCTTGCATTCCTATATACTAACAATGAAAAAACAGAAAGAGAAATTAAGGAAACAATACCGTTCACCATTGCAACAAAAAGAATTAAAAATACTTAGGAGTTATATTCTACCTAAAGAAACCAATGACTATACATAGAAAACTATAAAACAACTGATGAAAGAAATCAAAGAGGACACAAACAGATGGAGAAACATACCGTGTTCATGGATTGGAAGAATCAATATTGTCAAAATGGCTATTCTACCCAAAGCAATCTATAGATTCAATGCAATCCCTATCAAGTTACCAACGGTATTTTTCACAGAACTAGAACAAATAATTTCACAATTTGTATGGAAATACAAAAAACCTCGAATAGCCAAAGTAATCTTGAAAAAGAAGAATGGAACAGGAGGAATCAACCTGCCTGACTTCAGACGATACTACAAAGCCACAGTCATCAGAAACCAAAAGTATGGTACTGGGACAAAGACAGAAATATAGATCAATGGAACAAAATAGAAAGCCCAGAGATAAATCCACGAACCTATGGACACCTTATCTTCGACAAAGGAGGCAAGAATATACAATGGAAAAAGACAACCTCTTTAACAAGTAGTGCTGGGAAAACTGGTCAACCTCTTGTAAAAGAATGAAACTAGAACACTTTCTAACACCATACACAAAAATAAACTCAAAATGGATTAAAGATCTAAATGTAAGACCAGAAACTACAAAACTCCTAGAGGAGAACATGGGCAAAACACTCTCGGACATAAATCACAGCAAGTTCCTCTATGACCCACCTCCCAGAATATTGGAAATAAAAGCAAAACTAAACAAATGGGACCTAATGAAACTTAAAAGCTTTTGCACTACAAAGGAAACTATAAGTAAGGTGAAAAGACAGCCCTCAGATTGGGAGAAATAATAGCAAATGAAGAAACAGACAAAGGATTAACCTCAAAAATATACAAGCAACTCCTGCAGCTCAATTCCAGAAAAATTAATGACCCAATCAAAAAATGGGCCAAAGAACTAAACAGACATTTCTCCAAAGAAGACATACAGATGGCTAACAAACACATGAAAAGATGCTCAACATCACTCATTATCAGAGAAATGCAAGTCAAAACCACAATGAGGTACCATTACACGCCAGTCAGGATGGCTGCTATCCAAAAGTCTACAAGCAATAAATGCTGGAGAGGGTGTGGAGAAAAGGGAACCCTCTTACACTGTTGGTGGAATGCAAACTAGTACAGCCACTATGGAAAACAGTGTGGAGATTTCTTAAAAAACTGGAAATAGAACTGCCATATGACCAGCAATCCCACTTGGGCATACACACTGAGGAATATAACCAGATCTGAAAGAGACACATGCACCCCAATGTTCATCGCAGCACTGTTTATAATAGCCAGGACATGGAAGCAACCTAGATGCCCATCAGCAGATGAATGGATAAGGAAGCTGTGGTACATATACACCATGGAATATTACTCAGCCATTAAAAAGAATTCATTTGAATCAGTTCTAATGAGATGGATGAAACTGGAGCCCATTATACAGAGTGAAGTAAGCCAGAAAGATAAAGAACATTACAGTATACTAACACATATATATGGAATTTAGAAAGATGGTAACGATACCCTATATGCAAAACAGAAAAAGAGCACAGAAATACAGACAGACTTTTGAACTTGTGGCAAGAAGGTGAGGTTGGGATGTTGCGAAAGAACAGCATGTATACTATCTATGGTGAAACAGATCACCAGCCCAGGTGGGATGCATGAGACAAATGCTCGGGCCTGGTGCACTGGGAAGACCCAGAGGAATCGGGTGGAGAGGGAGGTGGGAGGGGGGATCGGGATGGGGAATACGTGTAACTCTATGGCTGATTCATATCAATGTATGACAAAAACCCACTGAAATGTTGTGAAGTAATTAGCCCTCCAACAATAAAAAAATTAAAAAAAAAAAAAAAAAAAAGAAAAAGGCATGAAAGTTGTCAAGATGCTTAAAATCTAATGTAGAGGTAAGAATTATGTATGTAAAAGTTAAACAGCAATGTAAGAAAATAGTTATTCAGTGCTTATGAAGTTGAAAATACTTTTAGATAACATGCATTTAATGCTAAAATTTTGAAATTCTACTAATGTCTTATTATAATTATACAATATGGAAAAAAATAAGTCAGAAGACAGGTAGAAAATTTTACACCCAAATGTGATGGTTTTATGTACACATACACAGTTTTGCTTCCCTGGTGGCTCAGATGGTAAAGAATCTGACTGCAATTCAGGAGAACCTGGCTTCAACCTCTGGGTTGGAAAGATGCGCTGGAGAAGGAAATGTCAATTCACTCCAGTATTATTGCCTGGGAAATGCCAAGGACAGAGAAGAATGGCAGGCTACTGTCCATGGGGTCGTAGTCAGACACGACTGAGCGACTAACACACACAAACAGTTTTGCATTTAACTGAGGCATATTTGGTTAAAAAAAGAGCATCTAAGATACTTGCTTCAATTAAGGTAAATTTTGTACACAAAATTTGTGTTGGATTTGTTACGGGATTATACTTTACTTAAGATCTCCATGGAAACCAATGTTTTGGGTGTTTTGTTTTTTTTTTTCCCCTGTTAATAAATTATTCCTGTGATCCCAAACAGTAGGGCTTGTTTGGTTGAATTCATCCCTCAGAAATGGAAACCTCAGGTCAAAACTACCAGTTTCCACTGGACCGTGGTAAGGAGGTGATTCTGGCCACCTCTGCTCATGGTTTCCTCTCTGTCTTTTATTTCCTGCCACACCAAGGAGGAAAAGGGAAATCGGTCTTAATACAAATACATGAACCTCAGCTTCTTTTTTTGCCTAATTAGTTTTCTGAAACCACTTTCCATGTAAGATCGTGGTACCAACTCAACTGTACTGTCTAAAACGTGAAGACAAGGGTAGAAACCCATCAAGGGATTCCATCTGCTTAGAACCCTGAGCCTGCACGGCGCCTTGTAGCTTAGCACCTCCCACCAGGCAAAAGCCAATTGCAGTCAAGATGCCATCCAGTTCACCAGCTTTACCTCTGCCTGTTTCCTTTGATTTCTCATCACTGTTCCTTGCCTGCCATCCATTCCCCACTATCCATTATATTTCAGAGTATTCCTTTTCAGCAAGCCCATCCTGTTACTCCAAATTTAAAGTTCCCTTTCCCCTCTAATCATGGCAGAAAACCACAAACATTAGGGCTAAATATGAAAAAAAAGTAAGTGAGGATATTTTATGGGATAATTACTGTGATTATTACAATAGGAAGGTATTCCACGAAAGGATGTACCTTTTGGTATTATGGATTTTTTGTTTGTTTGTTTTTTACTAAGTATTTTTTCCTTCATTATAAATTAATTAATTTATTTTAATTGGAAGCTAATTACTTTACAATATTGTAGTGGTTTTTCATCAGTGTATGGCATTGTGTTTTTATAAAACCGTTTTCCATTTCCTCAAGGCCAACTCCATCTTTCTTACCAAAAACATTGTATTACACTGACCTTGCTGTTAAGAAATCTTGCCCGCCCTCCCACACAGTGGATGGACCCACTCTACAGCCTGGCTGTGGTCATTCCCTGCTGGGATGAAGCTATTGTCCAAAGCTGCTCTGTTCCCTGTGACTTACCTCTGGACACTCCAAGCTACAGACTGCTTTCGTAGTCTTGTAAAAATCACCCTTGTAGGAGATAACCCAGGCTGCCTGTGTGACCATGGGAGTGTCAAGGCCATCTGCAGACAGAAGTCCCTGGCAACGCAACCTTGAATAGCGGAAGAAAGGCAAGGAGCTGGCTGAAGGCGTCCATTTAGCTTTCTAGCTGCTGTTTGGCTGGTCTCAATGGGATCTGTCAGAAAGCTTGAAGGCAAATGGTTCTGCCTGTCAGCTTGTAACAGTTTGAAGGAAATTAACTTCTCAGAAATTGAGCCCAACTAGTGATCACTTCTGATTTATACTTTGCCACGGCAGGCCACGACTATGCACAATTGCATTTCGTGTCTGCATCATTTCATCAAGAAGGTTGCGCAAGGGAAAGAAGTTGTCCAAGTTCTGTAACACAGCTCTTTCTAATAAAGAACTATCATAATTATGTTACAAAGGGAAACACACACGCACACTGAGATATTTCTCTTCAGATATTAAGACAGGATATTGTAAGACTGTATCAATCATTTTACTTTAACTAGTAGATGTCATACTTATTTACTGTGCCAGGATGACCAAGATGAAGTTGTCCAAAAACCAAGGTGCCCTTGTATTCTCTAACAAACAAAATGAAATCTTCATTGCCATTAAAAATCAAGTTTATATGACTTGGAGTCGACATAGTAATCTAGTGTTTTGTTTTTTGGGTTTTTTTCCCCTTTGACTATATTTTAAAGAAATCCTTCTTTCTTTTAGGTTGGCATTCCTTTGGCAAATTTCTTATTTCTAAAACAGCTAAAAGTGTTTGATAAAATGTACTTTGAGAAAAAAATAATATAGCAGTTAGAAAAAAAGAGCAGAAACTTGCAGGTGAAAAACATCATTAAATGATTAAGATGTTGTTTATACAGAACTTCCAAGAAATGGAGTTCTAGATACATCAAATCTACATATGCTCAAGTCTTGAACTTTTAGCCATCTGTTCTTTAAAGATGCTCATTTCGTCATATAGATGTATATTGGATCTTCCTGACCCAGGGATCGAACCTGAGTCTCCTGCATTTCAGGCAGATTCTTTACCATCTAAGCCACCAGGGAAGCCTATATATATATATACATATAAAGTCTGTTTTTCATTGCCCCTTCTTTTATACAAATGCACTAAATCCTCCACATCAGTACCTTTATGAATACTAGTTAGTTTCTAGATGGAGTTGAAATCTGTGATCTGACGTCTGAGAAGAGAAAGACTGTTTGCCTCTATAATTAATATGATAAGAGTCGAGTTCATCAGATTATGCTCTTCATGGCTTGTGACACTTCAATTCCAGCAGAAGCTATCCATGTATATAAAAGTTAGTGTTCAATGATATTCAGTATTTTCAGATTTTTATTTTGATTTGAAGCTTCTGCCTGCTCCCTTTGCTTACTTTGTTTCCTGCTATTCATGGGTTTTCTCCCATGACTTTTCCACTAGCGAAAGGCTGATTTTGATAGACACTCTTAGCCAACAGGAATGTCTGTCCAAGTGACAGACAAGTCACACAAGTGAATGAATCAGTCACACTGAATTCTCAATAACTGCACACCTACAGAGACTCTTGGCTATAGTGATCATCTTCCATGTTTGAAAAGTTTGCCCCTGTTATTAGAATGGCGCTTTGCTAGAAGTTTGGCTGCAGTACTTATACACTTAGTTTGAAAAGTAGAGCCGTAGGGGTACATTTCTGCTGCTTGAAAATATGATGACATTTGCTTTTTTTGAGGAGGAAGAAACATGACAAGAAAACATGCATCTTTAGAACACTGGGTCACAGCACCTTCTCCATGGCAGCGCGCGGAAGCTCCTAGTTAAAGAATCAGTGTGCTTGGCAGTTTGGCTCTTGCACAAATGTCCGTCTCCCTCCTTCACTTCCCCTGGGAGTGGAGCCCGTGTCTGGCGACTGCACAGTTGGCTATCCCTCCCTGGATGTCCTTCAAACAGATGATGTGCTTGCTGGGACTGTGCTTCTTTTGTACAACCCCCAGAAAAGAAATGTCACACAGAACAGAACCAAGAACGGCTAATGATAAGAAGGCAAGACAGGGTACGTTCAAAATCCTAGAACACATTCTTGCTAAGACTCCTAATATTGACAGTTCTCTTTTCCTTTAACTAATGGGTTCTTCAAATGTATCAGAAAGAGTCACAGAAATTAGCCATAATATTCACTGAGAATGCCTAATGAATATACACACTAGTATAGCACTGTGCACCTTATGGCATTATTTGCTCATCTATACATAATTTTGCAATCAAATATACTTTTAAAATATACAATATTTTATATCTAATATTATCTGTTCCCAGCTAAGGGATGGCAAACCAACTTTTGAATATTATTCATTGCCTTCCCTACATGAATTATTCTTCACCCAGGATTGCCCTAATACTTTCTCAGGTGCTTTGAATAGTACTTGGGACGGAAATGAGTCCCACTTTGTAGAAACGTGATCAACTCAAAGAGGCAGAACTTAGCAAAACATATTATAGACAACAGATACCAAGCCCAGGGAAGTGTAGCAACGATGCAGGTGCCAGAAATGGCGCTATGATCTCAGCAGTCAGGAGAGCCCAAAAAACATGATTTACAAAGAAGTCTTTTTTGTTCATTTGCTTTGTTTTCTTTTCAAAAATACATTTCACCAAGTTGTTGGAATGGATGTTAGGAAAAAGGCTGAGGCCCATTTGAAAATGGGAAGGATAGACGGATTGCACACCATGAGAAGTGTTTCAATGGTTTCTTCTGGAATTTGTTTTCATATTAAATAAAATTCAGAAAAAATTAATTTTGAACAAAATTAGTAATCATTTTCAGAGCCTTCCTTTTAGAAACTTAAGAAACGATGTCAAGACTAGACTATGATTGTAGAATACAGAGAATGGGGGAAATGAACACGCACATAGATGAATAGATAAACTAGTCATAATGTGGGGGTTGCTTCATGTCAGCGATGGTGGTGATAGTATGCAGAGAAGGAGATATCGGGAGCAACCAGCAGCTGGAAAAGAGACTTTAATTTGCCTACCTCTCTGAGTTGGGTTTTTTTTCCCTTCCCTTTTTTACTGTAACAGGTCAATTCTGGAGATTTTTCCAGGTCAACATCTCCTCAAAGAATCTCCCTCTTTCCTTAACATGAAAATAAATGGAGTTTACCACTCCAGCCTAGGTTATTATTGATCTGTTTATAAAAATAATATACAGTTCAAAGAAAAAAAATCCATAAAAATAACTTTATAATATTCTTAAAAGAATGAAAACATCAAACAAACTCACTAGTTCAACCTAGAGGTTCAGAACTGGAGGCTAACAAGAAAATATAATTATATTCATGTCTATGTGTTACTCATCTTTCTCAGTTCCAGAATCAGAAACACATTTTAATAAAACTTTTATTTATTAAACCTAAAATAGAGATTCAGATTATATTCTTTCTTTTTGCCACAATTATAAACCTTTTGTTTTATAGGACATTTTTAAAAAACTTTTTATTTTGTATTGAATTATTAGCTAATTAGCTGATTAGCCATGTGGTGATGGTTTCAGGTGGAAAGCAGAGGGGCCCAGCCACACATATACATGCATCCCTTCTACTCCTAACTCCCCTCCCGTCCAGGCTGCCACATACCATTATCATTTATACCATATTCATAGTCTTTATACAGTGGCAATAATAATGTTTGTGAATTTTTTTTACATTGACATTATAAAATACCAATATTTTATTCAATTAGAAAGAAATATTTTTGCCTTTTTTCTCATCATGCTAAGCTGCTTCAGTTGTGTCTGACTCTTTGTGACCCCACAGACTGTAGCCCACCCACTCCTCTGTCCGTGGGATTCTCCAGGCAAGAATAGAGGAGTCGGTTGCCATGCCTTCTCCAGGGGATCTTCCCGACCCAGGGACTGAACACGTGACTTTTGTCTCCTGCATCTGCAAGCAGTTTCTTTACAACTAGCGGCACCTGGGAAGTCCTTCTTTTCTCGTCAGTTTTTAACAAAGATGAAAGAAGTAAAATAACGATGTTTAGGCACATAAATATGTATTTTTATTTTAAATTATCAACCATCAGATAAATCTGCATGGGTTTGGAATCACCGTAATATATGTACCTATGGATTTGTGTCCAGACTCCTTAGTGTCTGTGAGGTTGCTTAAAATTCAGATCACACATCAAACACCTTTAACAGGAATGTTGCCATCTGAGGAAGTGTACTTTGTAGGAAGAGATGGAGTCCCAGGTGTCTCAGGCTCTTTCCTTGTCAGTATCCCCCGAACCCCGTCAACCTCAGATTCACCAAACCTTTCTGGAAATGTAAGGCCAGTCCTCACAGTCTCCCTGCCTCCCAGAGTACGATGCTAATACAGGAAAGTCCATTCAAATGAAGATCACACGAAAGAGAAGCCAGGCAGCTCTGACTGTCATGCCAGCTTAATGTCAGTATCTATGCTTATTCACAATACAGGACACTTCTGTGCTTCACTCAACATCTCTCAGAGTAGACGTGTTTAAGGCTTGGGGATTTTTAAAAGTCTACCTGATGCTGTGAATGTTATAATCATTTTATTTAACTCTCTTGCCTGTGGTCTGCATCTTTTCCTAGAAGTTACCAAGAACAGGTTGTTTAAGTTTGAAAAAAAACAAACAAACAAAACACAGGTTTTGATGAAAAATATAGATCAAACTTCAATTCTCCAATTAGTAAAAATTCATGGTAATAGTAAGATATAAATCTGGTTATCTTACATAAGATGAATTATTTAGTTATATATTTTTTTCACCTACTCATTATACTCTACAGAATTATGTAGCAAAAAACCCTGACAAATTTTTCTCACTCAGCGGCACAAATGTTAAAAATAAGCAACACTAAGGACTTCCCTGGCAGTCCAGTGGTTAAGACTCCAGCCTCCCAATGCAGGGGCACAAGTTTGATTCTGGGTTGGGGAACTAAGATCTTGCATGCTACACAGCTGTGGCCAATAAAACAAAACAGTCTACAGATTAAAAAGATAAAGAAAGAAAAATAAGCAAAGCTAATAAAACAAAGGCATTAGTACTGTGTTAACCCTTGTACAACAGGAAGGTCTGGGACACCAGGTCTCTCAGCAGTGGAAAAATCCAGGTTTAACAGATAGTTTTTCTTTCATATCAGGGGCTTCCCCAATAGCTCAGCAGTAATGAATCCACAGGTTATACCCCTGGGTTGGGAAGATCCCTTGAAGAAGGAAATGGCAACACACTCCAGTAATCTTGCCTGGAGAATTCCATGGACAGAGGAGCCTGGGGGGCTACAGTCCATGGGGTCGCAAAAGAGTCAGACATGACTCATCCGGCATGCACACATACTATATCCACAGTTCAAAATACATAGATTCAACCAATTGTGGTTTATGTAGTTCTACAGTATTTACGATTGAAAAAAGAAATCCATATATATGTGAACCTGCCCAGTTAAAACTGTCTTGTTCATGAGTCAACTGTATTTTGACCCTGTTTCAAATTTGACTGAACAAGGGAATTAAATAATACATTAAAATTTTGTGACTTCCTTGAAAAGTGTGTGTCTCTTCTGTGTTTATGTTAAGACTAACAGCTATGCATATTATGCTCTTTATTACTTGGTGCTAACTGCTAGTAGAAACAGTGTCAGACTTTATTTTTGGTGGCTCCAAAATCACTGCAGATGGTGATTGCAGCCATGAAATTAAAAGATCCTTACTCCTTGGAAGGAAAGTTATGACCAACCTAGACAGCATATTAAAAAGCAGAGACACTACTTTGCCAACAAAGGTCAGTCTAGTCAAGGCTATGGTTTTCCCAGTGGTCATGTATGGATGTGAGAGTTGGACTATGAAGAAAGCTGAGCGCCAAAAAATTGATGCTTTTGAACTGTGGTGTTGGAGAAGACTCTTGAGAGTCCCTTGGACTGCAAGGAGATCCAACCAGTCCATCTTAGGGGAGATAAGTCTTAGGTGTTCATTGGAAGGACTGATACTGAAGCTGAAACTCCAATACTTTGGCCACCTTATGTGAAGAGTTGACTCATTGGAAAAGACCCTGATGCTGGGAGGGATTGGGGGCAGGAGGAGAAGGGGATGATAGAGGATGAGATGGCTGGATGGCATCACTGACTCGAAGGACATGAGTTTTAGTTGAGTGGCTGAACTGAACTGAACTGCTGTGTATAGCTAAATCAAAGACAAGGGTTTTTATTTTCCTGAGACTTTCATTATACAATATTCATAATTATTTTGCTAAAAACCATGGAAATTGGTGGGGGCTGGGCTTTAATCTGAGATAACCTCGGTTTTACTTATTTATCTTTTTCGGAGGAGGAAATATTTATTATTACTTGCAGCAAGTAAGGAGAACACCAGGGATCCTCCCCAAAGCAGTGTCTCCCCGAACAGCAAAATTGGGGAAGCTCTGAGCTCAGGGTGCTTGCATAATCATGAAGGGGCTTGAGCAGAGGAAAATTCAGTGTAGAATGGGGGCAAAGATTGATAGAGTCCAAGGTTTAGCTGATTAAAGCCAGGAGGGTCAACGTCATTGTTCACCCTCCACCTGGGGGAGGGCAGTAGGCCCCGCGGAGTTCACTGAGCATGGTAATCAGCAGCTCCAGTCGTGTTGGTGCAAATGGCATTCTTTCATTCTTTTTTATGGCTGAGCAATATTCCAGTGTATATATGTGCCACATCTTCTTTATCCACTCATCTCCAACAGAGGATGCTGTAATCCAATGAAGCAGAATAGAAGAGGTTTGGAAAAGACCCCGGGTTAGAGGTTTCACCTTGTACTTTCAGATCTTATTTAACAGAATCGATTCTTCCCTTTTTTCTTCCTTTCTCCAGCTAATTCTCATCATTATCTCCTGGTCATCACTCGAGGGCCACTCACTAACCTTCTGTTATTCATCCAATTAACTAACATATTGAGTCAGGATCTACTGTAGATAACATATGGCGATGATTTTTTTAAGCCTTTTAGCTCCACTCCCTGTACGGCAGAGGTATTTGCGTCTTTTTGCCACGTTTCTCTTGGAAGGAGGTCTCCCCAATCACACCTCGGATTTGAGTCTCTGCTTGCACAGAGCTTTCAGAATTGAAGCTTTCACCATTGAGACACTGGAAATGTGCTCGTATTGAGACAAAGAAACACATAAATTCAGAAATTATTTCTAAAGGTAAGGACTCATTCTCCTTTCTCAATCTTCTTAGGATAGACAGGATATTTAAGGTTTCCTGGTCAATCTTCTGCTGGATCACATGTGTTTTGTTACTCTGAATTGAGCTCAACAAGATGTTTATTACAAAATGAGTCAGAAGGCAAGTTTGCCAAAATTTCTTTTTTTCTTCTTCTTCCCACCTGGACTGAATTTTAAGGATGCCTGAGAAGAATCATGCTTTAAAATTGAAATTGTGTCTAAATCGGTTATTGGAGCTAAAATCCTGTGCAAAGCACATGTTATGAAAATTTTTCATAACCCAAAGCCTGTAATTAATGCCATTTTTCCTACCAATATAGAGGAAAAAAAAAACCTGTTTCCCATTTGTGCATAAGATACACATACACATAAAATTAAAACTAAGGGAAGAATTATACAAAAAATCTAAAATATTAATTCCACAGAGTATCACAAACAATATTTTGCTTTAAAAATAAAAGCTGCTTCTAGTCCAATATTGACTGGGAAAATAAATGATTTCCATAAAGTCAAAATCTTTTAAGCAGTTTTAAAAAGGGCTAGACAGCATATTAAAAGGCAGAGACATCACTTTGCCAACAAATGTCCATATAGTCAAAGCTATGGTTTTTCTAGTAGTCATGTACAGATGTGAAAGCTGGACCATAAAGAAGGCTAAGGGCTGAAGAATTGGTGCTTTCCAATTGTGGTGTTGGAGAAGACTCTTGAGAATCGCTTGGACTGCAAGGAGATCAAATCAGTCCATCCTAAAGGAAATCAACTCTGAACACTCAGCGGAAGGACTGATGTTGGGGCTGAAACTCCACCTGACGTGAAGAACTGACTCACTAGAAAAGATCCTGATGCCGGGAAAGACTGAGGGCAAAAGTGGAAAAGGGCAACAAAACATGAGATGGTTAGATGGTATCACCAACTCAATGACATGAATTTGAGCAAACTCCAGGAGACAGTGAAGGTCAGAAGAGCCTGGTGTGCTGCAGTGCATAGGTTGTAAATAGTTGGACGTGATTTAGTGACTGAACAAAACAACAAAAGGGCTCTATAAGATGGAAATTAAGAAATACATGTCCTCTCAGTTCAGTTCAGTCGCTCAGTCGTGTCCGACTCTTTGCGTCCCCATGGACTGCAGTATGCCAGGCCTCCCTGTCCATCACCAACTCCTGGAGTCCACCCAAACTCATGTCCATTGAGTTGGTGATGCCATCCAACCATCTCATCCTCTATTGTCCCCTTCTCCTTCTGCCCTCAATCTTTCCCAACATTAGGGTCTTTTCCTCTAGTACATTGGGTTTTATATTTATTTAATGAAATTTGTTTATTTATTTACTTTGTTTATTTTATTTCTCCTTATTTATTTTTGTTCTTTTTTTTCCTCCTTCACATTTTCTAAAAAAAGAAAAGAAAACTCTACAAATGATATGTACTACAAGCATCACAAAGGTAAAATATGTAGAACATGTAAAATATGTCAATGCAATGCAGTAAAAATTAAATACACTGAAAAATTGTTTCATACTCTTAAAAACATGGCAAAAAATGATCTTAAGTAACAATATAATGATAAGAATATGCATTTCTTTCTTTATAAGTATATCCTAATCAGGGAATTTGGGAACAAATATTAGAAAGAAATTATATAGTTAGCAAAAAATGCCTATGTAGCTAATGCTTGTTGGGAAGTGAGCTCTCAGACATAATCTAGTTCAGAGTCAGAGTTGTTCTCTTATGGAAGAGAAATATTATTGTAAGGGAACACATAAGATGATGTAAAAGTTTATAGCAGGTGCTCAAAAAGGTCAGATAATTCTGAATAAAATGACTTTTATGAAAGTAAGTTTTTAAATACACAAATATAAAACCTAATTCATGTACAGAGTAAAGCTCCTATATATAATAAAGAATTAGGAACTCTTTGCCAGGGCTTCCATTTGAAAAATTGTGCTTAGAATTGATTGCTATTTCTCCAGCTGAAAGCAGAGTGGTCTAGATAGAAACTCCAAAGTAAAATGGATTTTGTTCTGCTATTTTTACAATAATGTTAGAAACTGTGCAAATTATATAATTTTCAAAATACAGGAAAAAAATTTATGATGAAATAAATAATTATGCTGAAAACGAGAGACATAAACATATTTTAAAATTAACTCACTTAAAATTAATTTTTCTATTTCTCCTGTAAGTAAATACAAGTTAATTTCTCAAGTTGACTTATTTTTATTCAATATAAAATGCTTGATTCTATGATCACAAACTACAGGAAAAATGGTGCTGTAAATATTATTATTACTATTGATAAAATTCTTAGTTTCTTTTTACTAGTCCATAAATGCATAAATTTATGAATCCATAAATCTGACTTGATGGACTTGAGTTTGAGTAAACTCTGGGTGTTAGTGATGGACAGGGAGACCTGGTGTGCTGCAGTTCGTGGGGTCACAAAGAGTCGGACACAACTGAGTGACTGAACTGAACTGAACTGAAATCCATAAATTGGAGGCTGCTCTTATAAAATAATGAATACATACAATTAAAAGTAATTTTAAAATGTATTTTCATATATTAAAATGTACTGCTACAAAATTGGCAGATGAATTATGATATTAAACATTGACTCTTCACCTCTCATTTTAAAATGACTTTAATGGAAAGCATAGGACTTCAGTTTTAGTTTTCTCTGTAATAGTCATTAGAAGACAACATTTTGGTTAATCTGTCTTGATTTAATTTCTTTAAATGTATAATAAAGTTGTGAACTCTGTAGGCTAGTAACAAATTTAGAGACTAGGATCTCTGAATTCCCTGTGGTATATTCAAAACCATTTGATTCCATTGAGTAGTCTAAACAGTCTCTTTGCCACTTGTTCACAAAACTTGTTCGCAGATTTTATGTATAAATTTCAGAAGGTGTAAACTTTCATACCCTCACAGTGTTACAATTACTTGTGTGCAACCTAGTAGGTACAAGGGATTTTATTTCAGTCTTCTTATTCAAAAGAAAGGAAATGAGTTATCTTAGTTTAAGACTTCTGAGTCAGAAACCAAGTGGGTGTAAGCACATGAAGAAAGTCTTTGATAATCTTTCAGGGTCACTGTGCCCTGATCCATCTCTGGACACTGTCTTTGTTGCAAAGGACCAATTAGTACAGTTGTTTTAAGAGCTATAGAGGTTCTTATGTCCCTCAGTGTAAGCAGAGCTGTTGCGGGCTGTTTTATTTTTGTCTGTAATATTGTCCCTATAGCACAGGGCACTTGCTTGAAAACATTTCTGTAAATAATACTTCATGTCACAAGTTTCTTAGAAATAAAAACTAAACTTTAAACTTTCTCGCATTAACTACCACTGAATTAGGAAGCATCAGTTTGAATCACAAAGATCAAAATGAATTTGACATAGAAGATAGTCTTTCTTCTTAAAATCCATCAAAAATAGCAAAATACATAGCACATAAATTAAGCATTAATTTCATTGAAAAGTATCTTATATAATTTGTTTTTTCAAAAGAATCAGATCTGGATTAGAACCATATTGTTTATAATGGTTTGCTGCAGTTTTCCAAGATATACAGAATGAGGACATTCAAGTATTTTCCGAAGAAATCATATGGTATCAAATAAAGTATAAAATTGTTTAAATATTGTATTAATGTCTGAAGACTTCATACTTCTTTTGTTAAGCAGAAGAAAATGAACTTTGCTTTATATTCATCCATGATAGACTTTCTGAGCATTTATTTAAAAACAAAAACAAACCTAAGGATAGAAAACCTGGCCAGGTGCATCACTGCTGAAGAGCTAGGCTCAGCTTTGAGGGAACACTGCCACGTAGCTGAAGTGAGAATTAAAATTGCTGCCAATTTCAAAGCTGCCAATGGTGGCAAATACTTTTCGGCCTTGTGATATAATAAATGGCTTTAATTTCAGAAATCTAAAAAGCGAATAAGACTTTTATACTAATAAGAAAGAGCCTTAACGGGTGTCACTTTGTTTGAATAAATGTATGGAAAAAATCAGCACAAATATGAACATATATTGGGTTTATTTCTGCCTTAAGTGGGGAATACAATAGCATAGTTAATAGTAACTTCCTGTTAAGCAGCTGTGGGTATTTTGTATATCAGTACAATTTTAATTGAAGCACTCACAGTAATTTCTACTTTGGCAGAAACACACTGGAAACATTGTAGTTTTATGATGAACAAAGGGACTCTGAGAAGTATTTAAGTCCTCAATGAAAGCCTGATGTTAATTTTTTTTAATTCCCTTTAACATAGACCCTTGACGCTAAATCTGCATCCCACAGACATTTTTTCTGAGTAATGATATCAAACACAAAAAGATAAATATTTGAAGTTGATTTACATTGTATAGCTAAAACATGTAAAGATGTGTATGGTGAATTTGTCATCAACGATTGCAATAATATAGGGGAATGGTTTTGGCTATATGAACATCCATGCAAATTTAACTTGGTCAACATTTAATAGATTTCGTCTTACTTGGTATGCTATTAACATGAGCCCTTGTGACATCTTGGTTGCTTCCAGGCTTTTGTTATTATGCATAAAACTACTGTAACATCCATGCTCAAGTTTCTCATGTGGCCACGTTTTGATCTCTTTTGGGTAAATACTAAAAACATGATTGTTGGACGGGAGGGTAAGAGCATGTTTAATTTTGTAAGAAGCTGCCAAATTGTCTTCCAAAGTGGCTTACCATGTTGAGTTTCTGTCACCAATCTGTGAGAACTCCTACTGTTCCACATGCTCATCGTCATTTTGTGTTGTCCATTTTTCTGGATTTTGTTGTTTTAATTTGCCTCCCACTATTGAGAGATGAGAAGGACTATAATCTCATAGGCTTGATAGCCATCTATGTATCTTCTCTTTTGAGATGTGTGTTAAGGTCACTGACCATTTTTCTTATCTGATTATTTTCTTATTATGAAGTCTGAAGAATTATTTGTATATTTTGGAGTATAAGCCTTTATCAGATTGTCTGTGGCAAATGCTTTCTTCTAGTCTGTGACTTCCATTTTTGTTCTCTTGACAGTATCTTGTGCAGGGCAGAAATGTTTAATTTTATTAAAATTCAGCTTATCCACTATTTCTTTCATAGGTTGTGACTTTGACACTGTATCTGAAAAGCTGTCTTCAAACCTAGGTCACCTGTGTTTTAGAAAAGAAGTTGATTGTGCTAGTATAGAGAGAGCTTGGGAATGCGTTTTGGACCAACAGCTTAGAGAGTGAACATTATTCCTCTAATATAGAGAAGTTAACAAATACAAAGCATTCGGAAATGTTGGGTGCAATTACTGAGGAATTTTCAGCACTGCAGTTGGAAAAACATCTTCTCTCCCAATTAATTCCTTTTAATGAAGAAATAAAATCCTCTTTACATGTTCCAATGCTGTATTATGATTGTAATTTTCTAACTACAAGTTTCACAGATTAAAAAAAAAAACATGATGACATCAATGTTCAAAAATAACAACACTATACATTATAATTTGAGTCACAGACATTTCCTATTAGACGTGAAGGATCTTATTGATAAGTAAATCCAATTTTTGTAAGCTGTAGATCTAAAATCTGAATTCACATAGCTAGTTAAGAACAGATCTAGAACAATAACTTGATCCAGTGTTGATCAAATGTCATTTCAAAATAGACTCCTAAAATTTTGCCCATCTCATAATAACGTATCTTGGCTTTTTAAAAATTTTGGTACATTTTTCCTAGTTAACATCCACACAGACTACTGTTTATACACTGTCTACATCTTTTATTTTCACCTGAAGTTGTATAGGTACTTTAATGCAAGGCAGTGTTTTTTGTCAGTTGCTGTTGTTGTTTTAATAGGCTTATGATTAGAAGGGAGCTTCCCTAGTGGCTCAAGAATCCGCCTGCAATGCTGGAGAAGTGTGTTGGATCCCTGGTTCAGGAAGATCCCCTGGAGGAGGGCATAGCAACCCACTCCAGTATTCTTGCCTGGAGAATCCCATGGACAGAGGAGCCTGGTGGGCTGCAGCCCATGGGGTCGTACAGAGTCGGACATAACTGATATGACTTAGCATGCAGCATGCCATTAGGAGAGACTAGATAAAGAACTCTTCTAAGGTAAAAATAGCAAAGACCTGTCAGGTCACTTAATCTCTTCAAAAATGCAGGGCTTTTTTCCCATTTCTTAAGTTATCCTTTTGGATAGATGACCAGTCTAATTTTAAAGTGATTCCAGTTTGGCATTTTCACAAACTCATTTCTAAAGCTTCCTAACCTCTCAGTTACAAACACTTCCTGAGTAGATGTTTTGGTTCTAAATTCCTTTCTTACTAACTTCACCTCCTTCCTCAACTAGTATATCAGCTTAATCCATGTAATCAGTGAAACTTTCACTTACCTCTGCTTGGTTTAGTTATCTTTTCCCTTCCATAACCCTTGAGTCTCTGTATGTTACTAAAGCAGCTAAAGTATTCAAACCTTCAGTTTTTTTTTTTTGGGTGGGGGAGGGAGAGAAATTAAAAATATGATCTATATTGGATAAATAAAAGTTCTATTCACTTTCTAAAAATTTTATACTAACTATAACATTATTGATAAATTAACCTACTCATTTTTTATAAAGTGATAGATTAAGAAACATTAAAGGCACATGGGAAATTATAGATCAGGCACAACCAAGTGCAAATTGATGAATCCAGAACATGGGCCAACTTCTAAGTGGAGATCTCTAAAGAAAACCCTGTGATTTATTACATCTGCTCTTGTTATATCTTATCTTCCAGGGAATTTATATGCCACGGTTCAGGCTTGCATATTTGACCAGTGATTTGGCATTTCTGTGGTTGGATATTCCTGTAATCGAGGAAATAATAGAAGGTGACAAGAGGAAATGATGTATTGCTGTTTTGCCGCAATAATCTGAGGGGTTTGATTGAAATCCAACTCGTTGTCTGTTTTGCCTGATATTCCAAACAACTTTGCTTTTATGACAAGAAAGAATTCAGCAGAAACAAGGGAACAAATTGTACACATTCACAGACGAGAAACAAAATAATAGAACTTGGACCACCTTTGGTGTAAAAGCAGATTTGGAATTCTGACCGTTGCTTTGGGACAGATGAACAGGTTATACGTGGTCCATCCACGTCTAGTAGGTAGCTGAGACTGAGGGACTCCGCCAGAGTCTGACCACGCTTAGACACCACTAAATTAAGAGTCGCCGGCGGCTGTGGGATGTTTCTACCACAGTAATTCTTCAACAAATATATGACGAGGAGATACAGTACTGTTAGTCACTCAGTCATGTCCGCCTCTTTGCAATCCCATGGACTGTAGCCCACTAGGTTCCTCTGTGCATGGAATTCTTTAAGCAAGAATACTGGAGTGGGTTACCATTCCCTTCTCCAGGGGATCTTCCCAACCCAGGGATCGAACCTGGATCTCCTACATTGAAGGCAGACTCTTTACCATCTGAACCAACAGGGAAGCCAGGTAAATCCATTACACACCAGGGAAGTATGCTAAACACACACAGACACACACACAAGAAAATTTTAAAAATCCTCTAGTTGTGCATTAAGAAGTGAAGTAACGAGACATATCACAAAAAGGATGATGGTTCAGCACTTTACAGAAAGGAGAATTAGATATTGTTCTTATATTTATTGTTTCTTATTCTTTTGAAAATGTAGTTCAATTTGGTATTTTGCAATATACTTAAGAGAATAGTAGAGTTGTGTATGCATATAATTTTTAAATATGTTTAGCTTAAAAATTTAGTGGGATCAATAAAAAGAAAGCAGTTTATTCCTTTGCATCATTGTCCCTTCAAACCCATGCTTCCCTGTAAAGCTGTTGGGAGTGATGTGTTTCTGGCCACTCTTTATCTGGCATGTTGCTCAGGACTGTGTTTGCAGAGAGCAGGCCTGAAGGATAACGTGATGTCTCCCTCTGGGGCAAAAAGCAAGTTTGCTTACTGCTTGCTATAAAACAATAGTTCTGGGCTTCCCTGGTGGCTTAGTGGTAAAGAATCCACCTGCCAATGCAGGAGACTCGGGTTGGATTGCCTGGTCCGGGAGAATCCCACATGCCACAGAGCAGGTAAGGTCTAGTGCTACAACTATTGAGCCCACGCTCTAACGCCCAGGAGCTGCAACTACGGAACCTACATGCTGCAACTACTGAAGTCCATGCAGTCTAGAGCCTGTGCTCTGCAACAGGAGAAGCTCAAACACTGCATAGTCCCCTTGCTTGGCAACTAGAGAAATGCCCATGCAAGAACGAGGACTCAGCACCCACAAGGAGAAAACAAATAAAATTAAAGAACAACACTTCCCCAAACTCATTGATCCTCCTTAGTAAAGCAACCATCAGTATGTTCTGGCCACCACCCGGGCTCTCCACGTGGGTTGAGGTGCAGGGTAAGCGGTATATAAAATATCAAACACTTTATATTCATGATGCTTCCTGTGCCAGGAGTAATGAAGTCCTTCTGGTCTTCTCCCAGCATTCTGTAAAGAGTATCAGAGGAATGTATCCATTTGTAACTAAGGCAAGTTCGAGTCAGAGATTCCGATATTTTTGGTGATGGACGTAGGAGGCTGAAAGAGGCATGGGTTTCTGGACAAGAAGGGAGGAAGATTCAGTGGGTCTTGACTTGGGAATAAGAGAAGACAACCCTGGAATCTGGTAGCTAATACTTGGCCTGAGCACCTGTAAAGGGACCAGAAGTAGGAGCTGCTCACTAGTTGGCCTGTAAGTGATGCTGAGTTGGAAAAAGGAACATCAGAACAAGCCATTAAATCAGTGACTTGTTATTGCTCACATCCTCCAAGTACAATGGAGACTTTTATAACAAAGGATCGGCAATTCCTAAGACCCCTTCTCTGAAAGGCAGTGTGACTGGGTCTCCTGAGTTAAAGAGCCCCCACACATGAAATGACCAGTCTCAGTAGAGAGGACTTTATCTTTGGATTCGTGGTCAACCAAAAACACCAAACATGAGAATGTTGTTCAGAGCAGCAGGTGGTTGCACAAAACTGAAAATAAATGTAGGATCTTACGGACCTGGAGCCCCTCTTTCTGCTCATGTCCAGAATGCCTTCTTGCCCTCTACTCAACTTCTGCTGATTTAGGGAAAAAAAGATGATTATCTTTGGGGTCCAGGTCTTTTTGTCCCTGAGGGAAATCACCCTGCTGAGGACCTTAGAGAAACTGGGGAAAGGGCAGGACCCATAACTGAGGTCACTGTCAGATTCCACGTGTCTGGTCTGATGAGGAGTGGACAGACAGGTGAGCCACAGCACCAAAGATTCAGGACAGAATCATGGAGGAATCACGAGGTCACAGAGAAAGGGACCTCTGGGTCTGGATGTTCACTGAACACAGTCAAATTAAACCCTGGAGTCAAGGGAGGAACAAGGGCCTGTGGTCCTCTCTTGTGGACCCATCAGACCACCCCCCACTCAGCCTGCGCTCTCCAGACCATGATCAGCATCATCCCTGGCACTTCCGGCTGCGGGGCGCCTGGTCAACATTCATGGGGGAAAGAGGACCTCAAAGCAATTGACGTGTTTGGACAAGGCTCAGAGTGAAAAGGGAGGAAAATGGCCTTCAGCATCCTTTGCAATAATACACAGCTCCAAAGTGACCGTGAGAAAACCCACACCAAAGGATATTCTACAAAAGAGCAAATCCACATTCACCAGCAGAGTCAAGGACACGGGAAACACAGCAAGACTGAGTGGCTGTCACAGACGTGAGGAGATTCAGGAGACAGAAAAACTAAATATAGTGTAGGTTCTCAGATTGGATCCTGGAACAGAAGAAAAGGAACATGAGTGGAAAAAATGGTGAAATATGAATCAATGTTTTGCATTAGTTAATAGTACAATACTGAGATTAATTTCTTATTTTTGATAAATGCTCTGCAATGACATGAACTGTTAATATAAGGGGAACTTTAGTGAAGGACATATGGAGACCTATTTACATCTCTTTTCTAATGTATCAAAATAATAATGAAATAGTAGATTTTTTATAAGCGCCCAATACTTAAAAAAAATCAAACTAAAATTATAGAAAATTTATAAAAACAATCAATGCAACCGTAATTTAGAACCAAAGGGATAGGATAAGTAGCACAATAGGTTTTATGACCTGGAAAATAGCTACAAAGAAAATAACCAGAAGGTAGCAGTTAAAATTGATGCATATTGAAAGGAGACGGCAAAATGCACAGATACAATGAGAAAAGCTAGCAAGGAATTTTCTGTAGCTCCAGAAGAAGGAAAGATAGAATGTGAAGTAGCTGCAAGCTTTGGACAATTAATGGATGAGAGTTTTCAAAAATAAATGAATATCGATTCACAGATTCAGGAAGCACTATGAACCCTGACACTGATTACATTTTTGAAAAATGGGAAATTTGTATTGAGAAACATAACAAAACTGTAGAGAGAGGAACGCGGGGAAGGAGGAAGAATAGCAGACAGAGAATATGAAAAGCAGCCAAGGCAAAAAGATGACCTTCAAGAAAACAAAATAAGCCTTACAAAGAATTGCACAACGGGAACAGTCAGATTGGAGATGCACAGCTGAAAGAGATTTATTAACTCCAGACTTAGGATTCCACACCCAACAAAGTGTCTTCTATGAAGGAAGGAAAAACTTAGCTTAGACCAATGAGAAATGAGAAAATTTACCTCCAGTAGATGCATACTAGTGGGGAACCTGAGGTGTGTTCCTGAAATAGAAGGAACATAATCTGAGATTAAATTTTAGAGATGCAGATAAAAGTAGGGTAAACTGAAAATGAAAATCTACATTTGTAAATCTAACTAAATAAGAGCTGGGGAATATAATAATAATGCTTTATGAGTTTTGAAATATTACAAAGGATAAAATACAGAGCAACAATAAAAGCATGTAGAGCCAAAACCAAATATAATTAGTGCTGTAAGTTCTTTATACTCTGTGAAGAGAGCAGAAGTAAAACTTTAATTTAGCTTCTGGTAAGTTTAGGAAGCATATTTTTATTTCTAGCAATAAAATAGCAAGTTAGTACTTGTATGGTAGTATGTGTTTGTGCAGTGTTTGGACAGAGAGAAAAAAAGAAAGTGATGAACTATAGTCATCAAGTGGAAAACTGTCAGAAAGAAATCCATTTAAATCCGTAAGTTTTACACTGAATATATATGTGTAAAACCTTGCAATTTTTGAGTGACTGCATTCAGACTGAATTAAATTAAACAAAAGTATATATTGTTTACAAGAGACATCTGAAATATAAAGATGTGGATGTGGTGAACAAAATACTAGAGAAAGTGGTATCATAAAAACAATAACAAAGAAAATCTGAGGAAATGACACTAACATATCTCCTGCATTGCAGGGGGATTCTTTACCAGCTCAGCTACCAGGGAGGCCTGGAGATTATCAAGAAGGATACAATATTTTAAAATATTCATTTGCCAGGGAAACATAATAGTTCCCGATACATATGCACCTAAAAAGCAACATCAGAATATTCAAAATGAAATGGGCAGCTCTGAAGTAAGCAAGGGTCTTGGGAGGTTTTAACCCACCTCTAACTGAACATGCTAGGAAAAAGAGTGAAAAATTAAGTAGAAGTACAGGACTGTCCCCATCTAATATAGTAAACTCTAGGCGACTAGTGGGTGCTTCCCTTTCTTGCTTCTACTTGAGCTTAGTCTCTGGTACTGCCACGCAGACTAGGTCAAGTAGAACCAAGAGAAGATTTTCTTTCCCAATAATTTTTGGAGGTCTTGTGAGATTAAACAAGACCAAAAAAAAAAAAAAAAAAGGAAAAAAAAATTAAATCTAAATGAATTAAATCTAAAATTATACTTTCTTAGCTACAGTAGCCATATTTCAAATTCCCCTTAGGACATGGACTAAGGATTCCCATGCTAGACAATTTAGAACACAAAACTTGTACATCATCACAGAGATACTATTGGACCGTGCTGAGACATTACTTGAAATGAGTGTTTCAAAATGTCTGACATGATGATATAATGGACACTACACTCAGCAACTTAAAATATGCATTCTTTTCGAGAAAATACTTTGCATTTTCAAAAATTGATGAGAAGATACCCACGACAAGCAAATTCACAACATTCAAATAACTAAGATTGTCGAGTTAGACAAGGCTGTGATCCACGTGATCAGTTTGGTTAGTTTTCCATGATTGTGGTTTTCATTCTGTCTGCTCTCTGAAGGGTGAGAATAAGAGGTTTATGGAAGCTTCCTGATGGGAGGGACTGGCTGTGGGGAAAACAGGGTCTTGCTCTGGTGGGCAAGGCCATACTCAGCAAATCTTTAATCCAATTTTCTGATAATGGGTGGAGCTAGTTGGCCAAAGATCCCACATGCCACAACTAAAATCTGAGCAGCCAAATAAATAGTAACTTATAAAAAAATAATGAAGACTGTACACTAGTGAGCTAAATATCCATGTAAAGAAGTTATCAAAAGAAAACCCCAAAACAGGAAAAAAAAAAAAAAAGATGATGCAAATATAAATCTGTGAAATAGAAAGTAATTACACAGTTGAAAATATTGAGACAAAAATATGTCCTTCGAAGTAATAACCACCATTGGTAAAAGTTTCTGAGGAAGACAATGAAAAGAAAAGAGAAAGCACAAAATAACTTAGATTCATGTAAAATGTGGGACATCCTCACAGAAATTGCCAGGTAGGTACAACTCCACAGCGAAAAGCATGAATAAATTAGGTAAACTGGAAAAGTATTTGAAAAATATACAACTCATAAAATCAGATAAATAGGACATAGAAAATCTAAATAGCCATGTAATTATTTAAGAAAATGAAACATGAATTAATATTAACTTTCTCATATCCAGATAGTTTCACTGAGAAATTCTACTAAATACATAAAGCAGAAATAACCAAATGCTTCAATTTCTTTCAGAAACCAAAAAATGAGGAATCAATTCTAATTTTTAAAAGGTCAGAATAACCATTATTCCAAACTTAATAAGGACATCAAGCTTACAGAACAGTAAAGGCCAGACTCACTCATGAATATGCAGTTTAAAAATGAAGAGAAAATACAACACAGGAATTCCATAAATATATAACTGGAATAATACATCATGGCAAGTTGCTTTATTCTCAACAATTCAAGGGTAGTTTAACCTTCAAAAATTCTATCAATTGAGTTTTTCTTATCATTAGAGTAAAAGAGAAGGGTCATATGGTCATCATAATATATGAAAACAAGCATATATATCTGATGGAATATTTTAACAGACCGGGGAAAAATTGAAGCTTATTAGTTTCATTTTTAAAAATCTAAAAGCAAAATACAAACATAACACTTAATAATGAGATGCCAAAAGTGTTATTTGTGAGGTAATTGACATGACAGGTATACTTAATATCACAATGAGATCAATTTTGTCCTGATCAGTGAACTAAGATAAATAAAAGAAACTATTCATGGACAACATAATTTGTTTTTGTTGTTCAGTTGCTAAGTCGTGGCTGTCTCTTTGTGACCCCATGGACTGCAGCTTGCCAGGCCTCCCTGTCCCTCACTATCTCCCAGAGTTTGCCCAAGTTCGCGTCCATTGAGTCGGTGATGCTACCTAACCCGTCTCATCCTCTGCCGCCCTCTTCTCCTTTTGCCTTCAATCTTTCCCAGCATCAGAGTCTTTTCCAGTCAGTCGTCTGTTTACATCAGGTGGCCAAAGTATTGGAGCTTCAGTTTCAGCATCAGTCCTTGCGGTGATTATTCAGGGTTGATCTCCTTTAGGATGGACTGGTTTGATCTCCTTGCGGTCCAAGGGACTGTCAAGAGTCTTCTTCAGCACCACAATTCGAAGGCATCAATTCAATGTAATTTCCTACCTCTAGAATCCCAAAGCAACTAGAGGAAATTATTAGAATTAATGAGTAGTTTCAGCAGTTTTTCAGAAACTCTAATATCTGAAAAACACTTCCATTTCTATATGGAAACACTAAAGAGTTAGTAAATGCAAGATTTTCAAGAGATTCCACTTATACGATCAACAAAATACAAACGGCTAGGAATAGGCTTAATAAAGTTCGCATGGTATTTCTACTCAGAAAGAAGTATTAGTCCTTGACAGCAATTGCTGACAACCTAAACAAGAGACAGAAGATGCCATCTTCATGGAAGGGAGATGATTTTTTAAACACATCAATTCTGCTAATATATTATGTAAATTAAACTAAACTCCAACTGGTATTTTGATGAGCTCTGACAAGCTACTTCTAAAATGCATATGGAGTTCAAAGAAAATCCTAAAGGAGATTAAACTGGAAGAACTTTCTCTACTGAGTATGAATATTTATTATAATACTATGATAATTAGGAGAGTATGGTACTTGTGTGAAGACAGACCAATGAACCAATAGGACAAAGATTCAGATATGCTCCTGCATATTGATCGATGGCAAATATGCACTGCAAAGCAGTGAAGAGAAAGAACAAACTTTTAAGTATATGGGAGAACTTGTTACCTATGCTGAAAAATAAACTAAAAAGTGTTTTTTTTTTTTTTCCTTTTATACTATGTTAAAAAATCTAGTCTAGTGGGTTGTAGTTCTAAATACGGGATAATAAGCTCCTGATGTCAGGGAAAATGAGATTTGTCAAATGAGACAGAAACAACAAAACATTAATCTAAATGAAAAGATAGATCAACTTCACCACTTTACCATTAAGAGCTTTTGATCATTGAGAGACACCATTTGGGGAGCTCAGCTGGGTGCTCTGTGATGACCTGCAAGGGTGGGGTGGAAAGATGGGAGGGAGGCTCAGGAGGAAGAGGATATATACACACATGTAGCTGATTCACATGCAGTACAGAAGACACTAACCCAGCTTTGTAAAGTAATCATACTCCAATTAAAACTAAATAATAGAATGTGAGAAAAATGAAAAGTCACACAGTGAAAGAAGGTATCATAAACATCAGGCAAGCTGCTCATATTCGGAATATAGAAAGCATGCCTAGCTATCAATAAGAAGACAGATAAATCAAAACAAGTGTACAAGCAATTCCAATAGGTACTTCAGAGAAGAGTCAATCCCATTGGTCAATATGCACTCAAGAAGCTGTGCAACCACAATAGTCATGAGGGAAACTCAAATGAAAACCAGAATGAGGCATTGCTACCCAGCTGTCAGAATGTTTGAGTGTGTGTGTGGGTTCAGTCCTGTCTGACTCTTTGTGACCCCATGGACTCTAGCCCACCAGGCTCCTCTGTCCCTGGAATTCTCCAGCAAGAATACTGGAGTATGTAGCCATTCCCTTCTCCAAGGGATCTTCCTGATCCAGAGATCAAACCTTAGTCTCCTGCATTGCAGGTTCTTTACCAACTGAGCCACTAGCCCACATCTATAGATATGAATATAGATATATAATAAAGTCAATAGATTACATCTATATTTGTCTTGAATATAAATTAGTGTACTTAATGTATATGTATATATGTACACATTGTTTTCTTTAGCATTTAAAATTAAATTTCTCATAGTAATTGCTAATCAAATATCATACACAGAAGTAGTTGGGAGTTTGTATTTTTAAGTGCAACATGAACTGATTTTCCCAAATATATGTAAGTGAAAGTTGCTCAGTCATGTCCGACACTTTTGAGATCCCATGGACTGTAGCTTGCCAGACTCCTTTGTCCATGGAATTCTCCAAGCCAGAATGATGGAGTGGGTAGCCGTTCCCTTCTCCAGATCTTCCCAACCCAGGGATTGAACCCAGGTCTCCCACACTGCAGGCGGACTCTTTACCAGCTGAGCCACCAGGGAAGCCTGTAAAGGGCTTACTATGTACAGGTCATATATATATATCGAAAGTTCATAACAATTTAATTGGAGATAGGAGAACAATTTGAAACTGCTTGTGTTCTGCAATAGCCAATGTCATGAATGCCTTGTTTGTGTCTCACTGAGCCCTAAATACATGAGCTCATCAAAACCTCTATGAATCACGATGGCTGCTTCCAGAATCTTGTGAATCAAGGTCACACATTGCCTTTACTCGGGAGGTCTAGGAAGATGTGTGCACGTGTCAGTCACATTGAGCCCAGTGGAAGCTGGGCTGTAATTATATTCAGTGGTCCCCAGGAGCCCCCAGGAGAAGGCTCCCTGAAAATACTCACAGAAATCCACGCTAAAGCTTAATATAGCACTTCAAAAACCAAATGCCTTTAACACTTTTTGTCCCTCTCCATTCACATGTTTCACTGAAAACATAAAACATGAAACTTAGGCATTGATGAGGAAACACAATTCTCTTTCTTACCCATTAAAATTACTGCTAATAAGTCAACAATGCAGAATTAAAACAATATACGTACCCTTCTTAGCAACTAGGAGGGAAGGAAAGGGTTGATCTTACATTTTTACTCTCTTTGAACTTTTCTAGCAGGTTTTGACCTTCCATATATTACTGCCTTGGTGATTTAAATGGTTAAGAATCTTTCTGAAACACAGGGGACCTGGTTTTGATCCCTGGGTAGGGAAGATCCCCTTGGAGAAAGGAATGTCATTCCACTCCAGTATTCTTCTTGGAGAATCCCGTGGACAGAGGAGCATGGCAGGCTATAGTCCATGGGGTCACAAAGAGTCAGACACTACTGAGTGACTTTCACTTTTTCATATTGCTCTTCATCAGTGTAAACAAGAATAATTATTTTCAGACAAAGTCTATCTCCATTAAAGTTCTCACTCTACTTGGGAAAAGGCAAGATGTAGATTTTTTTCAAGCTCCAAGCTATTTCAAGTGAATGGAAATTAAATTTGAAGTAATTTAGATATTGCATGTTTATTTGTAGCCTACCATGTTCCAGCTGCTTACACAAATTCGTGTGGCTCATCATGAAAAAAAAAAATTGAGCAAATTCAGACCAGAAAAAATAAACTTATGAAAGCAAGTTGAAGCTGGGGAAAAGTTAGACATTAAGTGCTAGATGTGGATTTGTTAGGTGTGGGCTGAAATCTTGACTCTCTACTTCCTACAGATTGAGGCTAAAGAGAAACATACATACATGACTCATAATATCCAATGGGAGTAAAACAACAGTTTGTTTTGGAGGACAAAAGCTATTGCTGTTCTTTTTTTTTTTTTTTCACATAAACAATTTTCTGCATGCCCTTCCCTGATGGCTCAGATGGTAAAGAATCTGCCTGCAATGTGGGAGACCTGGGATCAATCCCTGGATCAGGAAGATCCCCTGGACAAGAGAACAGCAACCCACTCCAGTATTCTTGCCTGGAGGATCCCATGGACAAAGATACAATCCACTGGGTCACGAAGTGTCGGACACCACTGAACAACTAACATTTTCTTCATAAAAATAAAACAAAGATATGGATATGAGTGTAGATGTGGTTATGTGTATAACAATGTAGCAAGTGTCAACAAAAATATTAGTCATAAAAACAATGTAAGTGGGAGTGCAAAATGATGCAGCAGATATGGAAACTAGTATGGCAATTCCTCAAAAAATTTAACATTGAATCACCATATGAGTCAGCAGTTCCACTTCTGGATACAGACCGAAAATAAGTCTAGACAGGGACTTATCACAGCTATATTCACAAGAGCCAAAAGGTGTAAGCAACCTAAGTGTCTGTCAACAGATAAATGGATAGAATACATGTTTTATGCACACAATAGAATATAATTCAGCCTTCAAAAGGAAGGTGACTCTGACACGTGTTATATAATGGATGAGTGCTGAAGACATTATGCTAAGGGAAATAAGCCATACATAAGAATTCACGTACTGTCTGACTCCTCTTATGTGATGTACCTAAAAGAGTCAAATTCATAGAGATAGAAAGTAGACCAGTAGAATGGTGGTTGCCAGGCTCTGGGAGCAGTGTATGTGTGCTCAGCGGCTTCAGCCACGTCTGACTTCAGTCATGTTGTGACCCCGTGGACTGTAGCTACCAGGTTCCCCTGTGCATGGGATTCTCCAGGCAAGGAGACTGGAGTGGGGTGCCATGCCTTCTGCCAGGGGATCTTCCCCACCCAGGGATCGAGCTCAAGTGTCTTATGTCTCCTGCCTTGGCAGGTGGGTTCCTTACTACTAGTGCCTCCTGGGAAGCCCCATGATATGTATATTTTACCAAAATAAAAGAAACAATGGATTTTGCAATGCTGTTTCTTATTAACATCCCTAAGATTTAAACAAATGGCATAATGTTCAAAATGCCACTCACTGGAAATATCTCTATGAAGACTAACATAATGTGATCTAGCTATTATTATAATAAAGTGGTAAAATTTAGTATAAATAAAGTATAATAAAATATAATAAAGTATAATAAAAATAAAGTATAATAAAGTGGTAGAATTTAGATGTTAGTTGTTTTCAAGACTGTAGGTGAATGTGTGTCTAAATGTGTTTATTGTTTATTGAACAAGTTTATTAAAGAATGTGTGTCTGAGCTCCATTGTGTGGGGGCAGAGGCACCTCAGAGACACACTATAATACTGTGGAAAACTTGAAGGACTGATTTATTTTTCTAGGTATCATGGTTGCATCATTTTGAGGCTTTTAGCATCAAAAATATCAATATAGATAGAGAGTCCATGTTCACTCTTTAGCAAGTTGGCAGAAATGACATTCTTGGACCAGCATGTACCAACTTTCATCCAAAAGCAACTCTGAAGTTCAGGGGTATCAGATTTCTAGCTGAATCACAAAGCCAAGGCCCCTTTTAATTTAACAGAAAAACTTTCCGTGAAGAAACTGAAAGATAACGGCTCCTTTATGATCTATACAACGCTTCGATGGGAGCAAAGGGAAGACATTTTTCTTTCCAAAGCACTAAAACTTGGATGACCTAAAATACATGGAGATGGCTTCAAAGCTATAGCAGCATCTTTTAAGGAAGAAGGAACAGTTCGCCATAACAAAGTGAAACAAATAAACAAACAAAAAAGAAACAAACAAAAAACAGAAGAAACTTGATATGTAACCTCTCATGTTCCCCAAATAGAGGAAAACTAAAGCTACATTTCAAGACTGATTGATAACTTGAGCCACTTCCTTATGCATATGCTTTGATGAATGCTGTGGATCCTAAGAACTGTCCAAGAGATTAGGTAAAATGTTTTCCCCCAGTAAACACAATGTAATTCTTCCCCTAAGTCAAAATGGAACCTAAAAGGTTCTGTGATTCTGGAACACCGATTTCTCCTGACCCCTTTTCTTGGGACACTGTGTCATCTGCAATATGGTAAATTCCATTGTCCTGATAAGGCAACTATATTGCATGATTTTCAACAACTCTTCAATGTAAATTGTATATTAAAATACTCTTATTTCTTCATTAGTTCTCTCTTGACCCCAGAATAGATTTTAGGAACCTGTTAGATTATTCCTACAAATTGCTCCCTACTCATCCTAAGATGTATATGTACATGATTAGTATAACCAGTAGTTATAATTGACAGTGGAACTCAATTTTCCATCCATATCTAGACCCCAATCTGTGGCACCCACCATAGGAGGCAAATACTTGTGGTCTGTTAGGTATGACCTCCTCATTAGACATACTGGTGTCCATCCACTTGCTTCTAGACTTGTGGAAACATTCATAAGTAATACAGAGGCATTATCTTCAAAGGACAGGAGCCAATGAAGGGGCTCTGAGCTTGGAATGTCTCATATACTTGATAGCAGTTTCTTTCCTTTGTACAAGCTTACCATCACATGACCTGTCTCTTTTAATATAAAAGTCTTCCACTTATGAATGCCTTGGCTCTGAAAAATGTATGCTATGGGGTTACTCCTCTACCTGTTCATCCAGGGAGTGGTGTTTTATTTATGCAATTCAGGATACGACTGTGGAATGAAAAGTATGCCTTAATACTGGATAATAGTATTATTTCACACAAGCAGCATCAATACTGATTAGTCACAGTGTCCTAAAAGCAATGTCAATATTTGCATTGGTATAAATAAACTATCTTTATTGGTGTACCATAGTGCCACTCCCATCCACTAAAGCTTTGGTTACAATTACTGCTTCCAATGTAGGTTGAGTTTCCCATATTGCCACACTCCCTCTTTTAGGATGCAAGCTGATTAGCTGATATAATTTTCCAAATCTTATTACTGCCAAATGGTATTTCTTTTTGAGCATCACATGATCAGCTACATTCTTCTGTCCTCTTTTGATATAATACTAGCACTGGAGTCATAGGTTTATGAAGAAGAGAAAGCAAGGGAAATCTTCCTTAAGTTTTTATATCCACATTGCCAGATGAGGTTAGCCCCAGATGTCTGCTGTCTTAGTTTGTCTACCTGATGTGCTAGGTAATAGCAATTCAGAATTCAGGACCTCTAGAGTCCCAAAGGGAGATGATTTGACCATCTCTTCTGACTGGACTGCAAACACTCACAAGTGGTTTTGTTGTTGTTCAGTCACTAAGTTGTGTCCAACTGTTTGAAACTCCATGGACTGCAACATGCCTTGTCCTCCACTACTCCCAGGGTTTGCTCAAAATCCTGTCCATTGAGGCAGTGGTCATTATCTGCCTTTCCCTTCTCCTCCTGCCCTCAATCTTTCCCAGCATCAGAGTCTTTTCCAATGAGTTGGTATTTCTTTGCATCAGGTAGCCAAAATATCAGAGATTCAGCATCAGTCCTTCCAATGAATATCCAGGGTTGATCCCCTTTAGGATGGACTGGTTGGATCTCCTTGCAGTCCAAGGGACTCTCAAGAGTCTTCTCCAGCACCACAGTTCAAAAGCATCAATTCTTGGGTGCCCAGCCTTCTTTATGGTCTGAATCTCACATCTGTATGTGACTACTAGAAAAACCTTAGCTCTAACTATACAGAGCTTTGCAGCAAAGTGATATTTTTCCCCAATGTCAATCCTATAATGAGCCAATCAAGTTCCCTGGTCCATACTGCCAGTGTCCTCAGATGAGGAATGCTGTTCCTCCCTTCTCCCTCATGGTTTTCTAAGACTTGGTTCTGAAATAGTGTTTGTGTGACTGTTCTTGATTGGTGCAAGGAGTTCAGTTAGTGGGGAAGTAAGGGCAGAAAGAGAAGAAAGCCCCCCTGAGCCAGACCAATCTCATCTTGTCTCATCAGTATCTGGATAGTTCAGGGCAACATACAGTCAGCTAGACTCACGTGTGTCTTGATGTGAACTTACCTCAATGCACAAATGTAAACCTGTTCTTTCACATGTGCATTCAGTGTCCCTGGGGCCGATCCTTATTAAATCTCCTTGCCTGGAGCTTCTGACCTCTTCCCATCTTCCCAACTCTAGTGGACTACAGGTATATTTACCAGTATCCCAGTACTTTTATCGATGGGCTTGGAGGCAGATGGAGCTTCGCTAAATGCTAACTGCACTCCCGTTGAAATTCTCACTTCCCTAGTTAGGCTGTACGTCACCCTGATCTATTCATGCCTAATATTTGGCTGCTGCTACACCATTCCTGGCTTCCCTTGTGGCTCAGATGGTAACGAATCTGCCTGCAATGCAGGAGACCCAGGTTCGGTCCCTGGGTCTGGGAGATTCCCTGGAAAAGGAAACAGCAAATCACACCAGTATTCTTGCATGGGAAATCCCATGAACAGAAGAACCTGGCGGGCTACCGTCTATGGGGTCGCAAAGAGTCGGACACAACTGAGAGACTAATACTTTCACTTTCTTTTCACCACCCTCCTCACTCTGTTTCAAGCTGTTGTCTCCTACCAGTGCCTACATACGCACCATTGGCATTGTTGCCCCAGTCTCTGCCTTATCCAATTATTTAACTAGCCTGTGATTGACACATGAGCCAGAATTTCTGTCTGAATTCCAGGAATCAGATTTCTAACTTTACTTCAGGCTTTAAAGCTTTTCAATTAACTCAGAAGATTTCTGTTAGGGGTTGAATTATGCCCCTCTCCCATCGAATTCATTCTCTTAAGTTCTAACCTCCAGCGCTTCCCAATGCGACCTTATTTGGAAACCGGGTCATTGCAATGCAATTATCCGAGGCCATACTGAAGTAGAGCGGGCCTTTAATCCAATATGACTGGTATCCTTATAAAAAGAGGACATTTCAAGTCACCCATGCACACGGAAGGATTGCCAAGTAAGGAAGACGTCAGAAATCGCTAGGATACAGCCGCAACCCAGGGAAACCAAGATTGCCAGAGAACGGCCAGAAAAAGCAGAGAGCAACCCCCACCCCATCCCTCAGCCACCAGGAGGGAAAAACCTTCCCAGTATCTGGGGCTTGGACTTCTAGGCTACAAAACTGAGACAGCAGCGTTTTGTTGTGTAAGCTACTCAGTTTGTGGTACTTTGTTAAGGCAACCCCGGCAAAGTAATACAATCTCCATGTGTTGTCATCTCAGCTGTGTGATTTTCAGATGGCATGCTTGTCTATGGCTGATCACATTCTCATAAAGAGATGTAATAGTCTGTACCCAACTCTAGTTTATGCTGCTTATATTCCTCCTTTTATTAAGCTATTATGTTCCAAGACCCTTATCACTGCATGACCTACCATTATTCTTTAATATTTGCCTACAAAAGAAAAAATTCACATTTCAAGGTATAATTGAAGGGAAGATATTTGGGCTTCCCTGATAAATGTTTACCTGTTTTATAAAAAAGCAAGGATGGGGTACAGATGTATTAAATCTTCTTGGAGAAGATTTATGAAACCTGCAAATTTTGTTTATTGCTGAAATAATATGAAACACTATGCTTAACAGTTAGATTTTGCCATGCTTTTTACTCATGATGGATTTAAATTTTTAAGTTCTTGACGTGATATAGATTTCTTTTAGGGAAAAATATAAATTTCAGGTTGATTCTGATAATACATATGCTCCTTAAATTGTCCGGCTTTTTCTTTTTTCTGACTAGTGATGCTATCCACTTTGCAAAGTATTCTGTAATGTGAGGTAACACAGTTTCTCTGTGGTCAAAAAAAGCAGTTAGTTGGGAATTCACTGGCAGTCCAGTGGTTAGAACTCAATGCTTTCACCACCAAGGAACTAAAGGATTGAATCCCAATCAGAGTGGGCTCAAACTCATGTCTACTGAGTCGGTGATGCCAGTCAACCATCTCATCCTCTGTGGCCTGCTTCTCCTACTGCCCTAGATCTTTCCCAGCATCAGGGTCTTTTCCAATGAGTTGGCTACTTGAATCAGAGGGCAAAGATATTGGAGCTTCACTGGTAGGCAATTATTTTTCACTGTGCTTCCTGGAAGTTTCATAAACATATATAAATATATAAGAATGCATATTTATACATATATATATATGTATCCTATAAAATTATTGTTAGCAGTGATATCCCTCTGCTAATTAAGAAAAGTTCTTAAAAATATTGGATATCATATGGTTTCTCCAACCAATATTATTTAGTTAAAAAAACTTGCTTTTTAAAAAATTTTAGCTTTCTTCTTAGGAATCTCACTGTCATAACCAATGTGAACCCACACAAACACAGTCTTAAGCTTTTAACTTTGCATAATTATACTGTCGAGTTCCACATGGCTTAATTGCAATTATGACATGTTCTGGAAATACTTATAATGGTTTGTGTAACCAAACAATTTACATTGGAATTTTTTTTCCAGAAGCAGATATGTTTAATTCATTTATCAAAACAGTTCAATTAAGTTCTTTTCCCCACAACAATTTTTTGCTAAAATTTTATTTAGAAAGTTTCCTAGAAAAATAATGTTTCCAGTGGAACATACTTTCTTAGCATGAAGAATTGCCAACATCCATTGGATCATAGAAAAGAAAGAGAATTCCAGAAAAAACATCTACTTCTACTTCAATGACTATGCTAAAGTCTTTGACTTTGTGTGGATCACAACAAACTGGAAAATTCTTCAAGGGATGGGAATACCAGACCACCTTATCTGCCTCCTGCGAAATCTATATGCAGATCAAGAAGCAACCATTAAAACTGGACATAGAACAACGCACTGTTTCCAAATAGGGAAAGGAGTCCATCAAGGCTGTATATTGTCACTCTGCTTATTTCACTTATATGCAGAGTACATCATGCAAAATGTCAGGCTGGATGAAGCTCAAGCTGGAATAAAGAATGCCAGGAGAAATATCAATAACCTCAGCTAGGCAGATGATAGCACCCTTATGGCAGAAAGTGAAGACGAACTAAAAAGCCTCTTGATGAAAGTGAATGAGGAGAGTGAAAAAGCTGGTTTAAAACTCAACATTCAGAAAACTAAGATCACGGCATCTGTTCCCATCACTTCATGGCAAACAGATGAGGAAACAATGGAAACAGTGACAGACTTAATTTTGGGGAGCTCCAAAATCACTGCAGATTGTGACTGAAGCCATGAAATTAAAAGACACTTGCTCCTTGGAAAAAAACCTATGACCAACCTAAACAGCATAATAAAAAGCAAAGACGTTACTTTGCCAACAAAGTCAAAGCTATGGTTTTTCCAGTAGTCATGTATGAATGTGAGAGTTGGACCATAAAGAAAGCTGAGTGCTGAAGAATTGATGCTTCTAAACTGTGGTGTTGGAGAAGACTCTTGAGAGTCCCTTGGATTGCAAGGAGATCAAACCAGTCCATCCTAAAGGAAATCAGTCCTGAATATTCATTGGAAGGACTAATCGTTAAGCTGAAGCCCCAACAATTTGTCCACCCAGTGCAAAGATCTGACTCATTGGAAAAGACCCTGATGCTGGGAAAGATTTAAGGGAGGAGGAGAAGGAGATGATAGAGGATGAGACGGTTAGATGGCATCACTGACTCAATGGACATAGGTTGAGCAAGCTCCGGGAGTTGGTGATGGACAGGGAAGCCTGGCACATTGCAGTCCATCAGGTGGCAGAGTTGGACTGAACTGAAACATGGTAGAAGAGAAAGAAAGAAAGCAAAAACTTCCTAATGTCTCCATCAGAATTATAGAGGTTAACATTAGTTGCACTTGATTCTAAAGATATTTTTATAAATATATAGCATTATATAAAATTGACAAAGTTGACAAAATACACTTAAGATTATACTGTAAATGTTAGCATATCATGCATGGTTTTAAAATTATTGAATTGTGCTGTTAATTTTTCTTTTTTTTTATTTTTTTAATTTTTCTTGAAATAGATGTAAACATAAAAGCAAAGTGTAAAAATTACTGACATATAAGGTTTCTGGAGTGAATTAATTGCTTTCTGATGTTAAGATAATTTTTTAAAGACATAGGAAGTTTAAGATTGTTTAAAAAATTTTAATTGAGAAAATAAGATAAGGTTGGTTGTGGTGTTTTTTATTCTCTCATCTCTGTATTAGACTTTCCACCAATTAAAAATATCAGCATTCATATATTCCACTTCATCGCCATATTTCAAAACTGTCCATTATGGTATATCTCAGTTCTCCAGGTCTGTAACACTGTTATTCAATTCAGTAACAATCATTCTGGTGGTTATTTCATATTACTTTATGTTTAACTGATGGGACACCATGTATAATTTTTTCTCAGTTCCTGAGTTGCTTTTATTTAACTTTTCTTTGACCAGATTTCACTGACAAGAATTGTTTCTTTTTCTCTGTGCCAAGTTTGTTCAAATTGGACAACGTTAGCTAGTGCCTCTGTGCATGATGAACTTGGCAGAAAATACAGTTCTTGTTTCACAGCTACTTTTGCAGATCTGGGAAGGAATACCGTCCCTTTGTTGGCCATTCTGTCTGAGGCAGCTTGCTTTCTGTGCCCTTTAGATGTTTCATCATTACTAACTTGGTGCGAAAAGAGCTATGAAAAAATGAGAAGCAAATATTTACACTTTAGATCTTAGAGTACATTTAATTGTCTAGACAATTATATCCATGGTGTAATTGTCACTTGCCTGATAATAGGTCAAAATCAATTTAAAGCTTCTGTTTTTAAAAGTTTTTACTACACTTACCTTTTTATCAGGAAATCTGCATGTCTTAAAATTTTTTCTACTCTATTTTTTTATTTCCTTGAAGGCACTAATTTAACTTTTGTTTCAATTTGGCCGATTCATATATCGATTTGTTGCTTTTTTTTTTCCTTTTAAACATCATTTCCTGTCCTTTTTCCTTGACCCCTGTATAAATAGGTCCTCACACTATCAACACTGGCAGCATCACATATTTATAAACATCTTGAATTATTAGTCTGGTACTACCATATAAGTATGTATTACTCATTTTTGTATACCCAATAGTTCCCTGTTTGTGACATACAACACATTTTGTAAAATATTACTGATTCATCAATATCTGATTTTATAAGAAATGTTTGTTTGTGGATTGGCAGAGCGTGTAAACAATCTTCCCTTGTTTGTCCTTGTTGTAACTACAAAATAGCAGGCTTCCCTTTTTATGTAGTTGAGCAGAAGATAGGAAGGAGAAGGTAGCTTTTTTTTTTTTTCTACCTAAATTGACAATGAAGCTAGTAAATTCTATAATTCAAGGCTAGTTATATTTCATTATCTGAGTAATTAGTTGGAGATCTTCACTGCTCAAAGTGTGAGCTGGCCTTGAGCCTGGAGTCCTGGCTAATGGAGCACCGAGACGCCAGGCGCCGTCCGTGGCGTGGTACACTGCTCCCGCACCTCTGGATGGCCGTCTCGAAACTCGCTTAGTACGCCGGAGAAGTGAGTGTCTATCTCGTTTACACTGGCATTAATTTTTATATTGCTTGCGTTTGTGTGTGTTAGTCCCTCAGCCGTATCTGACTCTGTAGATCCATGGACTGTAGCCCGCCAGGCTCCTCTGCCCATGGACTTCTTTTCCAGGCAAGAATACTGGAGTGGGTAGCCATTCCTTTTTCCAGAGGATTGAACCCAGGTCTTTCACGTTGCGGGCCGATTCTTTACCATGTCAACCACCAGGGAAGCCCTTATATTGCTTATAGCCTCATCTAGTCCTAAATTACACATTCTTTAATTTAGATGACACACAGGATTTCTTTTAAATCTTGCATTATCCAGATATTCCGCTTATGAGGACATAGATATAGAGCAATTGGGGGAAAAAAAAAATTCAAAGTTAAATGATTTTGTTTCTGATTCTTCTCTTAAAGCAATCAGTATTTATACTTTTGATCTCAAAAGCCAGAAGCGGTAAGAAATCTTTAATAATGTCACTATTTTAAATAAGAGAAAAAGCAATGCCAAAATTAGTGAGGCCGTGCCAAAATCTGTTACACTCATATTAGAAAATATGACATAAAAGTCACATGTCAGACAATGGTGATTGCAGGCTTCTTTATAAAGACAATAAAATGTAGTATTATGGGCACTGAGCTAATTAAAAAATAGAACAGATTTTTAAAAAAGCTTTCCTCTTATCGTAATTTACTGCTTTAGTATGTAGGCTTTAACAATATTTTAAACCCTTTAACAATTTCTTCCAATGCATTTTAACAGTCATAAATTAAACAATTTGCATCAATCCCACATGGCAAAAACACCTTGGTGAATTGGCCATGCAACAGACTATTTTGTCACACTGCAGAATTGATTAGATTCAAGGACACTCTATTTGCATAGATAAAATAACCTTCCTCTATTTCAGTGAAAAAAAAAAAACCAAAAAACATCTTGCACATGCAAGTACGTCTTCACTAATCAGTTGATTTTAGGTGAAATCTCTTTGCTTCCTATAATCACTTGTATATGTATTTTTGGTTTAGCTTTTTAAAAAAGTTATGTAAATTTCCTCTGATATTTTTGGGCTGTTCCAAGATACATGCCTTTTCAGATGATTCATGTTGCCGTTGCAGCCAGCATCTGCTCGAGTTACCAGGAGGGCATCAAGTGAAAAGTGAGCACGCGTGCATGTTTAAGACATTAGGCATGACCAGCTGTTTCATATTCTCAGATTCCGTTCAATAATAAATGACTCTCATGCAGCTTCCAGGTAAGGGAGTTTGGAGAGGCAAAGGAGGAGTAGGAAGTTGGACATGTTCACAAGAAACTGCAGTACCACTGCTCTGCAGTCTTGAATTCTCTAAGACTTGTGGGTGGCTGGTGGCTGCTACCCCAGCAGGTGGGCATGCCTTAGGCCAAGATCTAAGTCTAGAAAGACAAAACAATCTACAGGCTCTGTTCAAATACCCTTAAGAACATAAAATATTTAGGTGCTCAATGTAATGCAATTCTAAATATAAAAAACGGGGCGTCTCTCCTCTGTTCAGGCTGTATTATAAATCATCTTGAATCAGCATAGAAGGAATCCTGTTGTGCTGCAGTAGAAAGCTGTTACACTTTTCTCCTTTCATAGTTGGCAATTAGAATAATGAATTAAACTCTTTTTGTATAATACCCCTCCCAGCATCACTTGCTAAAGCATTCTCTAAAATGGTCAATTATTCATTCACTCCCCAAAGACACAAGATCTTTATGGTCCTTGCTTTAAACAAAAACTTACAGCAAATGGGCTTCCCTGGTGGCTCAGCTGGTAAAAAATCTGCCCGCAGTGTGGGAGACTTGGGTTCGATCCCTGGGTTGGGAAGATCCTCTGGACAAGGGAATGGCTACCCACTCCAGTATTCTGGCCTGGCACTCCCAAAATAATAATGATAATAATAATAAATTTGGGTTTCCCTGATAGCTCAGTTGGTAAAGAATCTGCCTGCAAGGTAGGAGACCCCAGTTCGATTCCTGGGTTAGGAAGATTCACTGGAGAAGGGATAGTTACACACTCCAGTATTCTGGCCTGGAGAATGCCACGGACTGTATAGTCCATGGGGTTGCAAAGAGTCAGACACGACTGAGCAACTTGCACGTTCAGTTTACAGTAAACACCGACTAGTGTAATAGACCCCATCAATACTCCTGAATTAAAGCGAGTCTTCATTTTCTGACTTGGTTACAGATAGAGATGAAGGGCTCCAGGTTGCGTGTCCTACGCTCTGTAGCATGCGGAGTGGACTTGGCTGTTTGATCCAAGGCAGACACTTGGTTCCAATAGAGATGATCAGATTCTGGTGCCCAATTATCTGAAACTTGGGATGGGGCAACTCAAAGCCTGGAGTCATCTAGGTTGAACCTCAGCAAAAGTAGAGTTTCCAAGGCAAAATCAACAAACTCCTATACCTGATTTTCTAGTGTCATCCTGGTTTCTTACCTAGTCCCTGACTTCACTGCTGAATTTTTATTTTAATTCCACGAATTAACACAGTACCCAGTCCCCTCAAAAAAGTAAGAGTCAATTTCTGTTGCTTGCAATCAAGAAAACATCACTAACACATAAAGTTGTATGTGGCCTTACTATTATTTTGTGTCACTCTACCACTAGTGCTGGGGTTGGTGTAGAATCCATATTTCATAAAATTCTTCATATTTCAAACATATATCATCCTAGCTAAAAAACCTATTACCTAGATAATTATTTTGATTGTTTAAAGTTGTGCTTAGTCATGTCCAGCGCTTTTGCAGTCCCATGGACTATGGCCCACCAAGTTCCTCTGTGCTTGGGGCTTCCCCGGCAAGAATCCTGAATTGGGTTGCCATTTCCTACCCCAGGAGATCTTCCCGACCCAGGGATCAAACCTGTGTCTCTAGTGTCTCCTGCATTGGCAAGAAGATTCTTTAGTACTAGTGTTAACTAGGAAGCCCCTTGTTTAAAATTACTCTTTTAAAATTTCCAGAGAGTCTCTTTTTAAAAGATTATGAATGGAAGGAAATTTAGAATTGATGGGCCATGAATTACGAGGGGTACATTGGCAAGTAAAAAAAGAAATGTCATACAGGTTCATGGAAGGCAGTTAAACCCAGGAGATTTTGGAAAAAAATGGAAGTATTTGAAGCTGGAATTATAGACATTATCAGGTTTTATTTACCAGTGAGGAAGGGTGAGAGAAAGAGCAATGGAGAAAGCAAGACAGGATGAGGATTTGTTGTGATTGTTAAGCTGAGAAAAAACAGTGGCTGGGAGAGCTGGATATTAGCAGTACAAACTGTGAGGGGCAATCAGATTTGAAGAAAAGTTGTTCAGCTGAGTGTGAAGGACTTGACACGGGGCATGGCTGTATGAGGATGTGAGAACAGGGTTGCTCCATGGGTTTCCTGCTTGTACAGTTGCAAGTTATCATGGTCAAAAATGGAGGGAATAGGCATCTGGAGAGAGGGATCAAGGAGTTGAGGTGAAGAACTAAGTTTTAGATGTATTTAATTGGAAGGACTTGAAAGACCCAGAGTTGAAGATGATCGGGACGAAGAATAATGTGGGGATGAAGATACCAGTTTGCAAATGGTCTCCTTGCAGTTCCTATTCCATCCATTCTGAGTATCCTTCCATTTCATAATCTTTGAAGAAGAGATGCTTGAAGTTTAAAGAGAGCAATTTTATATATCACAAGTGGTCTACTTAGAGATGGTGGCTCAATTTTTGAAAGTGGAAGTCACCACTTGTGGAGAAAGTGTGGAAACTGAGAAGAGATGACCTTAAACAGAACACTGTGAAATGTAATGCTTATGATATAGAAGGAGCAAGGCGGTAAGAGCAATGGTCTGGTAAGAAAAAGTCTAGAGTGAGGCAAAGGGGACAAAGGAAATAAAGTTAGTAACTGGGAGGGAAAGGAGGAGAAAGTGTTCAAGGCTGAAAGAGAAACTAACTAGTGTCAACTGAAGTGACACTAGTTAGTTAGCAGACTATTTAGTTAGCAGAAAGTAGAGCCTAATTAAAAGCTGAGGTAGGAGACGAAGCTGTCTAATTATGATGAAAAGGAGGTTAGGGCGGAGGTGAGTATGAGGGCTTCCTGGATGGATGGCTCAGTGGTAAATAATCCTCCTTTGAAGAAGGAGTTGTGGGAGATGCAGGTTCGATTCCTAGGTCAGAAAGATCCCCTGGAGGAGGGCATGGCTACCCACTCCAGTATTCTTGCCTGGAGAATCCCATGGACAGAGAAACCTGGTGGGCTACAGCCCAAAAGGTCAAAAAGAGTCTGACATTGCTTAGCCAATGAGCGCACACGCTCTTGCTCTTGGGAACTGAGATCTTGTAAATAATCACACTCACCTTTGTGAGACAATGGGTTGAATATCTTTTGAGGGGTTTGGCGGGGGTTAGAGCTTTCACCTGTGTTTGTTGATTTCAGTTTTACCTGAACTGCTTTCTACCTGGTCCTGTGTTTTTCTCAGGGATGCTCCTAAGCCAAGTTTGGGTAGTGAAAGTGAAAGTCACTCAGTCATGTCCAATTCTTTTCGCCCCCATGGACTGTATAGGTATAGTCCATGGAATTCTCCAGGCCAGAACACTAGAGTGGATAGCCATTCCCTTCTCCAAGGATCTTCCCAAGCCAGGGACTGAACCCACGTCTCCCTCAATGCAGGTGGATTCTTTACCAGCTGAGCTACTAGGGAAGCCCAGGAATTCTGGAGTGAGTAGCCTATCCTTTCTGCAGTGAACTGCTATTAGGGGAGCTCAAGAATACTGGAGTGTGTAGCCTATACTCCAGTAACTCTTGGGCTTTCCTATGGAAGAAGGGAGAAGGGAATGGAAACCCACTCCAGTACTCTTGCCTGGAGAATCCCATGGACAGAGGAGCCTGGCGGGCTACAGGTCATGAGGTTGCAAAGAGTCGGCATGACTGAGAGAATAACACACACACAAATTAGAATTACAGATATAAGATAAGCGTGCCTAATAAAGGCTCTAAAGTGATTGACTCGCCCGATGCTGGGAAAGGTTGAGGGCAGGAGGAGAAGGCGGTGACATGAGATGGTTGATAGCATCACCGACTCAATGGACATGAGTCTGAGCAAACTCCTGGCAATAGTGAAGGACAGGGAAGCCTGGCGTGCTGCAGTCCGTGGGATCACAAAGAGTCAGACACAACTTAGCGACTAAACAACAACAAAGTGATTGGAGAACTAATGGTTGGGGACACATGAGATAAGGCATTAAGCTCTGTTAGACACATCACCTTATATTTTATCCTTCAATTGGGTTCTTGGAAACCCCGTGTAAACTCGTAAACATAGGGTTTGTCTGTTTAATTTGTGTTTTTGTGCATGTGCGCTCAGTCGTGTCCAACTCTTTGTGGCCTTATGGGCTATAGTCTGCCAGGCTCCTCTGTCCAGAGGATTCTTCAGGTGATCTTCCCAACCCAGGGGTCTAACCCACACCTCCCGTGCCTCCTACCTTGTCAAGTGCATTCTTTACCACTGAGCCATCAGGGATACGCCAATAAAAAAATTCACTTAACACAAAGAAAGAATGAAAGGAAATGAGCTCTTCCTTCAGAGTTCCATTCCTTTCAATTAATTTCATCTCTCTTCCTTCCTGGTCAGTACGTTGACCCTGAGAGCCTCTTTTACTGGAAGCAGTTAACGTTTATTTTCAGTTTGTGTTTTCAACCGGCTGAGCAAGCCTCTAGTCCTGCATCTTGTCTGTTCTGGGACTCATCTTCTCTCACCCCAGGTCTATGCACCATGATTTTTCAAATGCCTCTTTCACAGTCTGGTTGGTCACACTTGGGACATCTACAGATCTCAGAATTTCTTCTGTTTCACCAATTCTGTGTAATCCGAATCCAGCAACAGTTTCTTTACTTTAAAAAAGCTTGAAACACGTTAGTAAAAGGGTAGGTTTGATGAAGATGTTGGTATTTTACATAGCTCAAATAATTTTTTTCTAGTGAAAAGGTCAAAAAACATAGCATTGGAAATGGTTATAAATACAGGTCTTTGGATAGATGAGTCAGGAAGAAAGGAGATACTCAAGTAGGGATTGGTCATTCTAAGAAGGAAGCTTTCTCCGTTTTCGTAAAATTTTCTAAATCTGTACCCAGTCAAACTACCTCATTCCTTTTTCTCTGCTTTAACATGTTCATAACTCAGTGGAGATCACAGAAAAAATATCACAGCACAAAGAGGAAGAGGTGGCATTCTATCTTATTTGCTGTGTTTTGGTTTGTTTTAGGGCAGAAACACAAGTGCATGGACTCAACTGATGAAAACTGGTTTTGTGTACCTCACAGGGAACACCTGAGTAGTGGAGGAAATACTTTTTAAAAAAATAACAAAACAGACATAACATTGCTTGCTTCTGTCAACTGCCTTTCATTTCTTACATTATAGGATTAGATCAAGCAGGCTGACATCAAGACTCCAGTCCCTTTGGGTATTATGGTTCACACTCAGAACATGCTCTGGTATTCCATGTTAAGACTACTGGCCTTTCCACTGTTTTTTTTTTTTTTTTTCTTTTTTCTTTTTCCTTTTCCTTCACTGTTACCTCATGTAATATCCCTGAGTGAACAATAATATGCAGTCTTGGAATTTCAATTCCCGAACTAACTCTGCCCTTAAATACAATCTGTTTTTTATTAGTAATTTAGAGCTAATGTGCTTTGCAGAAAGTGTCCCTGTTCTGAGGTTATTCACACCTGGAATGAAATTCTGAAATATCCAAAGAGGGGCACTAATTCCACCAGCCATAAAACTCCTAGACCACAATATTCTACTTCTAATTATGTTCAAAATTCTTCTCCTTTTTCTTTCCCTCTTTTCTTCTTTCTTTCCTTATTTTCTTCTTTCTTATTTTTGGAAAACTAAGGATTTCTTCCTGAATAAGTATATTGCTTTGGATATTTATACATTCTGGAGTGAAACTATTGATCAGCTAATTCTTAACTGGGCTCAGATTTGGTTTCTGTATGTACAGACTTACTCTGAGAAAAGTTAAATAGAAGTTCTTTTATAAAATAATTACAAGGAAAAATCGCCCTCTAGTAATATTGCTTGTCATGGAAATTTCAAGAGAAAAACATATTTGCTAATATCAAAATTCTAGAACTTCTCTCTTGACACTAATTACCTATAAATATATGCATAACCTAAAGCCAAGATGCTAGCTTCAATTGACCTCTTTCTCTGTATATAGTGACTGAAGATGTGAACACTGTAATAAATGTAGATCTCAAGTTCTTGGCTGCAGATTTGAAAGAAATAACTAAGAAAGCAATATTTGTTACATATTGTTCAGGCCCAAACTGAAAAAAAAAGAATTTTTGAATGTAGTCACAGGACAGGACTGCTCTGAAATTGGTATCAGGTAGAAACATAAGTCATTCTTTACCAGCTGAGCCACAAGGGGCTTGCCCTGGTGGCTCAGAGGGTAAAGCGTCTGCCTGCAATGTGGGAGACCTGTGTTTGATCCCTGGGTCGGGAAGATCCCCTGGAGAAGGAAATCGCAACCCACTCCGGTATTCTTGCCTGGAGAATCCCATGGACGGAGGAGCCTGTGCAGGTTACAGGCCGTGGGATGGCAAAGAGTCAGACTTGACTGAGTGACTTCACTTTCATTTTTCAGAAACAAAAGCATGTATGATGCAGGATTACTAAGTACTGTAAAAAAAATTGAGTTGTTTAACCTAATTACATAGAGAATGAAGATTTTGAAGGGAAAAATGCTAAGATCAGGAATATATTTAAAATATAAATAAATATGAAGTATCACTGAATTAATGTGCTAACAGAGAAAATATATAAAACAATCACCCTGCTGTCCTTTTAAGGGTTGATGTTGTCATTAATGAGTCCCTGGTTTCTCAGATGGTAAAGAATATATCCGGACTGTGGGAGACCTAGATTCAGTCCCTGGGTCGGGAAGATCTTCTGGAGAAGAGCATGGCTACCCACCCCACTGTTCTTGCCTGGAGTGTTCCATCAACACAGGAGCCTGGCCAGCTACAGTCCTTGGGGTCACAAAGAGTTGGACAGGACTGAGCGACTAACAACCCCCGCCCCCACACACACATTGTCATTATCACCATCACTTGTTATAGACAGTTTCCAGGTGACCAGGAAGCATAATTTCTTGCATTAAGCATGGGTTAGGATAAGGTGAAAAAAAATAAAAGTAAGTACAGCAAAACAGTATATAGTCTTATGAAAGGATCTTACTGAAAAGTATATCTATTTCATTCATCTTAAGCAGTTTACCATAGCCACCAGCCTAGGGCCACATTAGCAAGCTAACCTATGTTAACCTGGGGGACAAATGGACCTGGTTTCCACATCCAGGTTCACTAACTTAATAGCTGTGTGACCTCAGGCAAATGAAGCCATCTCTCTGGGTTCAGTTTTCTAATCTCTCAGTTTGTGTGAGTAATAGAAAACTGTTGAAAGTATTTTGTAAAGATTTTGTAAAACGTGGTGCAGAGTACTCAGTTAGAGCAACAACACAGCTTGTGCTTAGAGAATGGTTTTAGAATATATGTAAACAGAAAGGAGAATGTAGAACACTCTGGCAAAATTAGGCTTGTGCATGCGTGCTCGGTTCTGTCTGACTCTGCGATCCTGTGGACTGTAGCCCTCCAGGCTTCTCTGCCCATGGAATTCCTAGGCAAGAAAACTGGAGTCGGTTGCTACTTTCTATTCTAAGTGATCTTCCTGACCCTGAGTCTCCTGCATCTCCTGATTTGGCAGGCTGATCCTTTACCACTGAGCCACCAGGGACGCCCAAATTGAGGCTTACTCAACACTAACTCATTTTAATCTTATGCTTTAAGATTTCTCCTAGCATCCAAAGAAATTATGGTTAAATTAACAAACAGTGCAGACTTTAAGAAAAAGTCCCGACATCTTTGTTTAAAAAAAAAAATAAGGTACAAACCTACAGCTTATAATTTCCATACTTCAGTTTAGTCGCTCAATCGTGTCCGAATCTTTGGGACCCCATGAATCACAGCACACCAGGCTTCCCTGTCCATCACCAACTCCCGGAGTTTACTCAAACTCATGTCCATCGAGTTGGTGATGCCATCCAACCATCTCATCCTCTGCCGTCCCCTTCTCTTCCTGCCTTCAATCTTTCCCAGCATCAGGGTCTTTTCAAATGAGTCAGTTCTTCGCATCAGGTGGACAAAGTATTGGAGTTTCAGCTTCAGCATCAGTCCTTCCAATGAATACTCAGGACTGATTTCCTTTAGGATGGACTGGTTTGATCTCCTTTTAATCCAAGAGACTCTCAAGAGTCTTCTCCAACACCACAGTTCAAAAGCATCAGTTCTTTGGCACTCAGCTTTCTTTATAGTCCAACTCTCACATCCATACACGACTACTGGAAAAACCATAGCTTTGACTAGACGGACCTTTGCTGGCAAAGTAATGTCTGGGCTTTTAAACATGCTGTCTAGGTTGGTCATAACTTTCCTTCCAAGGAGCAAGCATCTTTTAATTTCATGGTTGCAGTCACCATCTGCGGTGATTGCACCATCTGCGGTGCAATTTCCATACTTGGAGATCTTAAATTGGGATAAATATGAAGGTACATCTTTAACACCTTGGAGATTCATCTTATAATGAGGCTATGGAAAGACAGTCAAAACTCCAGGAAAGGCATTTTGTTCACCTTTTATCATCCTCTCCAAGCCCCATTATTTCCTGACTCCTATACTTAAAAAAATAAATAAATAAATACAATAATGGGCAGAGGTAGATAATTGATTAGATACAGGTTGGTAGGCAGCTTTAAATATTTGAAATGACTGAAAGATAATAATTGGACAGGCATTTGTTATCAACAAACAGTATTGTTTTACGATCAAGTCAATGAAAAACCTGAAGCCATTTTTATTGATAGCCCCAGACTTAGACCGTAGCATTAGCATATTGATATGAATTAATGGCTGGTGGAGTAGAAAAACCTGTGAGAGAAGTGATATTCTACTTTATTTTCCTGACTATTCTATTCGCTTGCTTTGAGACTTGGACAAATCAATTTAAATATTCTGTAGCTTATCCAAAAATTTTTTTCACATACTTGCTAAAGTGGGAATGTTCTTCATTCTTACCTCAAAGAAAGGCTTAGAGTATACATGAAAAATATATAAAGTGTACTGATCTTCACATTAGAAAACTTACCCAGACCCACTATGATTTCTAAATAGAAGATTCCTATTTCTAAACAGGTTTCTAAATAGAAGAAAAAAGCAAGACATTTATATGCATCCAGTAGGTTATGCTGTAGATTTGCCTTAAAGACAAGAATATCTGAATGAAGAAAAGGTAAAACTAAATATTTATAATTATTAATTTATTGTACCAAAGACAAATATTTGAGCTACTTCTTTTTTTTTATCAAAAGTTGGTATTTCGTAACTCTAGTTGTCCTGTTTCATTCTGTTGGGTAAACAAAACAGTAGGAAATATAATTGGTCTACCAAGTATTGCATTAAAAATTCTGCCATTTTATAAGACAAGTACACTTTAGTTATACAGTGTAAAATTTTAGAGGGATTATATAAGAACTTAAATATAAGCATTATTTGTGGAGATTGTAAAAATTTTAGGGAAATTTTATTTACTTTTTCATTCTCTAAAACAGGAAAAAAACATTCATTCACTGATTAAAATACAAGATGTGTCATAGAATATTTGTTTATTAAATATTTGCTTGCAAGTTTAGAAAATGTATCTTGTAGGTGTTACATGCATTGTTATTAAGGAAGCACTATAATTGCTTATAGGTGCAATACTTTATTAAACTGAGCTAATAAGTTAATGGGCTTTATGTAAGTTATAAAGTCTTAATTTGCTCTTGTAAATAGCAATTAAGTGGGCCTTCTACCTTGCAGAAGGAAATGGCCACCCACTATAATATTTTTGCCTGGAAAATCCCATGAACAGATTCTCCAGGCCAGCTACAGGGATGAGCCTGGCAGGCTACAGTCCATGGGTCACAAAGAGTCAGACACCACTGAGAGACTCAGCATGCATGCACGTAATTCTTTTCAAGTCCATGCCCTTTATTGCAGTAAATGCATTGGATCCTTAGAAAGCGTTGCCTAGTTGGTCAACAAATAAAGAAATCTTGATACACTCTGGTGGAGAAACAATGTAAGCTAGTTAATTAACAAAGACAAACATGAATTCTAGCAACAAATCCTTTGAACTTTGCGGTTTAGCAAATCAAAATTTGTGGAAAACTGTAGAATCGTATATTGCAATATTCAGCCAGTTACCATAAAATGCTATCTGCAGGAATGTAATTTCTGCAAACTGGGGACCTCATTCTGAAATTTATAAAGAAAAACATTATTTGCTTTTACTGAAAAGCTTGCCCCTTATCTTATGTGGGGCACATTTCACGTTGTCCTTCCATTTTATCCAAGTATTATGCCATAGCATCTTCTACAACCCTAGTTTTGAAAAGAGTTTTGTAGTTCTGCACAATCCCTAGCAAGTTTTTTTTTTCTCTTTCACGTTTTGCTCTGGTGTCAATTTTTAAGCCTAGTCTTCCTTTATTTTTAGCCCACACCTCACCCACCATGCCATCTGGAAATATTATTAGATGAGTAACAATTACGTTTCTGCTGAAAGACTAAGGATTATCTGAAATATTTTTTGATGAAGTATCATCCTACAGGATGTAATACTAAAGCTGTCACATGCTATATCAAACCAGCACCAACTATCACGTAGCACCTGCAGAGGCCCCGCCATCAAGTTCTGATTACTGTCAACAAGAGGTTAGCAATTGAAAAAGAGAGTCAAATTTGCAGAATAATGGCATCTGACATGTCTCCACAGCTGGCAAAGACATGGAACAGATGAAAAGGTAGCACATCATATAACTTTCATTTCTCCACAAGGCACACACTCTACTGTGGGACATTTCAGCAACTGCTTATGACTTCTGTTTGATTCTCCTTTCTCTCCTAAAATGCAATTAAATGCGGGAAGGCTGTGCTATATTTTACATAAATATTGATGTCAATTCAATGAAGTCCTAACTATTCAAACTCAACTTAAATTTTCCTTCTTGCACAAAAAGCCATTAGCTGTAGTACATGGTCTGAGGTTCCAAGTTTGGGAATGAAATCTCCATCAAAAAAAAAAATATATATCATTTTAGTCTCCCAACCTCCCTGTCTTCTCTTTCTTTGTACTTCCAGCAGAAGCTGTTTTTGCTTAAGTGAGAACTAAACTAAAAAAACAAAAGAAAATTATTTTGTTTCAGCAAGAAAATTATTTTGTTTCAGCAAGAAAATTGGAGAAATCTTGTTTACTGGATGCCTCCTGGTTTCTAATCATCCTTCTTTTAATGATCAAGCCTGTTGTTGTTTTAGGTGTTTGACTTTTGCAAGCCTATGGACTGTAGCCCTCAGGGCTCCTCTGTCCATGGGATTTCCCAGGTGAGACTATTCTGGAGTAGGTTGCCATTCCCTTCTCCAGGGGATCTTCTGACCCAGGAATTGAACTGGGGTCTCCTGCATTAGCAAGCAGATTCTTTATGACTGAGCCACCAGGGAAGCTTTAATGATCAAGGACCTCCCTTTTCACGATGCACTGAAGTCCTGCCCTGGTGGGACAGATGAGTTTCATCTTTCATAAGATCATTCATTCCTGTCTTTCCTTGTTATTGTAGAGAAGAAGTTGAAACAGAAGGAACTGATGCAAAACTGATATCTTGAACCTCATTTCCAAAGAAAGTCCTGAGATAATATCCATGTCATATTCACATAGACCTGCAAGGCAAGACTTCACATCTCAACTGATATTACAGTTGACCAAGTATTGGTTAGAGGATAGATCTCTGACCAGTATTTTATTTTTGTTATTTACTTCCAAATATCTGGACTTTCTGTGAATGCATTCTCTCTGGCTCTACAAATTTGAAATACTGATAGTTTAATCAAAGTTCTGGTGGAGAGAATGTTAGGTAGAATCTATTAGCTAAAATAACTTCTAAATTATCAAAACCATTAAGGTTTCTATGTTGTATAAGTAATCTTAAGGAAATCAAGGGACTCACATTCTACATGTTAAACCTTTGATGATGGACTTTCCATGACCTGGAATTTGATTCATTACAACACATAGTAGTTGAACAACAATGTGTAAATATTGAGCTTAATCTCTTAGCCAAGTTTGTTATTATTCTGCAGTGCTTAATGAACATAAAGACATATACTAATTATAAGTACAATTTGGGGGAAAATGATTTTTGTCAAACCGTTCTGGAAAATGAGTTGCAAATTTAATACTGGAACAGACTTTAAAGTGAAAATAAAAGTCACTGAGTCGTGTCTGACTCTTTACGACCCCATGGACTATACAGTCCACGAAATTCTCCAGGCCAGAATGCCAGAGTGGGTAGCTGTTCCCTTCTCCAGGGAATCTTCCCAACCCAGGGATTGAACTCAGGTCTCCCACATTGCACGTGGATTCTTCACCAGCTGAGCTACCAGGGAAGCCCAGGCAGAATTTATGCCTACAGCAATAACTTACACCAAATAGGTGTGCAATAAGGTTTGGCAGGTTGCATTCATAGAGTAAGACAATAGTTTCAATATTTTAAACATGGTTTATATCAAAGCTTAAGATGTAAACTTGAATGTTAGGAAGCACTGGTTAAGGTTCTAAATATGCTATTAATATAGGTCATTGTTTTTTGCAAGTCATTTTATGATTTTTTTTTTTGAGCCAGACTTCTACCTCAAAGAAGTGCTTCAAACACTGAGAATATTTATGACAAAAGCTTTGATCTCTGTGCACATCCAGTAAATACAAAACATTCATGTGTTTAAGGATGTGCATACCTGCACACATTATGACTTTAACAAACGGTTTAAACTGCATATTGAAAGTTATTGATTTGGTAAAGCTCCAAACACATTTCTCCTCGTTAGTTTCCAACACCAACCCCTTGAGCTTCCAAGTTTGATGATTTTGCATATTGCAAGGGGCTGTGCATGCAAAATTTGACTCTATTTCACAGACATATTGTTTTGTGTTTCAGATGATGAATGTACAATGCAAATAGCTATAAAAATGAATGAAAGCACCCAGCCACTTTGATATAAGTGCTGTTACAGACGAGCTTTGCATATGAGAACTGAAATTACATTGGCTATACAATGGGAACCATATTATAGCATTGAAAACATTTTAGTAATTTTCTGAACTCCAATATAGCGAAGTATTTTTCACAGGTATAGAATAAAGTTTTGAGGACATATTCTAGGATATCTTTTTGCTTCTTTCAGATATGTTTGATCTGTTGCTGGAGTCTGCTCTTGGGTAATTTGTTATACAATATTAGAGCCTTTTTGCCTTTTTATATAGTTCATGGGGTTCTCACAGTTAGTATACCAGAGTGGTTTGCCATTCTCTCCACCAGTGAATCATGTTTTGTCAGAAATCTCCACTATGACCTGCGCATCTTGGGTGGCCATACACGGCACGGCTTGTAGCCTCATTGCTATGCAAGCCCCTCTGCGACAAGGCAGCGATCCGTGAAGGGGTGGTGGTGAGGAACCACGAAGCCTGGCTTGCTGCATCCCTTCTTCTCCAGTTGAGAGGAATTGGACACACCTTGGCAACTAAACAACAACATTATAGCTTTGGACCAACGGGTAGACTTGAGTGGATTTAGTTAGACTAAAAAAATGGACTTGCTATTTACATATTTACCAGTGTTAGTTTAATAACAGGATGCCCTTAACTATTTAGAGCTGAGAAATAAAACATTGGCAATATAGATTAAGCATACTATATACGAACCAGTCAATGTTTGTCTATGAGAAGACTCAGCTTTATTAATTCAAAGCTGTGAAGAATGGGAAAGAAACTAACAGATCATAGGTGTGTTATTTTCAAATTGTGTAGGATGAAGCCTTTGACTTTCACAGCAAGTATCAAGGGCCTCCATGGAGCAGAGCATGAAAGAACATTCACAAAGTTTGCCAAACAGGGTCATGATCCTTTTATTGTATACTGGGGCCCTGCACAAACTTTTACTGAAGCAAAGACAAAAACAATTTCAAAGGAGACCTCACTGCTTAAAATAATGTAAAAACTGATTTAAACCCAAGTTCTTCTTTCAGAGATGAAAATTCAGTGTTTTACATTGAAAAACAATTATTTGATCTTTGGGAAATTAAGCTTGTTTATCATAATTTCCATTTCAAATACACTGTATAGCTTTGATAGTTTTGAACCTACATGGATTTAGATGTTAGTGTTCGTACATGTATATTATGACACATCAATCTGCTAAGTTATACATTTCTCTGGTTGTTAGGAAACAGAATGCAACTGTCATGATGCTCAGTTTTTTGAGATGCCAGTTTATTTTATTCACTTCTTTCATTGGCTGACTTCTACAGAGGGTCTTCCCTTTGTCAGATGCTTAGAGTTTAACCACAAACTGGGAAAACTGACAGATAAGTACGTAATAACTCTCAGTCATTTTAAGGATCGTGATAGAGGTGTTCAAAAACCTATGTGAAGAAACAAAAGAAGAACCTAGAGATGAGTTGGAGTGGGGGGAAGTGTATGAAAATCTTTACCTAGAAACAGGCATTTGAGCTGAGTCAGAAATTCTCTCTAAAGAGGTATCGGTTAGAAATGTAGAGGGGGAGGGGAAGGGCTCAAGGATTGAAAATTAAGGACATGCTATTTGTTAATGTCCTTCGGTGGAGAGAGTCCAAGCTGGAGCATGAAGAGAAGGCAGGTAAGAGTTCGGGAGTGCAGGCTGGAGTTCCTCCTCCTTGAGGAATGAAAGCTTTGTGCAGTGTAAGTTCTACATTTTTTAAAATTGTATTTCATTTTTTATTGGACTACAATTGCTTTATGATATTGTATTGGTTTCTGCTGTACAACAGCATGAATCAGGTCTATGTAACATACGTCCGCTCCCTCTTGGGCTTCCCTCCCTCCCCAGCCCACGCCTACCCAGCTGAACTCCCTGTGTTATATAGCACGCTCCCACCAGCTATCTATTTTTACACATGGTGGTGTATATATGCTAATCCTAATCTCCCAATTCAGTCCACTACCCTTTCCAACCCCCCTCCACCTCCTGTGTCCACACATCTGTTCTTTACATCTGCATCTCTCTTCCTGCCCTGCAAATAAGTTCATCTGCATATTTTTCTAGATTCCACATGCATGCATTAATACGCAATATTTGTTTTTCTCTTTCTGACTTCCTTCACACTGCATGATAGACTCTAGGTCCATTTACAGTTTTCTTTCCCTGTTTCTATTTGACCTGACTTGCATGCTCAGTTCAGTTCAGCCCCTCAGCAGAGTCTGAATCTTTGTGACCCCATGGACTGCAGCAAGCCAAGCCTCCCAGTCCATCACCAACTCCTGGAGTTTACCCAATTCATGTCCCTTGAGTCGGTGATGCCATCCAACCATCTCATCCTCTGTCATCCCCTTCTCCTGCCTTCAAGGTCTGGAATTCTAGACTGAGGGAGCTGCAGATTTTGCAACAGAATACTCCTAGAGATGGGTGACTAAATCTTGGAGCTTATGTTTGCTTAATATTGCACTATGTGTCACATGCAGTACTATACCATGAATGTATTTCATATTGCTGTTTTTCAGTTGCTAAGTTGTGTCTGACTCTGGAACCCTATGGACTGCAGCACACCAGGCTTCCCTGAACTTCACCCTCTTGCGGAGTTTGCTCCAACTCATGTCCATTGACTCAATGATGGTATGCAAACATCTCTTCCTCGGCCACCCCCTTCTCTTCCTGCCCTCAATCTTTCCCAGCATTATTATCGATGGTAAGTTATATACCTTTTTTTAATGACGAGAAAATTTGCCAGCTCATAAAAAAAGCGTCCAAGTCCACCTTGAAGGAGGCACTGCTCAGGGGTGGATCTTGACTGATTATCTGTGGTAGAGACTGCCTTTAGTGAACAGGAGCATCCAGATCACAGAGGACAGGCTGACGGGTCAGAGGAGTCAGGCAGGACACAGCTGCCTTGCAGAAAAGAAGAAAACAAAGACACCAAGCGTCATGAAAAGCCACATGTTTATTCAGACGATTGACAAGCCAAGAAAACAGAACAGCGTACCGTGATGGGCTCAGGGTTTCACATGTCAGGTAACACTCTTCAGTTAACATTCTCTTGAGTAGGTATATGAACTGCAGCAGGAGAAATCACCCATCCGAGGGCATGGCATCTTGAGGCATTAAGATGAATTACCAAGCATTTCCTCCCATAGCCCAGCTTGTCCTTTCTGCTACCTCTCCCTAATCTCTTCCTGCTTACAGATATTTGTTTTCCCTTTCTTGGCTTACTTCTGCTCAGCTGGTCACAGCTCCCGCTCAAAGGGTGGCATTTCCCCTTCTCTCATCTTGTTCTTTTGTCTCTTGCATTATATACTGGTTTAGCATCCGTCTGCCGAGTTTTGTTACCACCCTTGCTCAACCTGATCTGTGTTTCAGAAGCTTCAGGCTTGCTATGTCTCAGGATCCCTGGTGACAAGAAAATGAAAAAAAAAAAAAAAAAATTGGAGAAGCTACAGAAGGGACTGACTGTAGAAACAGCTGCCTGTTCCTGAGCTGGGTTCAAAATGGACCTCTGATAAAACTGGGCCAACCAACTGAGGTCTTGCTGGTGATTAACTGGACAAGGCTTTTCTATTTAGATGCATTTGCAGGTACTTTAAAGCTGGCTTTCAGAGTGTAAATTGTCATTGTTGTTGTTCAGTCCCTGTTGGGTCCAGTTCCTGGCGACTGCATGGACTACAGCACACCAGGGTGCCCTGTCCTTCACTATCTCCAGGAGTTAGCTCAGATTCACGTTCATGGAGTCAGTGGTGCTATCTACCCATCGCCAGTGACTGTAGCCGTGAAATTAACATAACTGAAAATATATTGTATTTTGACATTGTTTTAGCTGTTGCTCAGTGCTTATTAACTTAACATTTTTTCATAAGTCAATTTATTCTGCAACACATCTAAATAGAAGTTAAAGGATTCTACCCTGTATCACACCTAGATAACTGAGTTTCCCATAAAACTAAGCTAGTGGCATTTTCTTTGACAGGTTTGGGTTTGCTTGGGACCTGTCACCTCTTTCTTCTTCTTCTTCTTATTTTTTTTTTTTTATCTTTGGGAGTGGAAATAGCTATTCCTGCCATAGTATTTTGGAAACACATAATTTGTCTGGTCTTACAAGCCCCTAGCTGCAAGAGACTCAGGTGCAATTCCTGGGTTTGTAAAATCCCCTGGAGAAGGAAATGACAACCCACTCCAGAATTCTTGCCTGGAGATTCTGCAGACAGAGAAGACTTATGGGCTACCATCCATGGGGTTGAAAAGAGTGGGACATGACTGAGCACAGATTCAAGGACTGAACTTTAGAGCTGATGTCAGAGTAAGTTAAAACTTTGTGGATGTTGGGATGGAATTCACGTATTCTACATATAAGATGAATGTGAAATTTGAAGGGTCAAATTCAACTGAATTGTGTTCCCCCAAAATTCATGTTGAAGCCCCAAGCCCCAGTGTGACTTTATATAAAGATAAGGCCTGTGAGGTTCTAAAGGTTAAATGACGTCACAAGGGTGGGGCCCTAGTCTAATAGTGCTGGTGCCCTTATCAAAAGAGGAAGAGACACCAGGTTGCTCTCTCTGCTGTGTCACATGAGGATAGGGAAAAAGTGGCTGTCTGCAAGTCAGGAAGGGAGTTCTCATGGCAATAAGTTAGCCAGCACCTCCTTCTTGGCTTTCCATCCTCCAGAACCAAGAGAATTAAATTTCTGGTGTTGAAGCCCCCTAGTCTGCCATAGATATTTTGCTATGGCAGCCTGAGCTGTTTAATAGGATGATCAACACTTCTGTATACCTTATACCCTTTGATGTTCATGGCAATAGTGGTAGAGAACCTGTCTGCCAATGCAGGAGACAGAAGAGACACAGGTTCAACCCCTGGATCAGGAAGATCCCCTGGAGGAAGGCATGGCAACCCACTCCAGTATTCTTGCCTGGAGAACCCCATAGACAGAGGAGCCTGGTAGGCTCCAGTCCAAAGGGTTGCAAAGAGCTGGACAGGGCTGGAGTGAGTTGGCACACATAATAATGAAATAAATGCATTTTTATTCCCCCTTTTTTTCCTACCTATAAAGACGGGTGAAGGGAAAAGAAAAGTGAGGCTCACATTTCTAAGTTTTAGCCAGGACTTCTCACTACTCAGTGTGAAACCCATGTATTTTATTGATACAAAGCCAGGCCCAAATGGAATGTCAAATTTTTCTGCATAATAAAATGCAGGGAATGCAGTTTCTTGGAAGGATTTAAAGAAAAATAACCTAGGAGAATACAAAGCTGAGAGATTTGTGTGTGGGGGGAGGGGTTGGAATTGGGAGAGGAGAGATGGGATTCAAATAACACTATATGTTGCAGTCTAGAATCTGCAAAGAAATGTCACAGCTGAAAAATTTCCTGAGGCTTTAAATAAAGGACTTGCAATAAAAAAGTATACGATATACAGGTTTGGATTGTTTGTGCTGTTTTTATTTTAACCTGAAATCACCTTTAAAACTTTATGAGTGGTCTTTAGAGAAACCAAGGAATGTGAAAAATGTTCAATCCCTGGGTTGGGAAGATCCCCAGGAGAAGGGAATGGCTACCCTCTCTAGTATTCTTGTCTGGGAAATTCTATGGATAGAGGAACTTGTCAGCCTTCAGTCCATGGGGTGGCAAAGAGTCAGACACGACTGAGCGATTAACACTTTCACTTTAGAAAAACCAAGAAATATGGACCATTTTTTATAGATTACTACAAAGCAGAAAATTGAGAATATACCTGTCTCCTAAATTCCATACGTTTTCGTGAAGATACAGATTATAGTCTAGTGGAATTGAAACCAAGTAGGACCTTCTTCCCTTGTAAGAAAAACTATGACAACACTAGCCAATGTGTTAAAAAGCAGAGACATCATTTTGCTGGCAAAGGTCCATATAATCAAAGCTATCATTTTTCCAGTAGTCATGTATGGATGGGAGAGTTAGACCATAAAGAAGACAGAGGGCTGAAGAACTGATGCTTTTGAACTGTGATGCTGGAGTAGACTCTTGAGAGTCCTTTGGAGAGCAAGGAGATCAAACCAGTCAATTCTAAAGGCAATTAACCCTGAATATTCATTCATTGGAAGGACATGCTAAAGCTCAAATATTTGGCCACCGGATGTGAAAAGCTGATTCATTAGAAAAGTCCCTGATGCTGAGAAAGGTTGAGGGCAGGAGGAGAAGGGAGTGACAGAGGATGAGATGGTTGGATGGCATCACCGACTCAATGGATATGAGTTTGAGCAAGCTCAGGGAGATGGTGATGGTCCCAGACAGGGACGCCTGGCAGGCTGCAGCCCATGGTGTGGCAAAGAGTCGGACACTATAGAGAAACTGACAACAGCAGGGCCTGGAGGCTCCTGGGAACAGAAGCCTCTCCTTGTCTTCTTCCTTGAGTTCAAACAGTTGCTCATCAGGGAATCGAGGAAATGCAGAGATAAGAGAGCAATGGTCAGAAAGCAATAGTGCAGACTTGGAGCAGATTCCTGGTTGCTCTTAAAGGGATACACATAATAATACCTTTGAGCTGTTTCGCAGATACTAAAATCCTCACCAGGTGGGAGAAGATAAGGGTAAGCTGTCCACCTGCACAGGGACCCCAAACAGGTCAGAACCAAGTTGATGGTCCCACTTAACTCACCACTGACCAATCAGAAGAATGTCTATGAGTTGATCATGCCTTCTTTGAACTACTATTAAACTCCTTACTACCCTCTCCAAGTTGGAATGTGCAGTTCTGAGGGCATTATTTGCTGGCTCCCTTTGCCTGGCAAAGCAATTCTTTTCTGTATTACCCAAAACTCTGTCTCTGAGATTGAATTTGGTGTTGATGTATAGAGACTGGATTTAGCTTTAGAATCTAAGCATTAGATCCAGGCCTGCGGACCCCTGGGATTGCACGAGTTTCCTTTGTTGTTGTTCAGTCACAAAGTCATGTCGAGGCTTTGTGACCCCACGGACTACAGCATACCAGCTTTCCAAGTCCTTCATTATCTCCCAGAGTTTACTCAAATTCAAGGCCATTGAGACAGTGATGCCATCCAACCATCTCATCCTCTGTTGCCCCCTTCTTCTCCAGCCCTCAATCTTTCCCAGCATCAGGGTCTTTTCCAGTGAATCAGTTCTTTGCATCAGGTGGCCAAAGCATTGGAGTTTTAGCTTCAGCATCAGTCCTTCCAATGAATATTCAGGATTGATTTCCTTTAGGATGAACTGGTTTGATGTCCCTGCAGTCCAAGGGACTCTCAAGAATCTTTTCCAACACCACAGTCCAAAAGCATCAGTTCTTCAGCCCTCAGCCTTCTTTATGGTCCAACTCTTACATCTATACATGACTACTGGAAAAACCATAGCTTTGACTATATGACCTTTGTTGGAAGAGTGATGTCTCTGTTTTTTAATATGCTATCTAGGTTGGTCATAGCTTTTATTCCAAGGAACAAGCATCTTTTAATTTCATAGCTGAGTTTCCTAAGCTAACCAAGCAAAGTGCAGCAGTTGGATGACTTAAACATCAAAGCTTTACTTTCTCACAGTTCTAGAGCCTGGAAGTCCATGATCAAGGTGTAGGCAAGGTTGGCTCCTTTTAATGGTACTGAGAGCTTTCTAGCCTTTCTCCTTGGACTGTGGGTGGCTGTCTTCTCCCATTACTTCCTAACGCCTTCCCTCTGTGTATGCCGTGTCTAAATTCCCTCTTCTAAAAAGACACCGACTATATTTGACTAAGGTCCATTGAATGAATTAGTTTTAACTTAATTACTGCTTTAATGATGTTATTTTCACCTATGGAAACAAGTTTATGCTTGGGGGTTAAGACCAATACATGAATTTGAGAGTTCACAAATCTGCCTATAACAGGGATTTGTAGCAATCTTGAGATTTTTGTCATACTTCCTACAGGGCTTCCCTGACAGCTCAGTTGGTAAAGAATCTGCCTGCAAGGCAGGACACCCCGGTTCAAGTCCTGGGTCAGGAAGATCTGCTGGAGAAGAGATAGGCTACCCACTCCAGTACGCTTGGGCTTCCCTAGTGGCTCAGCTGGTAAAGAATCCACCTGCAATGTGGGAGATCTGGGTTGCACCTGCAATGTGGGAAATCTGAGTTTGATCCCTGGTTGGGAAGATCCCCTGGAAAAGGGAAGGGCTACCCACTCCAGTATCCTGGCTTGGAGAATTCCATAGACTGTATAGTCCATGGGATCACAAAGAGTCAGATATGACTGAGTGACTTTTTATTATTTTTTTAGTTATAGAAGGTAAAATAGAAACACTGAGTCAATGATTTTTATCTCAAAAGAAAAAGTAGTCTCAGCTTATACCTATGGTTCATAACAAATCTAAAGATTAACAAAAAATATATCCCATGCTATTAAATAATTAATCTATGACTCACAGAATTCCTATGGCAAATCTAAGATTGAAATCTAGGGGACTTCAAAGGTCATACCCTTTCAATTCTTCATTCTGCCTCTTAGTCATACTCACAAAGAAATACATCTGGATATATTCATTTCTAGTGTATTACTGTAACATTTAAAAACATTATTAAAACTAATTTAAACTCCAATTTCTTAACTAAAGTATTTAAGCCAAGAATAAAATATAATAAAAAGCAATTTTATCATGAATAATTTATACCAACTACTAGCTTTGATTTCATATAAAAAGAAAATGGAGTTTACCTAAAAAATTTAAAAAAGGAGCATTCTATGAGAAGACACGTGTCTTGAATTCTTATCTATTGATGGGAGCATAACATTTTGAGTGTATGTCCTAAGACAGATTTCAAAAATTGCAAAGAAGAAATATTCATATTATTTTCATCCTCATCTTAAGCACTGGCACTTATTATTCAAGATGCCGTAATGAAGCTTAGTCATGATAATACTAAGACAACTGGGACATTTTCAAAGCACATTTATATCCCTATTTATTACAACTGAGATGTTTGTTCGCTAAAGCATAAATAGCAGAAACCCAAATATAAGCTATAGATAAAAGTTGTCATCTATAAAGGGACAAATGCATTTTAAATATGGTAATATTAAGAATTTTTGATTCAAAGAATTGACATCTTGATCAATGATTCTTATACTGACTTACTGGGAAAGCTAGCTGCCCCACTGGCAAAATTTAAGTGGAGTCAGTTAGGCTTGGGGAATGAATGGATCAAGTTAAAGAGGATTTCTTTACTGTAAAAGTTGTCAGAAGCCAAGTAAACTAACACTTTAAAGTCCCCAAAAGGGGTGCATAGTATGTGCTCACTCGCTTCAATTGTGTCCAGCTCTGTGCAACCCCACGGACCGTAGCCCACCAGGCTCTTCTGTCCATGGGATCCTCCCGGCTAATGGAGTGGGTTGCCCCACCCTCCCCCAAGGGATCTTCCCGACCCAGGGACTGAAGCCACGGTCTCCTGAGTGTCCTAAACTGCTTTTGAGTTCTTTACGGTTGAGCCACCAGGGAAGCCCTATATAGTGTAAAACATGTCATTAATGTATGTGATTATGGAACACATACTTGAGAGTCACCCATGAAGGAAATGATTTTTCAGAATGTACTTTTCAAAATATTATTCCAAATACACCATAGAATACTTTCAGATTCAATTTATTTCACTAAGCATTTATTAAGAGTCTTTTTGGGCTTCCCTGGTGGCCCAGATGGCAAAGCGCCTGTCTGCAATGCAGGAGACCTGAGTTCGATCCCTGGGTTGGGAAGGTCCCCTGGAGAAGGAAACGGCACCCCACTCCAGTAGCCTTGTCTGGAAAATCCATGGACGGAGGAGCCTGGTGGGCTATAGTCCACGGGGTCGCAGAGTCAGACATAACTGAGCGATTCCACTTTCTTTCTTTCTGTTTTTTTTTTTTTTATTCTCTAGTAGTTCATTTATTAAAGTATTCACTTATTTCTTTATGTAACATTCATCAAGCAGAAATTATGTGCAATTAAACATGTTATATATTCTATATTTTTTATATAGACATTGAAAATTATTGTTTCCAATGATGACCCTCATTGAAGTAGGAATTAGGATATATTGATAAAACTATTGCTTGCATAGTTTTAGCATTAAATGTATGCTATTCTGTTATATTTCTTTGCTTTCCATACTAAAATAATCTAATGGAAATATTATTGTTTATTAACATATAACTACATGTATTCATAAATATGCAAAATATCTATACATCATATAAGTGAAAATAGGCTGTATATGGGGATTATTTCACTCAAATATTTAAGTTGGAGTTAAGGTTAGATCATTTATCTCAAATATTTGATAACTCAGGGCACTAAATTTTCTACATATTCTGGAGAAACCATAGCTTAGTCTAGAAGATTCACTTTAGGATCATCAAATAAAATTCTGATAGGTAATATGCTCTGAAAAATATTCTCAGGTCAGGCAACATTCGAATAACAAGTCATGCACAGTATTTGTGCACAGCTAAACAAATTATCAATTATTTTCCATTGCTTTGCATCATTTGAAAATCATAAGTAGTTATGGATATTTATAAGGTTGCCATTTATTTTTTTTTAATTTTTTAAAGATGCCATTTATATTTTGATATTGATGCAATAAAGGGGTCATTCTAATTAGAGCTTTGTTCTAACTTGGTAAATGGGAAGTTAACTGAAACATAGGCATACACACCTGGAATGGAGAAGGAAATCATGCAGAACAAAAAGCAGTGGCCTCTGAACTACTCCAACAAGCAGAGTTACGCAAGAAATAAAAGAGATTCTACTGAACTGAAGGTGACCTCAGAAGTCGCAGTGACATGACAGGAAAGATCTAAGGGTTGGGATCCAAGCAGCCTTGTTCTGTATCAGCCAGCCACTGCCTTTATGGGCTTGGTCAAGTCATGCAATTTACCTCCGGATAAATGGTGTCACCCGAACACCGAGGATAAGTCTGTCTACTTTGTAGAGTTATAAAGGTAAGCAAGGATTAGTGGAGGCCCCGTGCTCTGTGCAAGGTCTAGCACTTAGCAAGAACTAAACTGATAGTTGCTTTTTTTAAAAAAATTAATGTTTTTTCTTTTTAAAATTTTCAGCTATATCGCATGGCATGTAGGATCTTAGTTCCCCAGCCAGGGATCAAACCTGTACCCCCTGCACTGGAAGCAAGGATTCTTCACCACTGGACTGCCAGGGAAGTCCCGATAGTTACTTTATTATAAACAAAGCATTTTAAAGTATCCTGGAAAAAAATTTCTGAGAGAAGGAGTTTTTAAATGGTTAAATTATGTTTTCACCTCTTAATCAGGTTAGAGATAAATAAAATTTACATAGTGGAAAACTTATATATATATATACATATATATACATATATATACATATATATCTTGCTGGAAATTTTGCCCTATATAAACTACCACACATAAACTATTGGACACTGTCTCCATATTTTTATGACTCTCAGAGGTTATCTGGCTGTTCCTAGTCCTGTTTTTAGTTAAAGGAACAAAATGTGCTGTAAAGGAAAATATCCTGTTCTCTACACAAGCCACCTGGAGGAGGAAATGGCAATCCACTCCACTAATCTTGTCTGGGAAATCCCATGGACAGCAGAGCCTGGTGGGCTACAGTCCATGGGGTCGCAGGGAGTTGGAAATGACTAAGCAACTGAGCATGCATGCATGCTATGCAAGCCAATGGAAATGCTAAAACCTGTGTGCAGATATGTAAAGTATATGTAGTGTAAATATGTCCTATTGGTTAGTGGCAGGGTGCATGCATGCTTGCTAAGTCTTTTCAGTTGTGCCTGACCCTGTGTGACCCCATGGACTGTTGCCCACCAGGCTCCTCTGTCCATGGAGTTCTCCAGGCAAGAATACTGGAGTGAGTTGCCATTTCCTTCTCCAGGGGACCTTCCCAATCTAGGGATTGAACCCACGTCTCTTAGGTCTCCTGAATTGGCAGGTGGGCTTTTTACCACTAATGCCACCTGGTTAGTGGCAGAAACAGACACAGTCTAGCTAAAATTTTCATCAAATCACTTAACAATTCACTGTCTTCTTTAGAAAGCCGTAAAGAGAAAACCAAGAGTCACTTAGAGCCTGCTTGAGCTATCCCAAATGATCTGTCAGCCTAGGATCACCTTTTTCATTTCTGTGCATTTCTCATGCCTTGAATGCAGCTTGTGAAAATCTTTTTTGACTGACAGCTATGAACTGTCAAAAGTATTGATGAGAATACTATCATCAACAGCCAACAGAGCCTATGCAAAAAAGTGATTGAAAACACAGTGTCATGTAGACTAACTAGATGGCACATTTTTTTTTTAAATGGTCTTTACCTTAAAAAGAGCAAAGTTCTCTTAAGCTAGTAAGACAGGAGGAGGTTGAGCCTTTGCTTCTTCATATCTCGCTGTTATCTGATAGACAATGTTAGGACTAAGTGTCACCAGGAACTCTTGCCATTTCCCTTTCTTAACAGAGTCCACACACTCACAACTGTTTGGAAATATATCTATTATTCAAAAGTCTCAAGAAAAAAATATATAGTTTGTTCATATTTATCAGGAGGAAAATGCATTTGATGTCTGAACTATTGGGAAAACTTAATTTTCTATTTTACTTTGAGCATGCAGACAGTTACAGAGGGTCATTTCAGAAATATATGTACGTGTGTGTGTGTGTGTGTGTGTGTGTGTGTGTGTAGAGCATGTGCTATTGTCTAAGTCAGTTTTCACAAATCCTATTGAGAAAAAAACTGGCTGGCACTGAGCCACTGTAATATATATTTGAATGAAGCTCGTAAGAAATAAGGATTTGGGTCATATCCCTTTGGGAGATCTAAAGCGAACAGTAGAATGCCAACATACTTATACTTGGCAGAGTGAATAAAAACGTGCATAAATTTACAACAAAACTATTTTCAGTTTGCACTGTAATATTTTCTCAGATTATTTACTTTTATTGCACTATTTCTTAGACTTACAATAGGGTTCTGTGACCACGACGAGGTAATGGACAATGTCTGAGGAAATGGATAATGAGGAAGAAGGTAACACACAGGTGCAGCCTGCAACTGAACCATTTATTAAGTTTATTAGCTTTTTTATTGCACGTGCCCATACAAAAGCCACATTGAGACGGGGGGAACGTTCTGGTGCAAGCTAAAAGCAAAGAAATGTAATGTTAAGGATGCACTTTTTGTTTTTGAATGGCCCCATGCGAGAGACTGTATAGACATAAAACCTAGAGTTGTGTGCTTCCAAAGTGAGAAAGAGAAACTGGAAATTGCGTGGAATGACTGCAACCAAGGATGAAGTGCATTTGCCAGAGCAAATTTCATTTTGAAATAAATACTGCTATCTATTTATATTTGATGTTTGGGATCTGTGACAAGAAGCCGTATTTTATTTAGTATTTTACTAAGTTAAAACAAAGTGTCAGGAAGAATATTCTAAATTTACCTGCCAGCCTAAATCAGGGTTCTGTAATGTACCACAAATGCCAGAATGACAGAAAAGATGATTTTGAATGGCAGGGCCAGAGGGGCCTCAGGCAAAATATTGAAAAGAGGTGGATAGTTTGTCTCCTCCGAGCAAACCCTTTAGGGCTACTGTTCTCCTTCAAGCCACTGTCTGACCTCAGCTCCGGGTCCTTATTCTGGATTCTAGGCAAGCCTCTGTAAAACTTTACAAGTTCCTTAACTAGTCAAGGTTTAACTTGAACCTTTCATTAGCAACAAGGTGTTCAAAGGTCACATTTTCCTCTCCTAATAGCATCTCCCTGACTGTGTATTGCAAATCCTGACCTGAATATTGAAACTTTCTGAAGCAGAAAAAAAAGGAAGACTAGAAATGACATATCTAAAAATGAATTAACTCTTGGTCCACGATCAAAATAGTGTGCATTTCATAAGATGCTCCTTCCAATACTATGGTCCTAGCCTTGCACGTTAGGCTTATCCACAGCTGTTTCCTCACTTGTAGGAACTTTAGGGTGGACTTGTATGCTCCAGGGAAGTTTTTCTCTGCAATTTAATCTCTTTACATGCTGAGATGTTCTCTAGAATTTTCACTGAACTTCTCCACCCTCCTGCAATTGATTTCAAGTATTCAATATCTGTGTTGTATTGTTCACAACTTTCCTTGAGATCTTGATATGTTTTGTGATATTTTTCAGTTTGTTTCTTATCTACTTTTTTCCACAAGAATCTATTACATGTGGATATCATTTAGTGCACATATGATATGCAGAAATTCATCTTGACATTAAATAAATTTTATGTGAAAGATCTTTTGTCTTTTATTTTTTTACCTTTAAAAGATCTTTTGTTTGTCTACATTTATTCTGTCTTAGAGAACTACTTCACCTGTGTCTATAGTTAGACCAGTTATCTCTTCTAATTCTTTTTTTGAAAATTCAACTAACATTTATTGAGATCCTTTTAAGTACAGTGCATTTTGGTAAATGTTTATATGTTGCAAAAAGAAAGCAAACCAGAAACTGACAACATATAATTCTTGGGAAAATTTTCCCAAGAATTGTCAAAATGAGATGCACATTTTTTGATCTTAAAAATATGTAAGTTATGTAGGAGCAAATTAAATTCCAAACATTAGAGATTTTGACTGCTAAGCTACCTACCTATTGCTCTTACTCACTGTCTTAATTGTCTAACTTGATGTTATCTGTGGGGTCTTCCCTTCCATCTCTACTTTTACAGGTGTCAACACTACCTTGGAAAAAGTTGTGCACCATAGCTTTGTGAAAAATTACAGATGTGTGCATTTACAAGTTGGAGAAGGAAAGGGCAACCCACTCCAGTATTCTTGCCTAGAGAATCCCGTGGACAGAGGAGCCTGGTGGGCTGCTGTCCATGGGGTCGCACAGAGTCGGACACACCTGAAGCGACTTAGCATGCATGCAAGCATGGGACAAGGAAATGGCAGCCCACTCCAGTGTTCTTGCCTGGAGAATCCCAGGGACGGGGGAGCCTGGTGGGCTGCCGTCTATGGGGTCGCACAGAGTCGGACAGGACTGTAGCGATTAGCAGCAGCAGCAGCATTTATGATGGTGATGAGGAAAGAGTCTGCCTGAAACCCACCTAATAGACTTGACTTAATTATACCATACAGCAAAGTCAATATTTTAAAATTGTGAAAGATGGATATTTTTATACTCACCATTATCATTTTTACCTTGCCATTTTAATCTGCTTAAGTAAATCATTTAAACCACCATGCTATAACTAATATTATCATTATTATGATTTTCTGTATGATTGTTTCATTACCTAGTATAAGCTTGGATTAAACAAAATAATTTTCTCTAACTCATTTCAGAAGTTTTAAAAACTTCACCCACCTTTGTACCCAATTTTTGAGCTCAGATTCATGAAGAATAGATATATTTGAGAGGAGCAATAAGAAAATTTAAGGTAAAGTTTTGTCGCTAAGCACATTTTTAAACTCCACTTTGCATTTGGGGTTTTCTATAATTTACAGGAAAATGTGATAAACTCACTTTTGACCCATATCAGTAAATTTCTTTGAAATAGAAAGATTTGAAGCATAGTTTGTTGGGATTAAAACTATTTGACCACTTAAGAATTTAAGGGAGATATTGAAATGTTATAATATAGGAAATAGAGTGCCAAAAATAAATTAAAATATGTCAGCAATCTTAGTCAACACAGAGGCACTCATTTATGTAGAAATATCTCTCTTAAATTAAAAAAAAACTGATTATATACCTGAGTTTAAAAAATAAAGAAATTAACTATATTAGATTTATATGAAACATATCTAACACAAAATGAACAGAAAGATTACAAATTTAAAAAAGATTTACCTGGAAAATACTACCAAAAGAAAAGTGGTATATAAATGCCAATAAAATGTTCTTTAGGTTTAAAATACATCACTAGACATAAACGGGCTGTATTTCCACACAGAATTTTAAAAATATACAACTTAACAGGAAGACTTGGCAAATGTAAAAATAGATCTACTTAATAATACAATTTCAAAATATAAGAGATAAAATGGACAGAACTATGTAAATGTTGACAAATTTACTGTATATGAGAAGACTGACAGCTCACTTTCATGTAACAGAAAAAAACATAGAGAGGACTCGATTAGCAAAATTAATTAAAGTTAAACAGGCACACACAGAAACACACATCCACGTGTATGTGTGTGAGAAAGATACACATTATGTACACTTGTAGATATCTATCATTGCATTCGATAGTTGAAGAATATATCAGTTTTTCCCCACAGGAGAAATTCTTGACATTTGTCTATTTGTTCACAAAGATAAGCCCTGAAACTTTCAAAGATCTAGTATTCTACAGGTATAGACTTTTTACCAGTTAAGGTAAAAAGTCAATCAATAAAATGCTTACAAAAATACTTTCGGAAATGAAAAACACACAGACCCCCACATAAGATAATAAATGGAAATGGATGACCTCTATTTCTGCTCCCTAAACAGGTGTATTTAACAGTCAGCTTGGAAAAGCAGCTGTGGGATTACTTATCCAAATATTGCATCCAAAAAGACAAAATTTAAAAACTTATGCTAGCATATAGTGTATGGTAGGACTCTAGATAAAGCCATGGATTAAATACCACAAAACTCTGAGGCAGTCAGAGGATGAGGAGGAGAAGGGTCATGGGTGCTTAAAGTTCTTTGTAATATTGGTGAAATTTTGTTTCTTAAGCAAAGCAGCAGTAATAGGATTCATGCTTTATGTCAAGTAACATGAAAATGCCTTTTATGTAGGTCAAACACAGTGGACTATTGACCTGTTTGTGTGGCTCAGCTAATCCATTACATCTGTTCTTTTGATTAAGTGATAATGATCACATGCCAGATTATAGAGAAAAGACAATTTGCATGTGAAAACAGGATATTAATACTTTCTGCAGTAGTGTAATGATTTCAACTATAATGGCCTGGGTAAAATTGCAAATCAATTTTTTATGGTAAAAAGGATCCTTTATTGATTCTACTGTACTTTATTTACATTTTGCATTTCTTTTTGTGTTTCAAAGTAAACCTAAAAAGTGTATTGTATCCGAATAGAAAGAAAATACTTGGTGAAAGTATGAATCTCAGGTCACTTTCATCCACCTTGACTCATTATCAGATGATGATGATGATAGGTACCTCTGATTACAGAGCAGACACATCCAGACACTTTAAAATTTTATGTTTGTCTTACAGGGGCCTCAATTCACATTCACATGTTCCTTTTAAATCCAATGACAACATCACATTTGCCTGTTAAAGTGTTCACAAAAGTACCATCTGGTTTTAAAGTTTCCAAACTCTATGAGAGATCATTTAAAGTGTTGATGGGTATAAAAACCTTTTAATTAAGAAAATCCCGAGTGTTGAACTAAATCTAGGTCATCTCCTTGCACTAATTGAGTGTGTTCATAACATTTATTGTTATTTGCAGTCTAATGATATCTCTGTATGTGGGATGACAAATATTCATAGAGAACTCAGGATGTGTTTTAGAATTGTTGGGGGAATTGTCTTATTTTGTTTTCCTTTCCTTGGGGTACAAATAATGCACATTAATTTCACATCAATATCTTATGTCATTTCTTTTTCTTGGTTTAAGACACCAGCTCTTACTTGAACACTAGTCCTGTTTATATTCCTACAAAAACAGATGACTAATAGCCAGGGTTTTGTTCCTCTTGTCCTTCTGCCAAATTCTTAACATAATTTGGCCAAATAGCCTTTTTTCTAACACCTGTTCTGGTCTCTTTCCCATTCCTTCTATTTATGTCTCATTTCCTGGTCTCCCTCCCTCTTTCCTGTTCACTCATCTCTCAGTTGACTTGGCACCCTTGGACAGGACAGGAATGCATTATCCTTGTCTAGAAATCTCTTAAATTTCATCGATGGATTTTAACATCCTTTCCAGAGGGCTGAACAGCCAGCTCAGATCCAGAGAGTCCAAATGAATGAGCAGCTATGAAAAAACATCAAAAACATTTCCTTATCTATTTTTTTAAGCCTTGGCTTACTCTATAAGGAATGGCTTGATTTGTTAGAAGTCAAAATTATGGAAAGAGAACTGAACACAGGCAAACCGTCAGTGAGAATGCATCACATAGGAAAAGACAGAAACCAGAGAACTGAGTTAGGGTCCCCACTGCTCCCCAGGCCAGCCACTCCGACAGCGAGGATGGGGCAAACGCCGCTGTGGGCCGCTTGCTGACACGCTGGACGGCTCGAGGCACCGGGAGCTCGATTCTGAGACTGAGCGCGATTCAAGGCACGGAAGGCGGAGGCTCCGCTCACCCTGCTCCGGGCGCGCCCTTCCTCTGCAGAGCCGCTGCGGAACGGGCACGGAACGCTACTTCTTCTTACGCATTTTTTCCGGCAAAGTGAAAATCCTCTTCAAATTTCTTTCCGTTAGTAAAAGCAGGTACAAATGTCGGCCTTGTGTAAAAGCTAAGTGGAGTCAAGGGAACTTTGAAAAACTGGTGGCACCCATGTAGACCCCCAGGTGGGGCAATGGTAAAGAACCCGCCTGCCCACGCTGGAGAGAAGAGATGCGGGTTTGATCTCTGAGCTGGGAAGATCCCCTGGAGGAGGGCATGGCAACCCGCTCCAGTATTCTTGCCTGGAGAATCCCATGGACAGAGGAGCCTGGTGGGATGTGGTCCATGGGGTCGCAAAGAGTCGGATATGACTGAGCACGCACACACCCCTATAAACAATTTATTTAAGATTACTCTAATTCACCAGCGTCACAGACAGTATCCACTCTTATGCCTCTGTAACCCCAAACCTACATTCACACAGTTTCTGGTTGGAATGAAAGCATATTCAGGGGAAATTAACTATGTTTGTACTATCAATACTATCCAATATAGCAGCAACAAATAGAAACCTTCATCTCTGAACAGTTTCAGCGACAACTATCAATACTGTCCAATAGAACAAAAGCAAAAATAAACCTTTACCTCTGAATAAATTTTAGCGACATTCCTGCATGTCCTTTCTCCACAAAATGACATTCTTCAGTAAAAATCTGGATCCTGGGTTAGAGTTGGTCTTGGCAAAGGAGTATAAATTTTGTAATCCTACCTTAAGCCCTAGGTGCTCTGTGTACCTAATTGAGGGAAGGAACTTGGGTGTATTTTTTTTTTTAACTTAGACCAGTTGAATGTGTTTGTGGCTGCTCAACCATTAATCTACTAAGTATTCAATTTCAGACAGGAGTTTTATTAATGTGTGCTTATTAACACCTCTGACAACTTCATAAATAACAATTCTAAGCTGAAAAAAATCCACCGTAGACTAGAAGAAATGACTAGCTGTTGGAAGAAGAAAGCAAGTTTTACTGTTTCTAACAGAAGCTTCTTAGTACACAGTCACAGCAAGACTCAAATCTGAAGCAACGTTTGAAATGAGCATTTATTTTTATTTGAACGGTATTTTTTACAGTGTCATTCTTCATTAGCTCAAACAGAAACAGCTCATTCTCTCTTGCAGCTAATTTTTCATAGTTGTGCCTGTAGAATTAACTCAGTTCTCATTATCTGAAAGGTTAGAACTACAATAAGTTCCATACCTCCAAAAGCTTTTTTTTCTTATCTTATGGGCTGGGTGTGTTTCATTTACAATTTTAAAGAACAGTTAACATGCTTACTGAGACAATTTCGATGGGTTATCATTTGATACTCTTGTTTAAGACTTTCCCTTTTAATAAGGATCTTTGTAAAATATAGGTGGTTTCTGAAAACAGAAAAATCATAATCATGATCAGAAACATAGTCTAAGTGGGCAATGTGTTGTCCCTCCTCCCACAGCAGGAGTCTGGATACGACATCCCTCACAGCAGACTGGCTGGGACCAGCAGAAAGGGCCATCGGTCAGGGGGGAATGAGAAGATCAGAGTGCTCCAGGACTCCTGTGATCTCTTGACCTCTTTTCTGCTTTTGTTCCCAAGGAGACGGAGCCACATAGCATCTCTCTGGTCACTGCCAAGGCAAAGTGTGTCTGCACAGTGGGGACCAGGGACTCTTAGGACTACAGAGATTTTAAAAAGCTGAGCCTCATAATTTATAGATGAGAAATGAGGGCCATTTTACCTCTCTTATTTCTCAGGAATGTATAATAAACAATTATCCCTATCTTCTGAAATTTTAATTTTTTTTCCCAGCATGTGGGATCTTAGTTTCCGAACCATGGATCCAGTTAACTGGCATGCCCTCCCTTCATTGGAAGTGCAGAGTCTTAGCCCTGGACTGCCGGTGAAGTCCTAAACTTTTCTTCGTCCATTTTACCAACTCATGAAATTATTGGAGGACCCTATGCCGCTCACAGATCTTTCCAATTCAGATCATTCTTTTTTTTTTCTTATTTCCCATCATTCAAGAGATCAGGAATAGTGTCAGCATTCTCAGTGCATTCTTGTGATTTCCTCAATCATTTATTAACAAATATTTATTTATTATCCCTCTGTTCCCCGATGAGTGATTGATCTTAGAAATACAGTGATGAAAAATAGTCCTCTGCTCATTCAGTGGAGCAAAAAAGATAATTATATGGTTAGGTAGAGGATAATAGAAGTAAGAGTCAAGTGCCTTAGGATTCAGGACTAGAGAGATGTTAGCAATTAGTTTTGCCTGGGGCGGTGCTTCTTGAGCCTGCTGTTGCTTCCAGACAATTAGAACACCCTCTTCTCTTATAATGTATCCTGTCTTGGGATTCCTACCATTGGCTCATCCTGATGGTATGTTCTCTCTTCAAAATCTGCTCTGAATGCTTTTGACATTCACCCATCTCCCTCAATGACATCAGTGACTCATTAGTGACTGAGTTTGCCAGTTCTTCCTGTTTCTTTCCAAAAGGCTCCAATTTCAACAACAATGTTGGTGAATTTCTCTTTTTTTTTTTTGTATCTAAGCTTTGCCTACTCTTAATAATTTAAAGAGATTTCCAGGTGCCTCCAGTGGTAAACAACCCACCTGCCAATGCAGGAGACATAAGAGATGCGAGTTTGATCCCTGGGTTAGGAAGATCCCCTGGAGGAGGGCAGGGTATCCCACTCCAATATTCTTGTCTGGGGAATCCCATGGACAAAGGAGCCTGGCAGGCTAAGGTCCATAGGGTCACATAACCCAGGAATCTAGATCTCAATTAATTTTGTGCGTTGACTTAGGATTTTGTGTGTGTTTTTTAAAGGGGTGCCATAGGAGACATAAAAATGAATGATATAGGATGAAAATGCAATAATGTGCAACACTGCAGAGGATACATGACATGTGGAAAGGGCAGGACTAACCACAGTTGGCAGAAAGTGGTGTTTCTTGTGAGCAAGGTGATGATGTAAATTTATAGAAGAAAGTAAAAGTGTGTCAGGGAGTGAGAGACAGAAATTCACACCTGGGATCCTCCTTCTTCTTACAGAAAGTGGAGGGTAGATAAGAGATGGAAAAGTAATCCAGTGACTCAGTTTTTCCCTCATCTTCCAAGCTCTTCATTTCTATTTGATTACGTTGGCCTCTTTCTCTGGCCAGGGAACCACGTCCAGTCATTTAATGGCTCTTCTCTGGGTGACTGTTCTCATTCTGAATTTCTCCTTCATGGGTTGACAGGAAGCAGGGAAAGCGGCTGATTTTGTTCACCATGCTTATCACTTAAATTGGCATGAGTAAAGATTTGCCTAGGTGTGCAAACATCGCCCATCCACAGTTGCATGCTCTTCCCTCTTCATTTAATTTCCCAGTGTGTTCGCTAAGCAAGGAAATCAATGGCTTTAGAAGGGCCTCTAGAATTTGAAGTTCCACGATTGGTTTTCATAATTGAGCATAAGTTCCTTACCTTCGTATTCAAACTGCAGTATGGCACATTTTTAACCTGTCCAGCACAACTCCTTCTGAAGAAATGATTGGTTTTGAAGCTCCTGCAGAGAGTTGGGTCTGGCACTCATAGTCTGGACCCTGTCACTTTGCTCAACCTGGCTGATCTGGACGATCTCAGAGAAAATAGTGTGGTAGGATAATGAGATATGCAAGCTTGTGTTTGGTGAGCATGTGGAGAAACTGGATCCAAGTTCTATCTCTTTAACTTTTTTTTTTTTTTAACTTGGGCTAAGATAAATAACTTCTCTGAGCTTCAAGTTCTTCCTCCAACAAACGGGCATAATGATAAGGATAATGATATCTCTACGAGATAATAGAGCACCTAGAACATACTCTGTAGCAATAAATCTGAGCTTATTGTAAATAAATCTGAGCTTATTGTTGGTTAATCTAATCAGATTTTCTTAGAAATATGAACAGGAAAATATTAATCACAGAAGTGAGTGTGCAGCAAATTAAATCTGAGAGATCTTTGCAGGCCCATAGACTCTAAAGTTCATGGAATTCTCCAGGCCAGAATACCGGAGTGGGTAGCTTTCCCTTCTCCAGGGGATCTTCCCAACCCAGGAATCCAACTGCGGTCTCCTGCCTTGCAGGTGGATTCTTTACCAACTGAGCTATCTGGGAATCCTGAAAGATACATAAAGAGACTCCAAAGAGAGAAGTGAGAAAGAAGCATAAATTATGAGTAAGGAAAATATAAATAAAAGATACATAGTAAAGAGAAATAAAAAAAAAAATAAGTGAAGGAGTGACATAATAAGAAGAAGACCTCAGAGAGAAACTGACTATTCCAAGCTCCTCAAAGCTGATTTGCACTCTGTTCCAGTGCTCCTGAAGTTTAGCTGAATAATTTATCTGTAGAGTCCTGTAATCCTATGAGCTCCATTTCCCCATTCCTCAAAAAAGCACTCTATGAACTAGGGTTACTTTAGAGAGTTCCTTGTTAAAAAAAAAAAAAAAAAAAAAAACTGATATGTTAGTCTTATCTGAAAATATTTCTCTTCTTATACTTGCAGCTGTGCTGTTCTGTTCCCCCAAATACATCACAAGAACTGCAAAGGTCATTGGAAATACTGAGCATAAAACAGTGATGACTAGAAGCCATGATTATTTCCTCTGGGAGCACTCGACAGAGATGATGATACCTAGTGAATAGGGAGAGAGGCAGAGATGAGAAAGACATTCAAGAATACCTGGCCAGAAATGTTAGCGCATCTCAACTTTCCTGGAACATTAAAAACTAATTTAAGACTCTGAAAGAGGCTGAATTATATAGATAATTTTTAGCATGACATGGCACATGGACCACTCATTCTATTCTTTGAAAAATAAAAAGTCCCCATTGAGGGTGTAGTGAGAAATTCTGAACAAAATCTGATTGGTACAGTTGATCTTTTGAGTCAAGCCCTATGATGTAGGACTATGTATAGATACCTGCCTTTGATCCAATAAGTTATTTCAGGAAAGATATTGGGGGTACTCATCCAAGACTTGGATGTTTAGGTCAATTGGGACCAAAACTGGGAGTCACCTCAAGTCTTGGAACATGGTTGGACAGTGGGATAAGGAGAAATATATCCATGATAAATTAGTCTGTGATAAGTATAATCTTAGGTAGAGATTAAAATGCAGTGGAACAAAAACAAAGCTTATTGGAAAGCAACTCTGAAGATCTGAGATACAGGCTAAAGATCTAGGAGTAATTCGGGTTATAGACAACAAACAAACACATAAGGGTTTGAAATTGTCAAGGAAAACTCTAAGTCGAGAAGACGAAACGTGATAATGAAGAGGCATGACGAATCTCATCATTTAACATATGGGGAGAGGAAGGGTGCATAAACAAGCAGCTTCAAAGGAATGAAAGACGTCAGGAGAGGATGGAGAAAATTATTGAGGAAGGAAGAAGACCCCACAGATACCAGCAGCCAAAGAGAACTGAAGGATGGTTATTAGCAAAAGCTGTATGGACTGCAAGGAAGTTGTGTAAGTCCCAAAAAAGTGAGCTTTATGGGAATGGCACAATCAGGGTCCTAAAAAATCGTAGATTGAGTAATACATGGAAGGCATGGGAACACATGTTGTTAGTGTCAATATAGTTGATGATACTTGGCTGAGAAGGGCAGGGAATAGGTTAGACAGGAGGTGGGACACCTAGAGTCACATGGTGGACTTGTTTTTGGCTTTTTTAAGAGGAGTAATATTGCTTTTTGTGTGGGCTGGAAGATAATGTTAGGGACAAAAAACTCAAGGGTATGGGATAGACACATAAAGACATACGTCATAGAAAAAAAGACCACCAAGGAAGCAACAAAGAATATGCTCTGGAACACAGATGGGGAGCTGGCTTTAGAAAGGAAGAAGAAGTCTTTTTTTTTTAAAAAATCCTTCCTATCGTAGGAAGGAAAGAGAAAAGTACCATATGGATGCAGGTTTAGCTATTTTTTAAATAAAAGAAATGAGGACCTTTATATTGTTTGAAAAGAAGCAGATGGCATTTTCCAAAGATGCCATGCCAACATATCCCATGGCATGTATTCTTCGTTTGAAGAGGTGTTAGCATTGCTCTGCTGAGGTGTGAGGTCCTCGTTCCTTTCTCTAGACACTGAGTGGCCTTCTGATGCCAGGTTATGCAGCAGACTGACAGAGTATGGAGGACAGAAGAGCCCACATCAGGCGGACGTAGCTAGACTCCTATACTGTCATCTTGCACAATGGTTGGCTGGGGCTTCCCCGAGATGAGTCTGACCTAGCTGGGAAGCTGAGGAACACTTAGAGAAGCAAACATCTGCAGATGATCAGTTACCCACACAGGTGAGACAAAAGTAGTTTCTAGAAGGGAGATGTGAATTTCGGCCACTCTTTGCTTCGGGCCACTCTGTTCCACTTCTTTGCAGTTTCAGGATCAACTGTTTCAAAGGCTGTTTCATATAAGACTTCCTCCTCCTCGGGGAATTGGTTTTGGAAGAGGAAGACAGTGGACAATGACAGTCCCCATTGCTCCATTTCCTCTTAGGGACACAAATCAACTCATCCATGTTGTGAGGATGGGGGTTTCTAGCCTCCTCAACGGGTCATAGAGGACACCACATATCATCCCAGGTGACGGTCAAAGACGAGACTCCAGCGCAACACAATGGGAGAAGTGAGCTCTAGGCTGTTATCTCATGCATCTTGTCTGTGCCCTCTGGTCCTGCTTCATCCGGGATATTCCATGTCTATCTGGTGATGAATCACTGCTGTGCACACCCACCACTGCCGCCTGTAAGGCCATCAGGACCCAACTTAGGCAAGCAATGGGATGCCTGGTCTCATGGAATCCATAGCTGAGTGCTCAGTCTCCACAAGTTATAGCAGCATGTGTCTTTCTTTCCTCAAAAAGCATGCAATTTTCTGCGGTAGGGTAACTGGCTTTAGTCCAGAAAACCATACTCCACTTTGCAGTTCTCTTTCTCAAACTTGTCATAGACTCCATTGCTATTGTTGTTCAGTCGCTCAGTTGTTCCGACACTTTGTGACCCCATGGACTGCAGCACACCAGGCTTCCCTGTCCTTTACTATGTCCCAGATTTTGCTCAAACTCTTGTCCATCCAACCATCTTATCCTCGGTCATCCTCTTTTCCTCCTGTCCTCAATCTTTCCCATCATCAGGGTCTTTTCCAATGAGTCAGCTCTTCCCATCAAAGTATACTTCCCACCAAAGTATTGGAGCTTCAACTTCAGCATCAGTCTTTCCAATGAATATTCAGGGTTGACTTCCTTTAGGCTTGATTGGTTTGATCTCTTTGCAGTCCAAAGGACTCTCAAGAGTCTTCTCCAACATCACAGTTCAAAAGCATCAATTCTTCAGCACTCAGCCTTCTTTATGGTCCAACTCTCACACCTGTGTGTGACTACTGGAAAAATCATAGCTTTGACTGTATAGACTCCTTTTTAACCATTGGCACATCCATCACCATGGAGCTTTCAGATTATATGACCCAAGGAAAGGCTAGAGAACTTTCTTTTTTCCTCTTGGCCCTATTTAAAGAAGGCAACTTTCCCTTTAACTTGATCTATTATCCTGAACAATGTTCCTAGTTTGATTGAATTTCTCCTAGTATCTATGAACAATACCAAATATTGTTCATACTTTGTAGAATGACATGAAAAATGTTGTAATTTATCTTTACCTTCAGAAGCAATATCCTAGCATGCTCCTGCCCATGGGCTCTCTAAAAACTTTATTTCCACCCACTACAGGACATGTTTCTTAGCAAAGCCTCCATCAGGCAAGCCCTCTCATGTTCATCCTGCCTGAAGAGAATGATATCATCTGTGCCTGATGTTGTGTGTGGATGTCCAGATGGTCTGGATATTTTCAGACTATATTGTGACAGAGGACAGAGTTAACATAGCTCTGAAACATTACACTTAATGTGCATTATTTTCAATACCACGTGAATGAGAACTATTTCTGATCCTCTTTCTTCCGATCCTCTTGCAATGGAAAAGAACACATTTGGATGAGCTTGAGTTATTCCACAGTCATTCTCCAGGCTCCATCTAGTCTTGCAAGAACCAGATTGGCAAGCGAATGAAGATATGACACACATCACAAGGCATGGGCTTCCTTTAGATCTTTAATGAGGGCATTAATGTTCACCGTTATTGCAGAATGTGATACTGTTTTTAATTAACTATCCTCACCAGGAAGGGACAGGGAAGTTTTGTTGACATTTTGGAGCCTCAATGGGCATTAGAAACTAGAAATCAGTAATACATTAAAATATGATTTTTCCTGGGTCAATTGTTAGTAGCTAAATTCGAAGCAAGAAGAAAGTGAATGATCAAGTTAAGTCAGGGATTTTTCTCAATATATTGGAAAGATTAAGGGCTGTACTGCGTTATGGATGCAAGTGAAGAATCATGAAATGTTTGACATATATGGGAAGAAATGAAGACAAGAAGGGGCTAAGTATTTGGAGTAGATGTAGAGTCCTGCAGAGGATTAAATTATTAAGCTTTGAAGATGCCGAAGGGCTAGTATGGGCATGACTGCGAAACTTGGAAGGAAAAGAGTTTTGGCCAGACACTGGAAAAATACAATTTAGTATGGAGAGTTTCCAGTCTGAAAATAATCAATGTGAACCCACAAAGAAATGAAAAAGTGTAATTCTGTTGTGAGAAGTTGAGTCATGGAAACTTTTATAGATAAGGGATTTTGGGGAAATGTGTGTGTGAAAGAAAGAGAGAGAGAGATAGACAGACAAGAGACAGAGATAGACACAGAGACAGACAGAGGTAGAAAGAGAACATTTTAGCTGTAGGCTGAGGTCCAGAGTGTGCTCCTGAGCATTGGATTGACAGATGAATGGTGCTCTTGCAGCATGAGACATGTATCTTCCGTGTATAAAGACAAAAACACGTAAAGTCACTAAACCACGGCAGGGTCTATACCTTTCAAGAGCAGGGAGAGGTTCCTGGGGGCCGTGGTGCAGGGAAACGGTAGCTGATGAGACTAGAAAAATAGAGTAGGTCAAACTGCATGGTGCCTCGTATGTCAAACTAAGAAAGATGATCTCATATAATTATTCTGTCTCCCAAATGAGATCCTGAGCAACTCTAGGGCATATTTCATATAGCTTTGCATCCTGTAACAGCCAGCAAGCTGTGACTTAGTAATGACTGCACAAGTTATGCAATAGTGAACGTTTTCAGACTCAGTAGCTGTGCTTGCCGGATTTATGACATGCCCAAGTGAGATGGGATAAAGGGCCTTATTTATTGTATGAAGAGCACCATATTTCTACTCTGTCATGATAATGTAGATTTAAAGAATAATTATTAGGCATATTAAGAACATCTATATTAAGAAAGTAAAAGCATTAAGAAAGTGAAAGTTGCTCAGTCGCCTCTGACTCTTTGCGACCCCATGGACTATACATACGATGTCTGGCTCGAGGTGAGTGATCACATCACTGTGGTTACCTGGGTCATGAAAATCTTTTTTATATAGTTCTTCTATGTATTCTCACCACCTCTTCTTAATATCTTCTGCTGCTTCAGCGTGATTCTCTCATTCTTTTTTTCAAAATGCAAGACAGCATCAACATGAAAGTGAAAGTCGCTCAGTTGTGTCTGACTCCTTGCAGCCCCATGGACTATACAGTCCATGAAATTCTCCAGGCCTGAATACTGGAGTGGGTAGCCTTTCCCTTCTCCAGGGGTCTTCCGAACCCAGGAATCGAACCAGGGTCCCCTGCATGGCAGGTGGATTCTTTACCAACTGAGCTACCAGGGACGCCCTGTATTAAGAAGCAGATTGTAAAATGTATACACTATTATCATTCATCACTGACTCAACAAAATTGCGAGAAAAACTTTTCTAGACAAGCAGTTAGTAGTTAATTTCTTCACTTTTTTTCAAATCTCGCAAAATGTATTCAAAGTACAAATACTGAGTATGAAGAGGACATAGCCCTAAAGCCTCACTCCCTCTCTCTTTTTTTTTTAAATGAAAAAAATTTACAGGAAGGAACTGATTGAGAAGTAAACTGTATCTTTTTAAAGTAGAATTGCCCAATGCTGTGAGCATCTTCAGGAAATGAGAAATGTGAAATCCATAAAAGTCTAAGTTGGCTAAACCAGATGTTTAAAAACCTCTTGTGTAATAAATAATATGAATAGATTTTTGTGACCAATAGAACATAATTTGATTTGAATTTGATCTCTTCTCAGGATTCAAGTTTAAGAGAAGGAGAAATTTGAGCTGCTGAATTCTATACCCACAGAAGAAAAAAGAGACAGAGAAAGACGTTAGGTAATATAATTCTTTGCTTTCTGAATTTTTTTATTAACTAATTTTCATTGCAGTGTGTGCTGTCATTTCAGTCATGTGTGACTCTTTGAGACCCTGTGGACGATAGCCCACCAGGATCCCCTGTCCACGCCCTCCTCCAGGGGATCGTCCCCAGCCAGGGATTGAACCTACATCTCCTGAATTGCAGATGGATTCTTTACCAATGAGCCACCAAGGAAACCCTGGTAAAGTAAGCTACCTTAAATACTCTTTCTTGGACCCCTCTTTGATGATGGCTTACCTGTGAAGTCACCTGTACATCACAAGAGAAAACTGTCTTAAATACGCTTTCTGATTTGAGCAAGGCCTTTCTAACACTTAAGAGTGAGGCAGAGAAAAAAAGCTCATACACTTGGTGACATTGTTGAGACTAAATTAGCCAACTCTGGAATTGCCTCTGTCCAGATTTCTTGTTACCTCAGGTACTAAAACTTACAGTAACAGCAAAACCATTTCACCCAGGGTTTCTGCTGTTTGAGGCCAAAAGTGTCCACGTGGTTATAGAATTAATAGAGCTTAAATGCTGAGGGTGTTTAGGAACCAACAGCCTTCAATCTAGGACTGAAAGAGCTGGCAGAACACGAAAGAAAAAAGAAAAAAGAAAAATATGTGGGGCTGAAAGGAAGAGACATGCATAACAAAGAATTAACAAGGAAGTAAATAACCTTGATTTCTCACATTGCCGTATAAGCGTTTTGGCGCTCACTGGATGGTTGGTGGAAATGCTTACTGAGCACAGATGTTATCTTTTAGCTTCCTTCACAACCTGAGAGCATGCTCTGTGAAGTAATCATATTGTAATTTCAGATGTAATTTTAACACATTCTTTCCTGAATAGCATATGTGTGCGTGTGAGGCAATCATCAAAAGAATATTGTATGGTGCTCTTTTAAAAAGAAGGATTTCTTTTTATTCATGCACCTTGTAATTGATTTTTTTTAATTAAAAAATAATTTCCAAGACAATTAATATTGAGTATTTCAATGTGGACCTGGTTTTCACCTGGGATACAGACACAAATTGTCCAAGTAGCTTTAGGATGAGCGTCTAGACTTTTCCATAGAAAATAAATAAAGTAAAACTAGAATATAATCAATCAGAACGACAGAAAGATTTTCAGGTCAGACCATTGCAAAAATAGCTTTCTCCTCCTACCTACTTTTGCTTCACTGCCCAAGACGCTTTCTTCTGTTCCTCCATATGTCTTGGAGTCTCACAGGTTTCCTGGAGGCTACTCTTTCTTGTCTGTATCCAGAGATTTCCCAGGTCATCTCACTCACCCCACTGACTCAGCCCTCTCCTGTGTGGTAAACCCTCTGACCCTTTATTCCTAGAACAGGTTTCTGTCCGACAGAGAAACCATGCAATCTTCACATCCTTATTGGAGACGGTTTGTAATTTAGATACCTCAAAATCAAAATATGCAAAACCAATGCTTGCTTCCCTAAAACTCTGTTCTCATTTTGAAATTTTTATTTAAATGACTATCGCCCGCCATGTACTTGCAGCAAAAATTCAGAGCCTTCCCCTCCATCCTGTTCCACATCAAATTAATAAGCAATATCTCAGCATCTATCAAATAATTTAGATATAATACTTCCTTCTTTGCCCCCACATCTTACCTGGAGTTCTTATTCCTCTCCCATGTGGATTATTACAAAACCTCTTAATTGGTCTCCCTTCTTCCATTTCATTCTCTATGATATAGGCTTTCTGAATATAGTTTCTTTTTAAAACACAGTTTTGATAAAGCTTTTCCAAAGTCTTTTGTTGCATCCAAGATAAACCCCATTATGACTGAACTTTCATACTTTGTGAAAGCCCTCCCTCACATAACCCTGCACTTGTCCATTCTACCCAACTTGAAGAAAGTTCTGTGTTAGCTGATAGGAATGTCAATATCAATGGCATTTTCCCTTGGTGCAGAAATGCATACAAAACTCACAGAGGATCCTCAGATCACCTATTTCCCTTCCTTCCCTCAGTCCTTTGCACACACTTACCTGCTATTCACCTGCCGAAGAACATTTCACTCACATGATATCGGGTCTTCCCTGATAGCTCAGTTGGTAAACAATTTGCCTACAATGCAGGAGACACTGGTTAAAATCCTAGGTTGGGAAGATCGGCTGGAGAAGGGATAGGCTACCCACTCCAGTATTCTGGCCTGGAGAATCCCATGGACTGTATAGTCAACAGTTAGAACTGGACATGGAATAACAGACTGGTTCCAAATAGGAAGAGGAGTACGTCAAGGCTGTATATTGGCACCGTGCTTAGTAAACTCATATGCAGAGTACATCATGAGAAACGCTAGGCTGGAAGAAGCACAAGCTGGAATCAAGATTGCTGGGAGAAATATCAATAACCTCAGATGTGCAGATGACAACACCCTTATGGCAGAAAGTGAAGAAGAACTAAAGAGCCTCTTGATGAAAGTGAAAGAAAAGAGTGAAAAAGTTGGCTTCAAGCTCAACATTCAGAAAACTAAGATCATGGCATCCATTCCCATCACTTCATGGCAAATAGATGGGGAAACAGTGGAAACAGTGGCTGACTTTATTTTTCTGGACTCCAAAATCATTGCAGATGGGGACTGCAACAATGAAATTAAAAGATGCTTACTCCTTGGAAGGAAAGTTATGACCAACCTGGATAGCATGTTAAAAAGCAGAGACATTACTTTGTCAGTAAAGGTCCATCTAGTCAAGGCTATGGTTTTTCCAATAGTCATGTATGGATGTGAGAGTTGGACTATAAAGAAAGCTAAGCCGAAGAACGGATGCTTTTGAACTGTGGTGTTGGAGAAGACTCTTGAGAGTCCCTTGGATTGCAAGGAGATCCAACTAGTCCATCCTAAAGGAGATCAGTCCTGGGTGTTCATTGGAAGGACTGATGTTGAAGCTGAAGCTCCAATACTTTGGCTACCTGATTCGAAGAGCTGACTCATTGGAAAAGACCCTGATGCTGGGAAAGATTGAGGGCAGGAGGAGAAGGGGATGACAGAGGATGAGATGGCTGGATGGCATCACTGACTCAATGAACATGGGTTTGGGTAAACTCTGGGAGTTGGTGATGGACAGGGAGGCCTGGCGTGCTGCGATTCTTGGGGTCGCAAAGAGTCGGACATGACTGAGCGACTGAACTGAACTGAACTGATAGTCTATGAAGTTGCAAAGAGTCAGACATGACTGAGGAACCTTTCACTCACCTGCTACTCACCTGCCTAAGAACATTTCACTGACATGGTACAAGCCACACATTTCAACATCAACACTTAAAAGAGTCACAATGTCCTTTGCATTAACTGACCCTCACCCTCTAACTCCTCAGTAATCTGAGGGGAATCCAAGTGCTCTCAGGATACTTCACTTAACCAATCAGCAAATTTATTTAATTTTTGTTCCTTAAACAGCTAGCTACATTTGAGGCATATACTACTCACTCAGCTTTTAATCAGTAACATAAGTCTCAAGACAATGAGACAGTATTTTGGACTTTGTGATGTTTGACTCTCAAAGATTGTTTTATAGCAAGTCATTGGTCCCAGGACCCAAGTTCACTTCAGTGGCTCAGTTGTGTCAGACTTTGTGACCCCATGGACAGCAGCACGCCAGGCCTCCCTGTCCATCAGCAACTCCCAGAGTTTACCCAAACTCATGTCCATCGAGTTGGTGATGCCATCCAACCATTTCATTCTCTGTCGTCCCCTTCTCCTCCTGTCTTCAATCTTTCCCAACATCAGGGTCTAGGACCCAAGTTAGACACTGAAGAAGTGAAGATAGATAAGGTTGGCTCTTAGTGTGTGTGACTAATAAAAGTTACTCTAGGATAATCCATTCAGAATACATTGTATGCCAGAGCATATTAATTTCATTTCTACAATGATTTTGTGTTTTAAATTCTTTGGATATTCACCATATCACTGTAAGTGAACCCAAGCAAATATTGTTATCATTCCCATTTGCTGGTTGAGCAAATCAAGATTCAGAGAGTTAAAATATTTGCACAAAGCCACGCAGCTAGTGGGTCACAAAGAGTCGGACACAACTGAGTGATTTCACTTTCACTTTTCACTTTCATGCAATGGAGAAGGAAATGGCAACCCACTCCAGTGTTCTTGCCTGGAGAATCCCAAGGATGGCAGAGCCTGGTGGGCTGCCGTCTATGGGGTCGCAGAGTTGGACATGACTGAAGCGACTTAGCAGGAGCAGCAGCAGGCCTGAAAACCATATGCTTTGATTATGTCACATTGTCATAGCACTGATAGATTCAATTTAATAAACCCTACTGCACTTTATGAGCTTCCCTGATAGCTCAAACAGTAAAGAATCTGCCTGCAATGCAGGAGACCTGGGTTCGATCCCTGGGTTGGGAAGAGCCCCTGGAGGAGGACATGGCAACCCACTCCACTATTCTTGCCTGGAGAATCCCCATGGACAGAGGAGCCTGGCGGGCTACAGTCCATGGGGTCACAAAGAGTCAGACGTGAATGAGCGACTAAGCACAGCACAGTTGTGCTAAGCACAGCACATTTTATAGTTCGCAGACACATCCAGAAATGCACGGTTCTAACACTTACAGAAAGAAGAAGTTACTGAGCCTTCATCCTCCACTAAATTGTGTAAGCATATTAAGATGCTTTAGTAAAAGGATGCATTGAGGATAGAGAAGGCTGCAACTAAAAAGCTCAGTACTCAGGACTCAGTGCTAAATTTTGGCCTCACAGGGATGGGTAAATTTGTGACCAGAACACAAGTAGACTGATTAATCCCAAATAATTTATAAAACTCTATGATCTGTACCAATCTCTCTATGATCTAAATGTTAAGTACAATTTATTCCCTCTAGTCCACTCAGTCACCCTCTGAACATGTGTATTATGCATTAAAAGGATGACAGGAAGTCATTTTTTAATCCTTTCTTTAGAAACTGATCTTTCAAGCCTCTGGGAGGCTGATCTCAAGGGAAGCATTTACCTTCTTTATGGGATTATCTGTCTGTTATGTTGAATGGATCTCATTTCAGGAGTCATCAGGTCAATTAATCTCATCATTAAGGATCCTCTTAAGAGCTCATAAATATCACTGAATTCACACGTCTCAATTGATGGCTTACTTTGTGTGTGGTCAATTGGTGGATACTTACAATTTGAAATGGCAAAACCCCTGATAGTTGCCTATTAAACGGTTTAATTTTATGTCAGGGATTATAGAAAAACAAGTACAGAAATGCAGTGAGATACACTCAACCAGTGTTTCTTTAAAGTTCTCATTTTCATCTCCCTTACTTTTGTTACAGATTACTGACAACAGGAGATGAGAAATAAAGTGCTAAGAAGGGAGAGACAGAGAAGAGGTGACGTGGTGAGGGAAAGAGATGAACTTGGACAGAAAACAACGCGATGGAGCTAAGACAGGAGGCGCTGATGTGAAGCAGGAAGTAGCTAGAAGAGGAAGACAGATCACCCAGAGCCACCACTCACGTTTACTCAGGCTGGGTACAAAGAGAAGCCCACATTATAGTTTGTCTCCAGATACCTACAAGAGGTAAATGAGGCCAACATATTGTAGGGAAAACATTTGTATTCTCCTTCCTTTTGTGGTTGTTTAGTCAGTAAGTCGTGTCTGACTCTTTGTGAGCCCATGAACTTTAGCCCACCAGGCTCCTCTGTCCATGGGATTTCCCAGGCAAGAATGCTGGAGTGGGTTGCCATGCCCTCCTCCAGGGCATCTTCCCTACCCAGGGATAGAACCCATGTCTCCTGCATTGGCAGGCAGATTCTTTACCACTAAACCTTGAGGGAAGACCTCTCTCTCCTTTACCAATTCACTTGTATAATAGTAAAGCTGAACAGCACATAAGGTTAAGATGTCTGAATGGTTTTCTTTTTACCCATATCTAGGTGTTTTCTTTATGGGAGAGCAATGTTTGGACAAGAAAGAAAATAGACATACACATATAATAAATTACTAAATATTTATTCAACATGATTTATTATATGCCATTATTTCACCAATGTCAATTATATTGCTACCAAGAATTTTACTTAATCTGATAGAAATAAACTAAAGAAAACTATATGCCAACAACAACAGAAAAGAAATGCAATCTTGTAAAAACATATTCCTTCAAATCTTTGAAATAGTGAATGTACCTTTTAGAGGTCATCAGCCAAGTGTAATTAATAACTCTAATCTTATGGTTTTTATCACCTTGATATAACTATTTCTAGCAAACAAATAGTGAATCCAATATACCAAAAAAAGAAAGAAACTAAAGAATTAAAATGTAAAATGTAATTATATCCCAAGTGGTCATAATAATAATGTCTTCACAAAAATAAAAATTAGAACAAATGTAAGCATAAAAATGTAAGCATAAATTAAGAATAAATTTCACATTTGTATTCCAGAAATATTAAAAAATCAGCTGTAAGAGAAATAATTTGTAATCCAGGCATGTAAAATTATAATTACAATGAATTAAAGCTACTTTATTTTTGGAAACATTTATTTGAATCAATGATTTAAGAAATAAAAGTCTGTAGTTTTAGTAATCAATAGTTATTTAATTGCCAAAGTCATGGAAGTAAGGAATTGGTAGAAAGTTACTTCTGCTATTAAGTGATATACATTTTATAATATCACTGAATGTTCAAGTTTTCTGTGCAACTGTTGTGAATAATGAACTAATCCTGAATTCCTAGGGCTCCCCAACTTGGAACAAGAAGAGAAGCAAGAAAATGGACACTCAGCAGAACCAGGAATAGATGAGCTATTATTATTATACTCCCTGAAAGAAAGGATCAGGAAGTTAATTAATTCACCTTTTTCTTATATTAGCACTTTCACTGCTCAAATACTCCACAAAGTCCAAAATATTGGCCATCTCTCACACTGACTGTAGCACTCATAGCCTTTCATGCAATAGTCTTTCTCCAAGGACATAGGGATGGGGTTTCAGACACTTTTCTGTGGCCTGAACAGGTGTATGGATAGCATCTGAGTGCTGTACCCTAGTGATGGGGACTGAAGGGATACTTGTACCCAGGCACTGGTAATATGGAATTCCCAGGTAGTGCCAGTGGTCAAGAACCCGCCTGGCAGCAGAGGAGACGAGAGAGATGTGTTTCTGATCCCTGGGAGCGGAAGATCCCCTGGAGGAGGGCATGGCAACCCCCTCCAGTATTCTTGCCTGGAGAATCCCATGGACAGAGAAGCCTGGAGAATTCCATGGACAGAGAAGCCTGGAGGGCTACAGCCCATGGGGTCACAAAGAGTTGGACATGGCTAAAGCCACTTGGCACATTCGTAATACACACGGCTCTCTTACAGCTGTGTTCCTCAGACATGAATGAGACAAAAATCACTCGGGATCTAGCAAATTTTTCTGCAGATTTTAGGAGAGGCGGGGAAAACCTGAGGTGGTGCTAGTGGTAAAGAACCCATCTGCCAGTGCAGGAGAGGTAAGAACCACGGGTTCAATCCCTGGGTCGGGAAGGTCCCCTGGAGGAGGGCATGACTACTCACCCCAGTGCTCTTGCCTGGAGAATCCCATGGACAGTGGAGCCTGGGCTAGGGTACATAGGGTCACAAGAGTCCAACTCGACTGAAGCGACTTGGTGCACACACCCCAGGGAAACCCTAAATCTCTAGCCAGGCTTCAGGTGGTCAGGGGTGCGGCGCTGAGTACTGGGCTTTGAAGAACTGGGTGTAAAGTGGATGCTTGGAGAACAGGGGCTTTTCCCAGCTGAGCTGAGGACAATACTCATATCATGAGCTGAAGACAATCTTTGAAAGTTTGTTTCTGAGACAAGTGCTCGGGCCTGGTGCACTGGGAAGACCCAGAGGAATTGGGTGGAAGGGGAGGTGGGAGGGGGGATCGGGATGGGGAATACATGTAAATCCATGGTCGATTCATGTCAGTGTATGACAAAACCCACTACAATATTGTAAAGTAATTAGCCTCCAACTAATAAAAATAAATGAAAAAAAAAAAGTTTGTTTCTGGTTTTTTTTTTTTTTGATCTTCTGATTTGGTCGACTTCTTTAATACACACTTACCAATGAATTCTAAGGAAAAACAAGGAAGCACATATTTCTTTACTAATAGTTCCTTATGATTCAGATTAAACCATCACAAAATAATAAGGTAACCACAATGCTTTTATTCTTCCTGCCTTTCAGCTTACTCTGTCACAAAAAGCTTAAGAGTTTTGCTCTAACTACCAGCTGAACCCAGGAAATCTGGCTGCAGAATTCAAATCCTTCAGCAGAAATGTCTTTGTCAACATGAGAAGGAATGCTATATTTCTCTTGAGAATTAGTAATTCCCAGAGGATAAAAATCCATCACAATTAGCAAAAATAATAATACAGTTGTTTTCACATGTACAATAAGATTTGCTACCATTGAATCCAATTTGTACACTAGCTTTTAGGAAGAGCTGAGTTATAGATGATTAGAACCTAGCATAGCTTTTGTATTTTCTCTAACAACAGTATATGACTTATACTTTGAGGATGAATTAAAGTAACACATGAATACTTGAATTATTTCTCTAAAGAGAAAAAGCTAATCTTTAGGGGTTTCATTGCTAATATTCATTGGGATGGTTCATCTTAATGTAATTGGAGAAGTAGATTGTTGTGTTGTTAAATTTTTTAAAAATATTTTGAGCTTTTTTATATTACTTAAATGTTTTAAAATAAAACAGGCATGCATCTATGTGTGTGAATATGTAAATATGTATATACATACATATATATAGTGTGTAACTTCAAACAACTAAATTTATTTTAGGTTCTCATTTCTTTTTATCTTTGTGTTTTACTTAGTTTCATTTAAAATAGCCACTAAGAACAATACTTTTATCAAAAACAGTAACAAAATGATTTATATTTAAATGAAAGTCTTCACAAAAATCTGTATAACATACAAGTAGATTGCTAGATCAGTGAATGTCACAATGATTGATCAGCAGTCTCTCTTCTTTAGGGTCAGAGCCCAGGTACATGAATTGAATAAGCTCATATATTTTCATTTCAGAAGATAAAAGGTTTACTAATGAGATATAATCTTAAGTATAAGATAGTCATGGCAAAGACATTGTTGACTAGTTTAACATTCTTCCTAATCTAGATAATTTTTATGAATTTAATAAAATCTGAAGATTGTAGTGTTAATAAACAATAAAATTTATTTTCCTTTGATTACATATTTTTTTAAATCCAACATTTTAAGTACTTAGGGCAGGAATTAAACAAACTGCTTCCTGGCCTACTGCCTGTCTTGTAAATAAAGTTTTATTGAAGCACGCGCACGCTATTTTGTTTCTGCACTGTCCATGACTGCCTTTGTGGTACCAAGGCAGAAGTAGCTTCTGCAAAAATCTCTGTCTGGTCTCCAAAGCCACAAATACTTACTACACGTTACTTTACAGAAAAAGACTACTGACAACAAACAATTTTTTTAAATTATCACATAATTTTTCAAATGGTTCAAAGCTGCTTTGAAGATACATACACACAGGAACACTCACCAGGTAAGAAAATTACATATTACTTTCACCAATGAGTAATAGACTATCGCATCCAATTCCACACACAATTAAAATAGATAAAATAGCATTCACTTATTCAACAAATATTTATTGAAGGGCATAATATGTGTCCTTAATAAATATTTGCACTTAAACACTTTTCAGTGATAGATCTTGATTTAGAAATGAAAGACAGGAGGGAGGGAGGCAGGGAGGAGGGGAGACTAAACCAGGATGTGTCTGCCCCACCCTTTGAAGAATTAGGCTCCAGGAAGCAATTCATGATAATCAGATGTTCCCCTGAGATCTGAATTATGAGGTCTTTAGCCCTGAGAGAGAGCAAGTGTGACCAGTCCTTCTTCATAAAGAGTGACAGAAGACCTAGGGTATGGTAGTGTACTATGCATTTTACAGTTTATACATGGTATATATACTAACCAGGTTTTTTAAAACAGAAACACGTATTTATTTAATTTGTTGTAAATCTTAGTGCCTTAAACTCTGCCCTTTCATGAAAGACCAAACAAAGGAGTGCACACTAGAACCTGACACATTTAGAAGATGAGAACGGATGTTCAGAACATTTAAAAAATTGAACATTATAAAGGAAGCATTCAATTAACATCTGATTAATTCCTGACAAAAATTAACATTTACCAATTAAATAATTGAGAACTGATTTGTGATTCTAACTAACCATTGTTCGAATTTTGAAACAAATGACATTTATATGAAGTTGCAATTAAATTGCAAACTCTTTTCCAAAGTTAAAAAGTAATGTCTACAAGAATTAAGAAAGTAATGTAACTCTGGACAGTGTGCCGAGGCATGACAGAATAAAGTGAATATATGATGCGCTGTTCTTGTTTGGTCTCTAAGTGGTGTCTGACGCCTTTGCGACACCATGGACTGAAGCTCGACAGGCTGCTCTGTCCGTGAGATTTTCTAGGCAAGAGGACTAGAGCTGCTGGCCTCCTGACCCAGGGATTGAGCCCATGTCTCCTGCTTGGCCAGCAGATTCTTTACCACTGAACCACCTGGAAAGCCCAAATATATGTTATACTTGATGTCAGTGCATAGAAATTCTTTTATGGGGGGAAAAGAGAGCAAAAAAAAAAATGTCTTTAGAATTTTACTATATTTAGAGAAAATGGTTCAAGAATCTTTTTTAAAAAAATTATTTATTTTTATTTATTTATGGCTGTGCTGGATCTCTCTTTGCCGTGGGGTTTTCTCTAGTGGCAGTGAGTGGGGGCTGCTCTATAGCTGTGGCTTCTCATTGTGGGGGCTTCTCTTGCTGAGGAGCACAGACTCTAAGGCGCATGGGCTTCAGTTGTGGCTCCCAGTCTCTGGGGCACAGGCCCAGTACTTGTGAAGTTTGGGCTTAGTTGCTCCGCAGAATGTGCGATCTTGCTGGCTCGGGGATTGTACTCGTGTCTCCTGCATTGGGAGGCAGATTCTTGACCATTGAACCACCAGGGAAGTCCAAGAAATGTTTTTGTTCTATTAAGAACTTAGTGACGGGGAACACATTCATATGAGGAAATATATCTGAGTCTGTTCTACAACTAGAATCTGATATTGCAAGACAACAGACTCTGGGACTCTTAATGCATGTTCACTGATCGCCGGTGGTGATCTCTAGGCGGCAGGAAAGGAGGTGTCTCAACCTACACCCTCCAGTAAAAGACAATTAGAGAATCAGGAGAAGATGCAGACAACACTCATGAAATGTCTTAAGACAATAAATCATATGAATCAATCACATGTATGCATATGATTGTTGAGTTTTAAAAAATTAAAAACAATTAGAAAGTATTCCACTCACAACTTACTTCAAAATTCCTGCCCAAAGGCAAAATTAACCAGCCGTTTGTACGTTTTCCCAAGGCAACTGGACCTGATTTATTCAGATGGATTGTAACACCACATTTCTGGACAGATGCAGACACACTCACACACACACTCACACACACACACATGAGCATGCACGTCTCAAATGGTGTATTATAGGGAGAAGGCTGGAGCTCTCAGAGTCTCTCAAATTATAATTATTGTTCTTATATACAACTACCTTGGCAATATATTCCTTGCTATGCCGATAAGGGCTTCCTCAGTGGCTCACTGGTATAGAATCCTCCTGCCAATGCAGGAGACACGGGTTCGATACCTGGGTTGGGAAGATCCCCGAGAGAAGCAAATGGCACCCCACTCCAGTATTCTTGTTGGGGAATCCCATGAACAGAGGACCCTGGTGGGCTATAGTTCATGGGGTCACAAAAGAGTCGGACCCCATGGAATTCTCCAGTCAAGGATACTGTAGTAGGTCGCCATGCCCTCCTACAGGGGATCTTCCCAACCCAAGGATTGAACCTGGGTCTCCTGCATTGCAGGCGGATTCCACTGAGCCACACCAGGGAGGCCCCAGTTTGCAGATTAGCTTAAGCAATTTTGGATCAGTCAATTAATGCATAAGTGTCTTCTAAAATGTTTGTGGCATGATTTAGATTGGTTCTTAAAAATTTAGAGCAGATACATTAAACTGATATACATGTTTTCATTTTAAGGCCACAAATGTGCATCTGTTGCCAAGTTCAGGAAAGTAAAATATTCTTTACAGTTTTTTTTTTTTTTTTTTGGCATCACTGAAAACTTTCATTCATTGCTGATGGGAATGCAAAATGGTACTGCCATGCTAAAAGATAACTTGAATATTTCTTATAAAACAAAATGAAACATACTGTTACCATATGACCCAGCAATCATCCTCCTTGGTATTTACCCAAATTAATTGAAAACTTATATCCACACAAAATCTGCACATGAATGTTTATAGCAACTTCACTCAGTTGGAAAGAACTAAGATGTCCTTCATTAGGTGAATGGATAAATCAGCTGTGCTACTCTTCGGACAGTGGAAAATTATTCAGCATTAAAAAGAAATGAGCTATCAGCTTGAGAGTTTTCCAGGGATTAGGGATTAGAACTTAGTTCTAATTTAATTCAGTGTATATACTCCTTCTGACTGTTACCTACCTATTTATTTATCTTTGTGCTTATGTACACACGTGTATATATACCTTATGCACACATATATATATATACATATACATTATATATGTATATACATGCAAATTATATGCACAGGCAAGGCAAATGCTGAATAAGATAGAACAATAAGAAATCATTAAAATATGGATGGTCTTCTTAGACTAACAGCTTCTACTCTACTCATGTGAGATCTAGTTCAGCATTATGAACTAGATATCTAAGTCATGAACTAATACAACCTAGACGTTTTTTTTCCCCTCTGTCTTTTCTTCTTGTAAGAGAAAAACATTCCAGAAGCACTGAAAAAAGAGCATCGACATTTGCAGGTGTGGACACCACCCCGACCACAGCCGTTTATTAGGAATTCTCATTTCTGGGAAGTATTGAGGTGTTTGACTGTTATTAGACATGGTCTTTGCTTACACTGTCGGGACCTTTTTGAAATGTGCTGCTACAGTTCTATTGGGTATATTTACAGAAAAAAATATGTCTTCATAAATTTTGATTGTTTGAATGTAATGGTAAGAAGATCATGGAAGCAGGTGAAAGTGAAATCACTCTCAAAGAAGGCCTCTCTGAGTATTTCTTTACCTCATTAGAGCTTCACAGTTAATAAAAGAGACAATATTTACTTGGTCTGCACTCAGGTGAAGTGAAAATTCAGGGTATTCCAATTTCCTGGTGCTGGGAGTCTCCTCTCAATATATTTTATTCAGTGCTTCAGATGACTCTTCTTGCACACAAACCAAATACTGAGAAGCTATTTGTTTTATTTAAACACATGTCGCTTTTCAAAGAAATATGCTTGACCTCCCTAAAACATTTTTTACCACTTCTTTTTCTTTTACTATACAACAGGAGATTTATGAAAATGTATGGGTACTGTGATCTACATAACTAAAATGTTTCATTGAATGTTAAGTAACCAAGTTCTGTGGGTACACAAAGAAAACACTTAACTTGCAATGTTGCTCAAACTTTTGTGTATATGAATCACCCGGGGATCTTATTAAAGTGCAGATTTAGCTTCCTCACGTCTGGGGTGGAGCCTGAATTTATTTCCAATAAAGCCTCCAGGTGTTACAAACGTTGCTGAACCTTAAACTAGATTTTGAGTGGCAAGGAAATAGGAAACAGGTAGAAACATAATATCACTGTTTTGGTTTTCATTTACTCAAAATTAAAAAAAAAAAAAGCCTATCATATTCAATTCTGATTTATACCATAAATACATCTTCAAATACCCTCAGTATTTTCTTCTCAATCTTTTTGGATTGGTTTTAGTGTTGTAATATCAGAAAATTTTTCCTTCCTTCCTTTTTTTTTTTTATTTTTTTTTTTCCTTCCTTCCTTTTTAAAAATATGAAATACACAGTCATCCTTGCTTGAACAACGTATGGTGAGAGGTTAGACTGTGTTGTTTTCATGGCAGTCCTTTTTTATCCAATAAACTTTACAATCAAGAATATTAAAAATCAAATTTTCTTCAAAACATTTCTTTTACTACATTTTTTATTTCATTAATTTTTCAAAATATATCTATAGCCTTTGTGAACTGTATGGCATGTCCTATCAAGAATGAGGTTAAAAAAAATTAAAAAAAAAAAATATTGGGCAGGTCAAACAAAAAAGAAAAAGAACAAGAGAAACATTTGTTTGATGCTACAGTTTCAGAGGAGAATTCCCAGAAACAATATCATAGATCCAGAAGCCCACTTTTCCCAATGTCTTTAATAAACATTGTCATCATGGAGGGTGATTTCATTAAGGAGAATTGGGATAAATGCATTTATAAGTCACAAAAAGAACAAGGTGGCGCATTTACAAGTATTACAGCAGAGAAATCATGTTTTCCCCAAATGTTTGTATCCCTGAAGATAAGTAATGATGGCCTCTCTAATATTAGTGTTTTGAGAAGAGGAATCTTCCCTGGGAAAAAGAACATACATGATGTTTTTGCATAGAAACTGTTGACCAATTTGGACACGAATGATAATCTGACATACAGGTATGCTCATTACTGTGTATGTTAGTAAAAACATACATCTGTTCATAATGAATGGAGTTCGAGGTGTTAGCACAGTACACCTAACTTTCATATTACTAGAGTGTGGTGAATATCAAAAGGCAAAAATAAGGGGTACCATTATTTATGAATAATATTACTTGTACATACTCATGTTGATATATACCAATATAATAATATACCATGATATCATTAATTAACAATGGTAAATATCCTAATATTAATTATAATGCTAAAGTTTATTATACATTGTTAACTGAAGTGACAACATTTAACATGACATTTACTCCCTGAACAAATTTTCAAGTGTACCATGCAGTATTGTTAACCAATGGGCACTGTGTTGTGGCGCAGATGTCCAGAGTTGATTCATCTTGTGTGATTGAACCTTTATACCCATTAAATATGTTTCTCTTTTATGAAAAACATATTACTGTTTGTACAAAAGGAGGCAAATTGTTGGAAATGTTACAGGTTAGTGTGAATGAGTAACAATAAAGTGATTATTGTGATATGATTCACTGTATTTCCTGAATGTTGTTTCATTGTCATTTAATTGAATTATATCATTTCAATGCAATTAGAAATCAGAAAAGCCCTGTGATTCTACAGCTAGCAATGGAAAAGTGTAGGCAGTGATGGGGAAAGTGAAAGGAATGTAAAGTTAGATGGTGCAGCAAACCTCACAGACTTCAACATCTTTGCACTGAGCTCAGTTCAGTTCAGTTCAGTCGCTCAGTCGTGTCCGACTCTTTGCGACCCCATGAATCGCAGCACGCCAGGCCTCCCTGTCCATCATCAACTCCCGGAGTTTACCCAAATCCATGTCCATCGAGTCAGTGATGCCATCCAGCCATCTCATGCTCTGTCGTCCCCTTCTCCTCCTGCCCCCAATCCCTCCCAGCATCAGGGTCTTTTCCAATGAGTCAACTCTTTGCATGAGGTAGCCAAAGTACTGGAGTTTCAGCTTCAGCATCTCCTTCCAATGAACACCCAGGACTGATCTCTTTTAGGATGGACTGGTTGGATCTCCTTGCAGTCCAAGGGACTCTCAAGAGTCTTCTCTAACACCACAGTTCAAAAGCATCCGTTCTTCGGCTTAGCTTTCTTTATATCCAACTCTCACATCCATACATGACTATTGGAAAAACCATAGCCTTGACTAGATGGACCTTTACTGACAAAGGAATGTCTCTGCTTTTTAATATGCTATCCAGGTTGGTCATAACTTTCCTTCCAAGGAGTAAGCATCTTTTAATTTCATGGCTGCAGTCACCATCTGCAGTGATTTTGGAGCCCAAAAAAATAAAGTCTGACACTGTTTCCATTGTCTCCCCATCTATTTCCCATGAAGTGATGGGGCCAGATGCCATGATCTTAGTTTTCTGAATGTTGAGCTTTAAGCCAACTTTTTCACTCTTTTCTTTTACTTTCATCAAGAGGCTCTTTAGTTCTTCTTTGCTTTCTGCCATAAGGGTGGTGTCATCTGCATGTCTTTCTTGTGCTTCTTCCAGCCCAGCGTTTTTCATAATGTACTCTGCATAGAAGTTAAATAAGCAGGGTGACAATATACAGCCTTGACGTACTCCTTTTCCTATTGGGAACCAGTCTATTGCTCCATGTCCAGTTCTAACCGTTGCTTCCTGACCTGCATACAAGTTTCTCAAGAGGCAGGTCAGGTGGTCTGGTATTCCCATCTCTTTCAGAATTTCCCACAGATTATTGTGATCCACACAGTCAAAGGCATTCTCCTGTTTCATCATCCTGGAAACAGCTAACTGACCTTATAAACAAAAGTTTACTTTGAGGAAAATGGCCACCTCTGGAACCGATAGCTATTTACATTACTAAGGCCTAATATCCAGAGCCTTACAACATTAAAAAAAAAAAAGAAAAATTGGCTTTAGACATCACTATACATTGCAGTTAAAAAAAAATCAGGTAAACATCAGGCAACACTATACTTTGCACAGTGATGCTGAAGACCCTATGTCAAATACAAAAGTACTATAGATAAAGCTTAGCAGAAAAAAATGAAGGACTTGAGTTTTGATATTTATACTTTCCTAAACTCCAGAGAGAAAAATTTGTATTAGAAAGTGAACAAAAACTTAGGAAGATAATTTCAGCCATTAACTTGTTTTATAAGATACACAAAGTAATTGCAAAGTAATTTTCATGAAACATTAATATACCTAGACTGAAAGTAGGGTTTAAAAATTTGACTCAATTTCAAGCATACTTTCTCAAGTCCTTATAAAGTCAAATAAAAATCATATAAAAATTACACTTTTTTAAGCATATTAATTATTTATTAAAAGGTACATGAGATTTGACCAAAAGATGAGGCAAAGTAAGTCATTCAAAAGCTCATAAGATTGTGAGAGGAACCTGCCCTTCAGCTCAACTTCTAGACTGTAGAGAATTTAGGCAATCTGAGCAACAGAGATAGATGTTTTTTCCCATAGAAATAATTTCCTCAGGCTATAAAATTGCAAATTTCTTTGAATTGCCTTTTTTGCTCAGTGGGGATAATGAAAATAATATTGCCTGAACAGTGTTATCACACACAAAGCATGCTCTTTAAAAATAATAATAATTCTGTGCCTTGATAGAATTTTTAATCCCAATTCATGATCATTAAACATTCATCCATGTTGAGAACACCGGTAAAATATGCAGGTGAGGGATACCAATTTCAGCTTGCCGAACAGGAAGAGAAGGCAACTGAGAAACAACAAAAGCCAGGGAAGTGACTTTTTATGTTGGTTTGATGGCTCAAGAAGTCTTTTTCTCATCTAAGACTCTGTGTTTTGAGAGGGCTACCAGCCAGACTTTGAGAGATCATTTAGTAATCCAGGGGAGGCTGTCATGGTCCGAGATTCACGTAAGGGAAAAGTAAGTGGAGAGGTGAGAATAGTCCTGATTTAAGAGATAAAACACATAAAACTTTGTGACATAATGGAAGAGTACCATGAAAAGAAGAAGAAAACATCAAGAAGTAATTTGGGGTATAGTCCTTTAGGTCTAAGTATTCTTAAACTTTCAACCTTGTTCTCTAACTGCCATGGGTTTACTAAGAGCAGAAGTAATATTATCTCCATGAATTCTAAGAGCAGAAGTAATATTATCTCCATGAATTCTTGTGTCCTCGTCCCTCAAGTCTCCATGTCCTAATTACTCAGCCTCTTTCTGTGCTTTTAGCTAAACTGATTAAAAGACTCTTTAATGAAACCCATGCTAGTGATTGAGGCAGCTCAAGATTAATTTATCTTAGTGCTGGGCCCTCTATGAAACTGGTCTGTTCTCAAGTCTCTGAGAGTCATACTCCCCTCAGGAGATGGGTTTCCTTCTTGTGTTCCCTGTTGCAGAAACGCAAATCTGATAGCCTTAGCTCTGAGCTCCTCCAGCTTTCTCTTAGGTGTCCTGATAATAATGGTAGCCAAAGACAAAGTCCAAATACACTTTTAAATTTCGTTGATTATGCATCTTATTGTGAGATGAAATTTCTACACATTTTGCTTAAAGTGTTAGTCGCTCAGTCATGTCTGACTCTTTGCAACCCCATGGACTGTAGCCCACCAGACTCCTCAGTCTGTGGGATTCTCCAGGCAAGGATACTGGAGTGGGTTGCCATTTCCTTCTCTGGAGGATCTTCCCCACCCAGGGATGGAACCTGCATCTCTTGCCACTCCTGCGTTGGCAGGTGGACTCTTTACCACTGTGCCACCTGGCAAGTCCATCGGGTTCCGTGACTCTCCTACAAGCTTTAGTAAAGTGATTAGAAAAATGTGATATCAACTAAACAATAAATGAAATAACCAAATGTAACTGAAAGCCCCAAAGCAGAAGTTTAACATTGAAGATCAACGGAGGAGGGAAGGTATTTTCAATAAATGAGTGGTATTACTCAGTATGCATATGTTTGCCTCATCTCTCATCATATCCAAAAATAAATCAGGGAAACATAAATGTGAAAGACAATTAAAATTTTAGTAAGTCATTTCAAAAAATACCTACAAAATTTCAGGTTAGGCAAAGTTACTTTCAATAGTATTCAGAGAGCTCTACCCACAGAGGAAATTAATGGTGTATTTTACTATACTCAGATTAAGAACATCTGCTCATCTGCAGACACTACAGTTGTTCATTAAAAAAAATATATATAAAATAGAAAGTCTTCGGGATATATATATATATATACAGAGTAGAAGGTTTTTGTGATACAAATAAACAACAAAAGTTTTATAAACAACAACAACAGCAACAAAGAAAGTCCTCTACAAATCATTAAGAAAAAGTCTGACAACCAGCCAATGGAAAAATGGGGAAGAGACAATGCCAGAAATTTCATAATGGATTAATTCTAAGTGGCTATCAAACATATGAAATAATAATTTATTTACTGTGTTAGTTGTCAGGGGAACATGAATTATAACCATATAGTGATATCAGCATTTACCAGAATGTCTTAAAAATGAAAAAAAATTATAAAATTAAATATAGGCAAATGAGTTGAAAGAAATAAATCTCACATACATTGTGAATAAAAGTGTAAATTTGTACAACCATTTTGGAAAATGTAGTCTACTATGCCTCATCCTGGGACTTCCCAGGTGGCTCAGTGGTAAAGAATCTATCTGCCAATGCAGAAGACATAGGAGATGCAGCTCTGATCCCTGGATCAGGAAGATCTCCTGGAGAAGGAAATGGCAACTCACTGAACTCTTCCTGCCTGGAGAATCCCATGGGCAGAGGAGTCTGGCAAGCTACAGTCCACTGGGTTGCAAAGAGCTGGACATGACTGAGTGAGCACATCACACCACAGCAATGCCTTATCAATAAAAACTGGGGATATGTACAACTACGACCAGCTAGGGCCATCCAGTCAGAAGATGTACAATATGATTACTTTTGTGAATGCCCCCAAAACGGCAAAATGAGACTAGTGGCGCAGATCAGGCAGTCATCACTCTATCACTTAGAATAAAACTTTTAGGGAGGTGATTGGGCAGGTTACTGCAAGGACTCCAAGGCTGTTGACAGAGTTTTATTTCTCAAAGTATATAGTAGAAGCAATTCAGTTATGTAAGCCTTCAAGGCTTTAAGATGAAAATCACAAATAATATTTACAGTAAATTAAAATGCATGCTTCTGATGTGGAGATCATGATCTTTATTATAAGGAGTAAAACTCCTTAAGGAACTTCAACAGTCTCAAACCATGTGACTATTTTACTGGGAATATAACCGACTTCTGTTGCAATGGGTCTTCATGGATGAGGGTCCCGGGCGGGTATCCTCAGCTTGATGTCTAACCAACCTCCCTACTTCCTTTTGATGTGACATGCTCTTCCCACCCATCTGCTGATGATGCTTCCTGCCAGCCTCCCCTTAGGCTCATGAATGCCTTGAAATATCGTGGAAAGTTATCTGCAGCTAAGACCTTGATGGGAACAGACCTCAGCATTTAAGCACGAGGCAGAGTCTTCTCTCTGCTTAGCTAATCACATGTTAAGAAACAAATTCTCTTCTGCCTCCAAACAAAAGCTTGCAGAGGAGGGCTCTGGGAGGAAAGAACGCAAGCCTCTCCTTCCGTGAAGACCGGGTCTGTTTCTGGTACTGCCTCAGTCTGGGTTACACTAAAGGCGCTTGACAATGGCCATCACCGTGGCCCCTCTCTGGGGGCTCACACAAGCTCTCTCTTCTCAGACCAGAGGTCCTTCTTGTCATTTCCCTGATTTCTAGGACCCCACACTTATTGTTCATCATGTTCTCCTCCACGACCTCTTATTGCAGACCCCAGTGTACACGCACAAGTGCACACACGCACAGATGCATTGCTTTCCTTTGTGACCAGTATATCTTAAAGAAACATTTAAAAAATGTCTAGCTCATTTAGCAAACTACAGGCTAATCTCCTTTATCTCAACACGCTGAGAGCTCTGTTTTCAAACAATTCATGGAAGTAAAGATATCACTATCTTATATCTGGGGGCTGATGCCTTTCTTCTTTTAATGGATTGACTTCCTCTCTGGATGAAAACAATGGGGGTGTGGTACGGGGTGGGGAGGTAGAATGTGGACAGTTTCCATATTAAAACTGGCTGAATATTCACATCCAACTCCCTTTCTATGATCTCTTTTTTGCTGGGGATTTATAACTGGATATTGATGACGATTGGAATCCAATGCAACAGAGATTTTCTTGGCAGAAAAGCAAATGATTTGTCTGAAAATTACAGGGCTACACAGAAAACATATTTCTTGCTGAGTTCATGAGAAAAAGAAAACAGCTTTCAGAATTTGTTGTTTTCTAATTCAGAGCTGTATTAATCAGTGCTGGGTCAAGAAAGCATAACCGCAATGAGTATTTATAAGCAAGGGACTAACTGTTAGAATTAGACTTTACTTGGTAGCGAAAGAGGTGGGGCTGGTGGGGATCTGAAGGGGATCTGAAGGGATCTGAAGAAGAGACAAGTTGGTAACCAGTTCTTGTGAAGCACTGAGATGTGATGGGTGGATGGGTTGGAACCTGCAAGGAAATCTGTCAAGCCAGGCATGTCCAGCAAATAATGGAACTGTAATCAGGAACCGGGGGAGATGTCAGACTGTCAGCTTTGCATCTGGAGGTGACCTTGGTGTTGATATTGACCAGCACAGGCAGCTGTCAGAAAGACAAGCTCATAGAAGAAGTTAGAACAAGGGAACTGGGCTGCCAGCACCTCTGTGTCTCACCAAAGAACCCTCCAGATGACAATGACCCCTGGGCTCCTTCTGTCTTCCAAAAACCCCACAAGCCTCCATTTCTGGAGGATGTGACAATAACTGCCCTGTCTGTACTGGGCTCTCTATCAACTTTCATCACATAATATTGGATAATTAAGGAATCAAGAGACTTCCCAGACATATCCCTCTCTAACCCAGTTTTTAGTGGCAACCCCATTTTCTCATGATCGTCCTTGTCAAACACCCAGCCAGTGCAATAAAAAAACTTTTCCTTTGCTTGTCAGCTGGGGCATTCAAAAAGCCCAAAGTGGCCAAGTAGCAGACTAAGCTTCTAGTTTAATGAAACAGTTACTGAGTTCCCCAGGAGGAGGATTCTTTCCGAGGAATGTAAGACCTCTATACTGACAGAGCCCAACGTTTTATGAGAACGAAACTTCTTTTTCCTAATAAATCCAGCAGAGGGAATAGTGAGAGGATCTGCTTTTCATTTTTATCCCTTGATTATCATATCCTTAAATCCTGACTTTGGGGAAAAATAGGAGGACATTACCCTAAGTCCATAGAATAATGCCACCCAACAGACACTAATAGCTGAGTTATCAGAAGGTCACCCCACACCCGCTTCTATCAAACCAGCTGCTTCAGAGTAACATGAAAGGGTAAGACCAGTGAATTCCTTGTGCCAAGTCCACTGTTATGTTTTATTTGTAGTAAAGTGAGTTCTCCAATCTGAAACAATGCTGTGCTTAATATCTTGGCAATAATAACATGGCTCTCTGTGGACGATGATTTTGGCAGGTGCATTAAAGGCAGGGAAGGCAAATTCATATCCAGAGCAAGTGTCTATGCCAGTGAGAAAGAAATCCTGCCCCTTTCAGGATTGTGCTCGTACACTCAGTTACTTAGTCATGTCTGACTCTTTGAGACCCTGTGGACCATAGCTCGCCAGGCTCCTCTGTCCATGGGATTTCCCAGGGAATATTACTGGAGTACTCATTGGAAAAGACCCTGATGTTGGGAAAGATTGAAGGCAGGCGGATAAGGGGACGACATAGGATTAAAGAGTTGGATGGCATCACTGACTCAATGGACATGAGTTTGAGCAAATTCCAGGAGATGGTGAAGGACAGGGAAGCCTGGTGTGCTGCAGTCCAAGGTGTCTCAAAGAGTTGGACATGGTTGAGTAACTGAACAACAGCAACAGAATACTGGAGTGGGTTGCCACTTCCTCCTCTAGGGGATCTTCCGGACCCTTTCATGATAGAAGTGGTCCAATGCAGTCAACCTGGCTAGCTTATCTTCTCAGGGAATGATCATAGGCTACTTTTCAGAAATTTTTGCCACCAGTTTTTTCAGTTACGATGCTTCCAAGTTGTTTACTATCCATCCATCAGATTAGCCCCCGCCCATGTAACAACGTTGTCCTGTATTTTGGCCATTTCTCTTTTTATGCACTAAAAAACTACTAGACATTCTGCTCAGAGTTATGCCTACTGGGCAGATCTCCTTTCAACACTGTCCTTCAGCACCTCCCATGGTTAGAACCTCATGCTGAAATGATCCTCCTCTGTCTAGGGCCAATGTATCTTATGGACCCATCTATACAGCAGGCCTGAATTCCTCTTTCTCAAGCAGCTCTTCCTTAGACCACAACTAACATGCTGCTCAAACAACTAACATGTGTCTTCAGGATCCACACAAGCCATAGGCTGCCTTCACAACTACAACTTATAATGGAGTCCTGCAGTGTGTTTCTAACTGTATGGTTTGATGGGAAAATTTTATCAGAATTTTTGCCTCTGTGTTGTGCCATTAAAAACAAATAATTTTTAGACATATTTCCTCGAGCCTCTGGGACTTCCCAGGTGGTTTAGTGGTAAAGAATCCACCTCCCAATGCAGGAGCCTCAGGAGACAAGGATTCAATTTCTGGATTGGGAAGATTCCCTGAAGGAGGAAATGGCAACCTGCTCCAGTATTCTTGCTGCGATAAATCCCATGGACTTATCCATGGAGCCTGGTGGGCTAGAGTCCATGGGGTCACAAAGTCAGACACAACTAGTCAGAAAAGAGTTGCACATACCCCTGGAGCCTCTACAACCAGCATTTTCTTCTCTATCTCTTGGTATGGGGCTTCTCTACTTTCATTTAATTTGCTTCATTGAAGAATAATCTCAAATTTTGAGTTGAAATTTAGGTCTGTCAGTGATAGATTTGCTCATGACAAAAATGTTATGGTCTTCATTACATTGCTTATAATAGCCTCTTTTCATGGTCACTGTCTAGACCAAGTGGAAGAATGGCTTCAATTTTCTTTCTAAGAGGCAGGTCAAGTTATTAACCTGACCATTGTTTCCAGAGGGTGAAAGTCAGCCACCATCTGTTTTGGTCTTGTCTCTTCACTCAGGTCTGCAGAGAAAGAGAATATCAAAAGTAAGATTTTCATACTGCAGCTGACACTCTTCAGAAAAGTTCCCCATAATCTTTTAGTTAGGAATTTGATTTTATAATATAGTATGCTGTTCAGGTTTTATACTCAGGCTATAAGAACATACATTGCTAAAAGTTCAATGTATGTGCTATATATGTGATTGAGCAGCTGTTTTCTAATATAGATAATATCTATAAGATATAAATGGATACAGATATAGAATCCCTTTTTATATTAACTTAGTCAAGAATTACATTGATTTTTATATATTCTGTAACATAGCTTTCACAGAGCATGGACAACCTTGCTAAAATCATTAATTGCTGCTGTTGTTTAGTTGCGAAGCTGTGTCCGACTCTTTGCAACCCTATGAGCTGTAGCCCACGAGCCTCTTCTGTCCATGGGATTCTGTAGGCAAGCATACTGGAGTGGGTTGCCATTTCCTTCTCCAGGGGTCCTTCCCAACCCAGGGATGGAACTCACATCTCCTGCATTAGCAGGTGGTTTTTTTTTTTACCACTGATAGATTTGTTTTTCTATTTTCCTTTATGTAAAAATACTAATACCAGCATCATCAAATTATATATATATACACACATATATAAATGTTTATATAGTTAATAAATGTATATAAATATCATGGGTATGTATATATTTTTGTGTGTATATACATATATTTAATATAAATATTTTAAATCAAACATTTCTTATTTAAGAAACAACATATTTTTATAATACATGAGGATACTTTAAAACATATTTTTGAAACATCTAATATACTTAAAATGTCAATTTTATGAATATTCTTGAAGCAGAAGTGTAATTTCATTTTTGGCAGATAATTTTTCAGAGGATTTTTCTAAATTAAAGGCAACCCAATATGTCATTTATTCACTTTATTTGAGATTGAAACCAATAGGTTATCTCAAACCTGGCTTCAATCTTTATTTAAATTTTTCTTTCATCTAACAGAAAAACTGGTTTATTAAATGAACTATTTTTCATTCCCGTCTAAATGTAGATAATAATGAATTTTGAAATACTAAAATGTGAAATTATTGAGAAAAGGCTAAAATAAGAGCAAAACTGTTGAGTAATCAGTTAGTTGAATATTTGTCTACGGAGTGCTCAATATCAAAAATATGATTAACATAAAGCAAGAAACTATCATAAAAGAGTTTACACTGAAAGAATAGAACTGTATTTGAAGAGTTTATTTCAAAGAATGAGTTTGATAATAAGTAAAATTAATTTGGTCTGTTTGTCTTTCTAGTTTTTCTTCAGTTAAATCTATGAACAAAATCCTTATAAATCATATGAAACTGTAAACAATCTTTTTCTAAAGTCTTTTAAATAAAGAATCAGGTTTTATATGACTCCCAGCCTAGAGTAATCATGAGTATTTGTTTAAAGAACAACATGAGTCGTTTAAAGAGAAATACAACAAATGTGTGTATTTGCTTTATGACCCTAGAGATCCACAGTGTATTTAGTTTATGTCCATTATTCTGTTGATTCACTCTGAATCAAAAGCGGACAGATAAAATGCAGGACACTCAGATAAATTTTAATTTCAGATAAACAGCAAGCAATGTGTAGCACAAGCATATACCATGCGAGATGTGAGATTTGCTTGTGCTAAAATATCATTTGCTGTTTATCTGAAATTGAAATTTAACTAAGATTCCTATATTTCTTTAAGTAAACCTGTCCTATCCAAACAACAGTTTATTTTTCAGACCATCAGAGGTACTTCAGAGAGCAGAGATATATAACCGTGTCTTCTCCAGTAGTTCTTAAATTATGCATGCTTGGGTTTTCTGAGTAGATTGTTAGTGTTTACTAGGTTCCTCTCACAAAAATCCTTTCAAAAGAACTATAGAAGTCTCAACACAAGAAGATTTTTCATTGGGCTTTCCAGGTGATTCAGACGGTAAAGCATCTAGCCTGCAGTGCAGGAGACTTGGGTTTGATCCCTGGGTTGGGAAGATCTCCGGGTTGGGAAGATCCCCTGGAAAAGGAAACAGCAACCCACTCCAGTATTTTCGCCTGAAGAATTCCATAGACAGAGGAGCCTGGAGGGCTATAGTCCATGGGTTGCAAAGAGACAGACATGACTGAACAGCTACCACACACACACATAACACTTGCAATTATGCAGTTTTAGAAGAACCATCCTTATCAGACAGAGACGCACTCATTTGTACTTGTGATATTTTTACAGCAAGTTATAAATATTTCTAATGTCTTTATATGTCATTTAGTTTTCAAGGAAGAAGAACAGAGCAATAGAAGCAATTATAATCAAGTGACAGGAGCAAAACTAACATTCTATGTGGAGATTGAACCCCTAACTATCCGGATGGACTTGGCTGCTAATCAACTCAACTATCTTCACAGACTAGATTATGGACAGTTGAAGTATTAAAGATGTTTAGTAAACTCAACAAATTATGATCAGAAGCAAAGAGGAGGTGGTCATTTTGTAAAACTTTGGACAGATTTTCCTTCTATAAAACATTAGGCTGTTAACAGTGGCAATAGAATAAACGACGTTCATTTTATCTAACCTAACCCAAAGAATGTTTTTTAGTTACTAGATGGTTTTCTCTCAGGATCCCTGTGAAAAGTGATCACATTTTATTTCTACTGACTTTGATGGTTTTGTTCTGCATTCAATACTTAAAATGCTTCCTAAAAATAGGGGGGAAAATACCTTCTACAGTATAATTACCTGGGATGTCTTATATAAATGGTCTTAAAATAGATCTCCAGTATGACAGTCTTCTAATTCTCTCTTTTCGACTTTTCATAGAATATGTTCTACAGAAATTTTCTTTTTATAATTAATTCGTGTCAAAAACCAGAGGGATATTTAAAAACAAGCGGAATTTCTCATGACTTCTCTGAATTTGTAAAATCAGTTTATCTCTGTTAAAATAAAATTTCCTTAATAAAGAGGCTTGTGCTTTGTATCTTGTTTTCCAATTTCCCTGGATAACATTTTGTAGATTGAGATATTATCTATTCTAATTTTTATTATGTTTACTTAATAGACAGTCACTAGCTACTATAATATTGTATGTGACATGCAATATAAATAATTCCTTATATTAAATTTCATGAATTAGAACTGGCATACACGTAGCATTCAGGACCTCTCTTACTTTCATTATGAGAGGATATTTAAGTTGCAAAGAGCACACTGGATTTAGAATCTGACCGTATTGGGTTTGACTCACAACTCCACCACTAATGGTGTCTGATGACGATGTTTAGTTGCTCAGACCTGTCTGACCCTTTCTGACTGTGACTGTAGCCCACCAAGATCCTCTGTCCATGGGGCTTCCCAGACAAGAATACTGGAGTGGGTTGCTATTTCCTTCTCCAGGGGGTCTCCTCAATCCAGGGATCGAACTTGCATCTCCTGCTTCGCAGGCAAATGAATCCTTTACCGTTGAGCTACCAGGGAAGCCCTTCTAATTTGGGGAGATTTATCTAACTTCTCTGAAAACTCCATTTTCTCAGTCACAAAATGAGGCAAGAGTAAACATTTCAATTATTGAATATAAATACTAAAATCACTTAAAAAATCAAGTCAAGTCACAGGTACTCAATAAATAGCATGTGTTGTGTGCTAAGTTGCTTCAGTAGTGTCCAAGCCCTTGCAATCCCATGGACTGTAGCCCACCAGACTCCTCTGTCCATGGGATTCTCCAGAAAGAATAGCAGAGTGGGTTGTCATGTCCTTCTCCAGGGGATCTTCCTAACCCAGGGATCAAACCCACATCTCTTGTGTCTCCTGCATTGGCAGGTTTTTTTTTTTTTTTTTAACCACTAGCATCACCTAGGAAGTGAGCCTCAAGTACACTCTGTAGACTTTTTAGTGGTCACTTGTCTAACAATCCAGAAAATGGACCAAAATGAATCAAATGTAAATTACTTTATAAAATTGAATATTCAGCCATTATTTATGGAATCATAACTGAAAATTCTACAATACTCCAGATTCCAGACAATTTTTTTGTGTTCTTCTGTTTGAAGAATACACGAGTTCACTCCTGTTTAGAAACTTGGAGAAATACTGACACTATGGACATGAGTTTGAATAAGTTCTTGGAGTTGGTGATGAACAGGGAAGCCTGGCATGCTGCAGTCCATGGGGTCGCAAAGAGTTGGACATGACTGAGCAACTGAACTGAACTGATACATATATATATATATATATATACACACATACATGAGAATATATATATCTTTATATGTGTTTAGAAGTTTTGACAAGCTTCCCTGTTAGCTCAGATGGTAAATAGTCTGCCTATAATTCAGGAGACCTGGGTTCAATTCCTGGGTTAGGAAGACCCCCTGGGGAAGGGAATGGTAACCCACTTGAGTATTCTTGCCTGGAGAATACCATGGGCAGAAGAGCCTGGCAGCTACAGTCCATGGGGTCACAAAGAGTCGGACATGACTGAGCAACTAATTCTTTCCCTTTAGAAGTTTTGGGGGCAATACTATATATTTGCATATTAAAACTTAAAAAAATAAGCTTTATAAAGTCTGAAATATTTTAGACCCAAACAGATATTTATGTATACCCTTTAGCAGAATGGCCTGCTGTCATGAATGGAGAGGCCTCTTCCACCCAGATCAGTTCATTCCTCTTTCTCTTTCTGAAAGCAATCATCATTATGTGTTGAGGCTTAACTTCAACACTCAGCCAGGCAGTAGGCACCTCTTCTTTAGTCTTGACTTCCTTTTTCCATAGAGCCTTAAGGTCAGCTGGAAGCTTTCCCTGGTCATGTGCAAAGCCCTGCCCATGTGTATGACATTCTAGATTCCCAGCAATGTGGGGATTTATAAGAAAAAAAAATCTATGTATGTATCCTTCCCCAGCTTCTCTTCTGTGTATTTTTGATTAGTATGCTGTTTGCACCAACACTTATCTATTGCCTCAGGCAGCAGCAACCTAATAAATTAGCCCATGAATTCTTTTTGACAAATTTCCCCAGGAAGCAGCTTTAGCACCAGGTCAGTCCTGAGTTAGGTGAAATAAAGACAATCAGAGATAATTTGAACCAATCTTCCATGCAACCACCAGACAGGTCAGAATAAGACAGGTCACAGGTTCTCACAAACGAGCCCTGTCTGCTTTTTTGCTACCATCTGCACACTGCTATTTTCAAGGCTACCACTGAGCTGGGGATCAGGTGATGGGACTTTTTAAGTTAATACTCCACAAAGTTGATTGATCTTTCCAGGAAAAGTGCCTTTTTTTTTTTTTTTTTAATAAGTCTTCCAGATTTGAGACAAGCCTTTGGTTCATTTCTGGAGTTCTGAAAAAAGTTAATTCAAACTTTTTATTTTCTTTTTGTTATTCTAGGGTGGGGTGGCTTCTGTCTGTCCAGATTTCTACTCTTTTCATCTGTTATTTTTTCTTCACTTCCTTCCTTATTGAACTTAAAGCCCATCAATCATTATTTCGTTGGCATTTTTGCAATATACTAAATTCTTTTGTTCTCTTATGATTATATAGCATCCATCTAGGTAACTTCCCTGGTGGTTCGGATGGTAAAGAATCTGTCTGCAATGCAGGAGACTTGGGTTTGATCCCTGGGCAGGGAGATCTCCTGGAGAAAGGAATGGTTACCCACTCCAGTATTCTTGCCTGGAGAATCCCAGGGACAGAGGAGCCTGGTGGGCTACATTCACAGTTACAGAGTCAGATAGCAATGAGCCTGAGCAACTAACACTTTCACTTTCATATTTTTCATCTAGGTAAAGTCCAACGCTAGATGAACTCTCTTCTCTGATTTTTGCTAAGCCATAGCAAACAAATGGAGCTCAGATGAGGTCTCAAAATGGAAAGTATCTTCCCCTTAACATGGGCTTCCCTGGTAGCTCAGTTGGTAAAGAATCTGCCTGCAATGCAAGAGACTCCAGCTCGATTCCTGGGTTGGGAAGAGATAGACTACCCACTCCAGTGGGTAGTCCTAGTGGCTCAGCTGGTAAATAATCTTCCTGCAATGCAGGAGACCTGGGTTTGATCCCTGGGTTGGGAAGATGCCCTGGACAAGGGAAAGGCTACCCACTCCAGTATTCTGGCCTGGAGAATTCCATGGACTGTATAGTCCATGTTGTCACAAAGAGTCAGACAGGACTGAGTGATTTTCATTTTCACTTAAATATGTAAAAACAATCTCATCTTTTTCTGCTAATTAAAGTCAATTTCCTTGTCATACATGTGACTCTGCTTCTCACTTGCTCCTCCCCAGACAGAAGGCGAACAGGGCTTCTTCCAAGATGCTTACTGTTACCGCCTCCCTGGTCTTGTTTTTATTTCTCTACCTTTTAGCAGGCATTTCCCTTTGTTTTGGTTTCTTTTTCTATTAAATATGGATAGAGACTTCTCTAGAGGAAGAGACACACTGGTGAATTCACATTTCAAATATGGGATGCAGAAACTGAAATTTAATCATGCTACTCTAAGTGGTGAATGCAAACTTGGACTAAAATAGATATAAAAAACCACTTTGTTGTATATATTTGGACTCAAGTTGCAAGGAGCTGAATCTATTGTTGCAGGGAGCTGAATCTCTTCAATCTTTAAGAAAAGAAAAAACAGAATTAATTTCAGAGATTTGCAAGGACTCCGAAAAGCTGGCGAGGAGAAAGTGCACCTCAGCCTCTAAAAATATTGAATCCAGGAAATGGTAAGTCTGGGTGCCAGTTTTTTCTGCACTGTTTTTCCTTGTAGAACTGCCATCCTCTTTACCCAGTTTCATATTGTCCCAACTCTAAATTACTTCCAATATAGCTATTAGCATAATCCACTAAGGTGCCTGTCACTTACCTGCAAATTCCAATGAGAAAGAAACTTACTTTCACAACTTGAGACAGTGTCTAGATCTGAGCCATTCATATACTCTTCCTGTCAGCCATTTGATCATTTTATTACTCTATCTAATTTTATTTCATTCATTCCTGCACTATTTTTTGTTTACCTACTATACACCAACATGTCGTGGATTTAAGTAACGGGAAAGAGCAGTAACAATATAAATGAATCCCCAGATCTCAAGAAGTCTGTTTTATATAAATTCAATGGCACCCCACTCCAGTACCCTTGCCTAGAAAATCCCATGGACGGAGGAGCCTGGTAGGCTGCAGTCCATGGGGTCGCTAAGAATCGGACACGACTGAGCGACTTCACTTTCATTTTTCACTTTCATGCATTGGAGAAGGAAATGACAACCCACTCCAGTGTTCTTGCCTGGAGAATCCCAGGGACTGGGGAGCCTGGTGGGCTGCCGTCTATGGGGTCACACAGAGTCGGACACGACTGAAGTGACTTAGCAGCAGCAGGGGTTGACTACAGAATAGCATGTATCCATTCAACACAATTTTGCAACCTAATTTTCTGTATTTTGCAAGAATGCGAATGAATAGGAAGGCTCAGAACAGTCTGTTTCATGGTCAGGCACCCTAAAATGTGAATCATGTACCCCATTTATATTCTACAGTCAAAGACATTAAAAAAGTATCAAATGATAGTCAAATATATTGTTACATTTTGCTTAATTTTGTTTGCTATTTTATTGGCAGAAGATTACATTTTTTAGATATATTGATATATTAACAAGCAATTGTTTGTTTAGTGTTAATAATTGTTTGCCTTTTCAACTTTTGAAATAATTGTGTTTCCAAGCAAGGGATAGTCAAAGCCAAGTCTTTCTCTAAAAATAGTCATTTTGCTTTAGTTGTCTTTATGATAATCAAAGGTCACAGGAAAAGCACATGTGGATCGTTGCTTCCAGAAGATGATAAAGCGTGGTTGCTGACAAACTGATGGAGTTCATATTCTTTTCCTTAAACGTGACAACAGGCCAGATGTAATGTTGTACCTTAGAGACGCAGCCTCAAGCCTTTTGCCTCCTTCCTCATTGGCCAGAGAGGTCATTTTACCTGCCTGACACAAAAAGGAAATTAGTATACATTTTTGTCTGGATGACTTTATCCAGTTTGGAAGTTTAGGAAAGGGATCATAATGTAACTGACTGATTTTAAATGCATAACTTTGTTTAACGTACAAATACTCACTTATATTTTAGTTCTATTTAGAGTTACTGTGCCTTTTTTTCTGTTCCTGATTTTAATAGCATTTTGAGCCTGAGTTTAAACTTCACACAATTCTAAAATTGTCAATTCCCAGCTTCAAACCAATTTATATTTTTTAATATTTTTACACTCAAAAATCAAAATATTGCTATTTCAAATTGAATACATAGTTTTATACATTTACATATAACATGCACACTATATTTAAATATATGCATTTAGTATATTATTGTATTTGCATGTACAAAATTCACATGTAAATGTCTATTTTCTGATACTGTACGCATGTGTACGAGCAGTTCTTAAAATATCTATGCGCTTTCCACACTCTGTGGTTTGAGTAATATTAGAGGTTGGTCTTCCTATTGTGACCCCATGCCTATAAGGAAGAAGAGACCACATTAAAACCAGTGTTATCTATTAGGATTAAAACCAGTAAAAAGGCCTGGGCCGGAAGGATACTGAACACCCTGAGCAGTGGTTCATAAAAAGGCCTGAAGGATACCGAGCTCTAGAGCAGGATTTCATAACGAGTTCTCTCCACTTTGTTTTAGAGTAAAGAAGGGCTTAATATAAAAGTGAAACAAAACAAAAAATAGTGAAAATTTTAAAAAATAAAAACACAAAAAACCCCAGCTTTTTCCTTCTGAAAGAAAACGAAATGTACAGATTATCAATTATGCTCCATATTTAACACACTTGGTTTTAAAAGCTATGAAGCAGATATGATTACTATTGTTGTAAACACCTCCCTCTAAGGAGTGGTGCAGTTTAGTGGGGTTTTAACCTGAAGTGGAGATTCAGGTGTTCATCTCTAAATTTAGGCCTTTCCATTGAATTCTGTAGATGTCTCGGTATTCAGAATGTTTTGAATAAGATAGGGGAGTATTAATGCTTTTCAGCTAGCCCTTGGATTGTTTTCAAAGTCTGAATATTTAGAGGATAACAGCAAGAACTCATGACACGCAACTATTTGTTCTAATATGTGAGCCATGTCCCAAAGACAGTCTGTAAGTCTTTCTCCTTTATGTATATTACGTGGAATATTTCAAAACGTCCAGTTCATTACCATACATTATGTGACAATTATCCACCTACCTGACCTGGGAGTTCAATTTTAGATGAACTAAACTGAATATACATACCATCTCTCTTGGTGAAGGACTTATAGTAATGTCTCAGGTAAGGAAATCTCTCAATTAACGTAGGAGCTACATCTATGAGTTATCTTTGACTTCCCAACTGTCTTTAGGGAAATCCCATTAGTGATCAGTTTTGTTTCCTGGGAGGGGGAATCCCTTCTCTATCACTGTGACTATCCACTAGGAAAAACCATATTAAACTTAACTGACAATATGTTTCTATTTTAACTTATTGTCATTATGAGTTTAAAATTAGTGACCCGGACTTCCTTTGTGGTTGAGTAGTTAAGACTTCACCTTCCAGTACAGAGGGAGTGGGTTTGATTCCTGGTCCAAGAGCTAAGATGCTACATGACTTGCGACCCAAAACTCAAACCTTTAAACAAAAAAAAAGAAGAAGAAGTGATATTGTAACAAAATCAATAAAGACTTTAAAATACTAAAAAAAAAAAAAAATCACAAAAAATAAAAATAGTGGGCCAAGCTTACAATATAATTTTACACCTTTTCCAAGTTCCCAGTATGTCTTTTTGTGCCTTTAGTAGATCTTATAATGGCAGTTGAAAAGCTCTAAATATTAAGTCACATTGAAGAGTAAATATTTTGAAAGAGATCCAGGAAGACTTTCTATTTGACATTAATTGACTACATATTTAGAACTTAAAAAAAAATTTAGATGTTGTGATACTTATGTATTAAGCTTTTAAGATCATGGTTACTGTTGGCTAGTATTATTAAACATGTGAAAATATCACTGACATCCTGTTTAGCGTAGACTGTGTTCTTTCTCTCCTCCCAACATTTTGATATGAAATTTTGCTTTGATACTGAAGAGATTAGGGGATAGTACAATGGAAATTTATAAACCATCTATGCATAATCAGTATTTGATATTTATAAATATTTTCTCTCTTCTCTCTCTCCCTCTGTCTCACTGCCTAAAGTTTTTTACCAGGGCTTTTCTTGACCAAGGCAGTTGCCATTGCTGTCTCCAAGGGATGCAGTGTGATTGTGGGCAGAGAGTTAAGTTGTAAGCAGAGAGTTGAGTTGTGAGCAGGGCTTCCCTGATCACTCAGTTGGTGAAGAATCTGTCTGCAATGAAGGAACCCCAGTTCAATTCCTGGGTCAGAAAGATCTTCTGGAGAAGGGATAGGCTACCCATTCCGGTGTTCTTGGGCTTGCCCTGTGGCTCAGCTGGTAAGGAATCTGCCTGCAATGCGGGAGACATCGGTTGGATCCCTGGGTTAGGAAGATCCCCCAGAGAAAGGAAAAGCTACCCACTCCAGTGTTCTGGCCTGGAGAATTCCATGGACTCTATAGTCCTTGGGGCCGCAAAGAGTTGGGCATGACTGACAGCCTCAGTTCACCTTACCATCCCTTGGAGGGAAATTCTGACTTACGTTTCACTTTGCTTCTCAGTGCTTCCCCAACAGGACCATCCTTTGTTGCTTGCAGCAAGGAGGTGACAGTTAACTTTTTATTAGACTTTATCCATTTCCTCTGTTTCCCCCCTTCTCTTACCTGTGCTTCCTCGGATCACTTTTCATATAAACTACACACACCTTTGTCTCAAGATCTGCTTTTGGAGATGTCTCAAGTTAAAGTAGTCAAGTCATTTCTTTATTACATTGTGTAACACATTCCTTATTCTTTTCATGTCTTACAAACAAGAAGTTCATTCCCAAATCTTGCTCACATTCAGGTTAAATATTTTAGTTCAAAAAGTATCATGTTTATACTGCTTCAGGTCTGGAGAGCCATAGTATTAGTTTCTCTAATGTGCATAATGCAAAATTTCATCCTTGATTACTGGATACAATTTTGTAGGACATTAAGTAACTGTATGTATTCATATAAAACAGATGAATATGAAACAAATATTTGGTGACTCATCATTGTGATAATTATTTGTTTATATACAAATATTCTAAGGAGATGTATTGTGTATCAAAGCTACAAAACCATCAACATTTACTGACTCAAAGGGAGTCTAATTAAAGTGGCTTCTGGCTAGTGGGGAAAAAGAGGCTAATTTCTTTGCTTTACTGAAAACTGTGAAAGAGAAAAACAGGAAGCAGAAAATCTGTAAGTAATGAATAAGTGTCTAGTCTATTGTAATGGTAATACAATGTTGGTAGATAGTAAAAGAAGTGAAAATAGGACTTTTGAAATAACATGGAAAGAGAGAAAGTGTGTGTGTGTGTGTGTGTATGTGAAAAAGACAATGCTGTTTTAATGTTTCTTTCTTTTTTTTTTTTTTTTAATTTATTTTATTATTTTCCAGGGCTCCTGGGAAGATTGCATTTTCCAGGCAGCCTTAGGAACCTATGGGAGTAAACGATTATGTTCTGAAAAATGGTGTTAGCTCTGTCACTTACTGGGCTATCCTTTCATCTTCCATCTATGGTCTTCACATGTTGCCCCTTTTATTTTCTGCTGGTCCCATCTAGAGAAGCCAAGGGAGGATTCTGAAGTGCAGGTGACTGAGCAGTTACTGGACTGAAGGAGCTCAGATCCCCGCCAGAGCTCGGCCCCGCTCCCCCAGTGACCCTCACTGGGAGTATTGTTAGAAATAAGTTAGGAGCAAAATTGTGTTTGTGACTCCACCAAGATTTTGAAATTATTCTTACAGCAGTTAGCATTCCTTAGCCAATTAAATGGGGGAGATACAGAGAAGAAACACGTGTGACACATGAGATTTTATGGCAAGCAACTTAGCTGCAAGAGTGGTTTAGACACAAATATGCACCCACCCCAAGAAAAACACTCTTGGCTTTACAGATTCTAACCCGGAATTTGACTTATCAGAACATTCATATCAGAGCACGTTTATATTCTGAACTGAATTATGGACAGCAAGATTGACATTTATGCCCACAAATACTATTTCACACTTGGAGACTTTCTGAGAATGGCTTTTCAGTAGTCAATGCCTGGATGCCATTCTGAAGCATAGAACATAGCATTCCTCCAATGGTTACTATCATTGATCAGTGTTATTGAACTGTCAATACATCTCTGTCATCAGCATACATCATTTTACTGGAAATTGCTGCAATTAGACTTATAAGAAATAAATCAATTTTACTGTGAGCTATCCAATTAGAAGATGTTTCAGATTTATGGTATCATCAATATAGATACAGAAACTGATGTCTGTATCAATGTATCTATATATTTCTACCTATACACCTCAACTTCTCTACATCTGGAACGTTGATACACTGCTTCCAAAATAAATATCTTGTCACTTGTGACTGATTTTTATGCTATAGGGTGCAAAAAAGATCATTAATCTGAGTCAGGTTAGCTGAGCCATGAAATAAGGCTGTCATGAGATTTAGAAGAGTATACTCAGAATTCCCTCAGAGACTCGCTGTTTCATATCGAAGAAAACATTTAAATGATTCTAGGGTTTAAAATAATTAATAGTAACTAGTAATTTATAACTAAGTACGCTGGGTTTATGGGCTTCACAGGTGGCGCTGGTGGTAAAGAACCAACCTTCAAAGCAGGAGACATGAGACGCGGGTCCGACCCCCAGGTCAGGGAAGATGTCTTGGAGAAAGCAATGGTTCCTCACTCCACTGTTCTTGGCTGGAGAATCCCATGGACAGAGGAGCCTAGTGAGCTACAGTCCATGGGGTCACAAAAGAGTCAGACACAGCAGAGAGACTAAAGAACAACAACAAATGTAAGATGACATTACCTATTTAATTATTCTTAATTTATTGATAGAGTTACAATATAAAAACATTAACTGTGATTTTTTAAAAACTATTTTATTAAAAAGAAGCACCATGAACATCTCAATTGCATCTGGGACAAATATATTGAATAAATAATTGACTAATATTGCTTAAAATGTTCCTTTATAATTTGTAAAAATTGTTTCAGATATCTACATGTTTAATGCAGATCACTTAGGAAGGTTTCAGTTGCTTGACAAGTATCATATACTTTGTCCTAAAAGGTTTCAAAGTAATTTAGATTGCTGCTTGGTGTAAAATGTTACACATGATTTAAAATAGTTTGTTGTTTCTCCTGGGAGATTACTGGTCAGGTCTTTTAAGTTCCCCTAAATAACAGTAAGAGGCTTCCCTGGTGGCTCAGCGGTAAGGAATACACCTGCCAACACAGGAGACGCAGGTTCGATCCCAGGGTGGGGAAGATATCCTAGAGAAGGAAAGGACAACCCCCTCCAGTATTCCTGCCTGGGAAATCCCATGGAAAGAGCCTGGCGGGCTATAGTCCATGAAGTCAAGAAGGAGTCAGACAGGGCTCTTCGACTAAGCAAAAATAAAATAACAACAAAAGCAATGGGGATATCCTTCTGGATGGAATCCATCTGAAAATAAGCACAGAGAGTTACATGGAGAAATGCGTTTTTCTTTTCCTTGTTTTTGTTGTCATCGCAGAATGGTGCAAGTGATAAAATATGAATGAAAAGGCAGGCTGAAACCTTTACCAAGCGAGAAGTGGTCCATTCCCTTCCCCTCTCATCACACAAGCAGAGAGATGAATGTAGAAACCCCCCATGAAAACAGACGCAAGAATTTGACGCTGTCATAGAGGTCTTTCCCAAGACCTAGGGACCCACTCCATGAAATTCAGAATCAAGGGACAATTCATGAAGTCCGTCTACATCTAACCCTGCGTGCTAGGAGGGTCTCCCAGCTCTTGCTGCCCGGCTTTGATTTGCAGCTTCCTGTATGAGCGATACTGACCCGAGCTGGGCAGAGATTGTGGCCTGTTGGAGATCTGAGGATAACGGAGCAGGAAGAGGGGAACGTGAGCCAGCAGGCTGGAGGTGGGTGAGCTCCTTCATGCTGTAATCAGAGGGTGAAATCTGTCACACCAAAGTGGCTTAGGCTGGGAGAAACTAATGAGCAGGGGGTGGCAAAGAATTCCTCAGCTAGTATAATTATATTTTCTCAGAAAAAAAATCAATGGAAAGGAGATACAAACAACTGGTTTCATTCTTAGGAGTCTGTCTTTGGGCCTGATACAATCATTTTCTTTAAGCAGCACAGAAGATTGCCATTTCCTGTAAAACAGCCTTGCACATGGGTTCAAAAAGAAAAAACTATCACTCTGAAAAAATTCACATGTCCTTCCCACATTTATCAATGTCAATCGAGTAGCTTTTCCCAAGCTTTTCCCACACTCATCAATGCCATAATGATGCTTCAATGAGCCAGAGCAGCCTTAAGATATTGAGTACCAATTTAACAGTTCATATTTTATTTTGTTTCTAATGACACCGGTTCATTTCTCTTCCAATGACTTTTATTTCAGATATCAGCATTATCTTTTTATTTTTAATTTTATAGATCAGGCCTAGTTATTGTCCTATAATAAAATTTGCTTCTCACAGAAAACTCGGTTTTACGGAAGGAAATAGCGGGGATGGGCTTTCTGTTAGTTATTTCTTGCTAATTAAAAATCCAGGCTAAGTGGAAGAGTAAGAAAGTATGTCTGCAGGGTTTTTTTTCACTTCTGCTAACCCTCTGGGTGGTCTTAGACAAGTCATTTAATCTAAAGAGCTTTGTTTTTGAAGACATGAGGTTTAAAATTGAAGTGTCTTGCCATTGTAAAATTCCAGAAGATATCATCGAACCTAACTTTTTAAATATGCAGATTTACAGAAGAAAAATAATCACCTGATGCTAATGTTCACTACTTCTCATTAGATAATTAGCCATACTTTAAAAATTCTTAATAACAGAGTGTAAGCAAGGAATTATAATCACTCTTTTGAATCAGGATTTCAATTTTATAATGGGTTAGTTTTAGGTTTCAGCTTACTTTAGAAAGTTTTAACAGACTTTCACAAAAATAGTACTGGCTCATTATTGTAATGCAAACACAAATAACAAAATCCATGCACATAAGTAATTTGCTAGTTATGTAAAATTCTATATCCTTGTTGTTATTAGTTGTTTCGTCACCATGTTTGAACCCTTTGTGACCCCATGGACTGTAGCCCACCAGGCTCCTCTGTCCATGGGATTTCCCAGGTAAGAACACTGGAGTGGGTTGCCATTTCCTACTTTAGGGGAACTTCCCAACTCAGGGATTGAATCCATGTTTCCTGCATTAGCAGGTGGATTCTTTACCACCATATCCATATGAACTTTTAAATATTGTTTTTTTCTGAAATTAATACATACTTAAGAGGGCAAATATTAAATGACATATTGCAGCAAAGAGCCCCAAAATGTCCCAAAGCATTTCAAAGTCAAGTGAAAGTGCAAGTCACTCAGTCGTGTCCAACTCTTTGTGACCCCATAGACTGTATAGTCCCTGGAATTCTCCAGGCCAGAATACTGGAGTGGGTAGCCTTTCCCTTCTCCAGGAGATATTCCCAACCCAGGGATGGAACCCAGGGCTCCTGCATTGCAGGTGGATTCTTTACCAGCTGAGCCACGGGGGAGCCCAAGAATATCCCTTCTCCAGCAGATCTTCCCGACCCAGGAATCAAACCAGGGTCTCCTGCATTCAAAGCCAACAAATACTTTAAAAATATTTAGCTCCTTTGGAAAGAAGAATTTCAGTACTTTCTATGTGTGAAGGTGGAGCTGTTTCCCCAGTGATGAAAAAGACATTTCTGGGATTTTGAACTGGACAATCTCAATGTCTTAGAAGTTTCTTCATTCATTTATATACTTCTAAGTCTTAATAAGTTACTGCTGCTAATTTTGTTTTCCTGTTTGTAAGCTGTTCTGATATTAAATTTAGGTCAGTACTCTGTTTTTATTGGCTTTGTGTAAGTATCTTCATGTCATAGAAGATTAATGCTCCCCATCTACCCATGATCCTTCCAACGCTCCCCTCCAATAGGCCTAAAAGTTCACTCACTCTATTTTCTCATTTTAATGTCTATTTAACAGATGGTCAGGCCATTTGCTTTTGGTTTTCTTGTCCATTTCTTTTTTTTTGCATTTTTTTTTTTTATCAGTTGGAGGCTAATTACTTCACAACATTTCAGTGGGTTTTGTCATACATTGATATGAATCAGCCATAGATTTACACTTATTCCCCATCCCGATCCCCCCTCCCACCTCCCTCTCCACCCGATTCCACTGGGTCTTCCCAGTACACCAGGCCTGAGCACTTGTCTCATGCATCCCACCTGGGCTGGTGATCTGTTTTGCCATAGATAGTATACATGCTGTTCTTTTGAAACATCCCACCCATACCTTCTCCCACAGAGTTCAAAAGTCTGTTCTGTATTTCTGTGTCTCTTTTTCTGTTTTGCATATAGGGTTATTGTCACCATCTTTCTAAATTCCATATATATGTGTTAGTATGCTGTAATGTTCTTTATCTTTCTGGCTTACTTCACTCTGTATAAGGGGCTCCAGTTTCATCCATCTCATTAGGACTGGTTCAGATGAATTCTTTTTAACAGCTGAGTAATATTCCATGGTGTATATGTACCACAGCTTCCTTATCCATTCATCTGCTGATGGGCATCTAGGTTGCTTCCATGTCCTGGCTATTATAAACAGTGTTGCGATGAACATTGGGGTGCACGTGTCTCTTTCAGATCTGGTTTCCTCAGTGTGTATGCCCAGAAGTGGGATTGCTGGGTCATATGGCAGTTCTATTTCCAGTTTTTTAAGAAATCTCCACACTGTTTTCCATAGCGGCTGTACTAGTTTGCATTCCCACCAACAGTGTAAGAGGGTTCCCTTTTCTCCACACCCTCTCCAGCATTTATTGCTTGTAGACTTTTGGATAGCAGCCATCCTGACTGGTGTGTAATGGTACCTCATTGTGGTTTTGATTTGCATTTCTCTAATAATGAGTGATGTTGAGCATCTTTTCATGTGTTTGTTAGCCATCTGTATGTCTTCTTTGGAGAAATGTCTGTTTAGTTCTTTGGCCCATTTTTTGATTGGGTCATTTATTTTTCTGGAATTGAGCTGCAGGAGTTGCTTGTATATTTTTGAGATTAATCCTTTGTCTGTTTCTTCATTTGCTATTATTTTCTCCCAATCTGAGGGCTGTCTTTTCACCTTACTTATAGTTTCCTTTGTAGTGCAAAAGCTTTTAAGTTTCATTAGGTCCCATTTGTTTAGTTTTGCTTTTATTTCCAATATTCTGGGAGGTGGGTCATAGAGGATCTTGCTGTGATTTATGTCGGAGAGTGTTTTGCCTATGTTCTCCTCTAGGAGTTTTTTCTTGTCCATTTCATCACTGAGTATTCAGTTTGGGGATGACAAATAATATTTGTTCCATATTCATCTGAAGCATGCGTATTTTTTCAGTTTTTTTCTTTTCTTGATTCATTTTCACTTATTTTATAAATCAATGACTATTCACTGTGTAAGCAAATGTCTTCAGCAGTAATGTTTTACTTTGATGTTTCCAGCAGATACAAATATTATTGTTTCCTTCTCATTGCAACTAAATTTAGTTTGATCATGTCCTTAATGTAGCTATAAAATCACACAGCAATTTTACTAGTAACTAGATAAACCTTGCTTGTTTATGCTTAAACCATTAAAAATATTAATGCAGTTGTTATTAAGGTTTTTGTTTTTTTTTCCTTCAAGGAATCCAACTTTAAAAACCTTCTTTTCTCCAAAAATTTACCTATATGATAGAGGATATTCTTGCTAGCTATGATATCTTAAAGTATTTTAGAAATGCAATACTCAAGGGTTTTAAAAGATTGTCTTCAAAACTGTAATGAAAAATGTCATAGAATTTTTTTTTTTTTTGGTCATACATTGATATGAATCAGCCATAGATTTACACGTATTCCCCATCCCGATCCCCCCTCCCACCTCCCTCTCCACCCGATTCCTCTGGGTCTTCCCAGTGCACCAGGCCCGAGCACTTGTCTCATGCATCCCACCTGGGCTGGTGATCTGTTTCACCATAAATAGTATACATGCTGTTCTTTTGAAATATCCCACCCTCACATTCTCCCACAGAGTTCAAAAGTCTGTTCTGTATTTCTGTGTCTCTTTTTCCATTTTGCATATAGGGTTATCGTTACCATCTTTCTAAATTCCATATATATGTGTTAGTATGCTGTAATGTTCTTTATCTTTCTGGCTTACTTCACTCTGTATTTGTAGTTCCTCCAGTAGAGACATCATAAAAAGTATACTCTGTAGAGATAATAATAATGATAAAGATAATTATCAACTGCTTATCAATGCAGTGATACATTCATGCTACTATAATCCTAGAGCTTGTCATTTCAAATTAAATGGTTGATGCTGTTCATTGCTAGAGCAAAAGATAGTATGATGTGATCCAAGTCAGTCCATAAATCCTGACACTGAAAGCCAAATAAGGCATCCTTGTTTCTTTGTATTTTGCCTTATTATCAAGGACACAGGCCTATTCATGGTAAAATGGTATTACTTCAAGAGAGTATCACATGAGTGCGCTCTAACATTCTAGAAGATATTGGGAAGCTTAATCAAAACAATCAAAATGGACTCAAAAGAAGGCCAAGAATGGAAACAGTAGTATTAAATCGAATTACATTTGTTATTTGATCTAAATTTTCAGAAAATAGCATTATGAGTAGATAAATGAAGCAGATAAAGCCACATCTGGCAGAAAGATTAAAGATGATTTAAGATTTTTATTTATTTTTTTTTAAAGTTGCCTATTAGAAGTAAAAGTTGTAATCTGAAATATCCTTTGCCTTAACTTTTCTTATGTGATTTTTTTTTCCTTCTTGTTAAATTTAGCATTGGACGCGCCTGTGCACTCTCTTTTTTCATTTACAAAATTATTGTTTTTGTGGAAGTCAGTCCAATTTCACAGATTTTTGCATGCTGGCCAGAATGCCGATGTCTATGCAATTGTGTTATTTTCTCGAATTATTTCACTTCCTCCACAGCCATTGAGCAAATTAACTGGAATTTCTATTGAAGTGTGACACAGTTTTAGCTCATTTTGTTGAATGTGATCACTAACTACCAGTTGCCTGAGCACCACATAAAGTACATACCACTTTAATGTGTATATACAATGAAGTATGAATTGAAAATGTATGCATTAATAAATACCCCTAAATGTGAATAGTAACTTTCTTACAGGGTTGATAGGAGAATCATACATATAAAGGGAGGGAAGTTTGTAAATCGTAAAGCTTTGTCATTCCAGCTATCGTCAGAATCAATCATTACTGATATTTAGAACGATGGTATGGGTGCCTTCTAATTGATTGAACATATTTGAATTATTGAAATAGTCAATTTATTTTTTCTATATCTGAATCCATGTTATTTATTATCTTGCTAATTTAGTCAAAATTAATTTTATCTTCTATCCATTTTTAAATAAGACCTAGATGTCACAAATAGGATGAGGTTTCTGCAAACCATAGTCTAAAATAAACTACAGATGTTTTATTATATTTGTTTTTATAATTAAAGACATATTTATTTTCAGATGCTTATGATCTCTACTTTGATCATTCAGTTTGCATAACAGACTTCTATAATTTTGTCCAACACTATTATAGAATATGTGTTTTAAATATGTGATATACATATATATAAATTTGTTAGGCACACTTTGCATACTGGCTTATTACTAATTTATGTTTGAAGATAATTATGGCAATTTGTTGAAAAAATTAAACCATTAAACTCTATAACATTTAAGTTAAAGTGTGCTCTGGTGTTACTTATAATTAAAAGATTTTAAGTGATAAAATTAACAATTATGTTAACTTGTGCATCTTTAAATATTTATTTTTAGTAGATATTTATTTTTTATCTTTTTGAGAGCAATTTGTATTTTCTCCTGTAAAATTCAGAAATAAGATGAAAAGTAAATAAAGAAAATAGATATCACCGACATTGTGTGCTTGTGCGTGCTTAGTCGTGTCCAACTCTTTGGGACCTCATAGACTGCAGTCCACCAGCCTTTTCTGTCCATGGGATTTCCCAGGAAGAATGCTGGAGCGGTTTTCTTCTCTAGGGGATCTTCCCAACACAGGGACTGAACTCGTTTTTCCTGCTTGACAGGCAGATTCTTTGCCACTGAGCCACCAGGGAAGATTATCTCTTTGCCTACTTTTTTATTTACAGTTTTGTATCTTTTTATATAAGCTCTTTATTATAATATTTAAATATTTTAGCAAAGATGATATCACAGTATGTATGTAGCAAAAGTTTAAACTTGTATAAACAATGAAAGTTGTTTTAATTTTTTAATAAAATGCATAAAAATAATGTGTCAAATCTGTCTCTAAATCTTTGACTATATATTTGACTGTATTATGTTAATGTATGCCTAGTGACAAGGTTACTAAGTCAAATTTTATTTAATGTGTTAAAGGAACTTTAAAGAAATACCAGGTATCTTTCTAGAAAATTTGCAATAATTATGCAAACAACATCAGGCATATGAGAGGTATGAGAATGCCTATATCTACAGTACCTTGAACAAGTTTGATATAACAATATTTAATATTTTTAATTTGTAGGCAAATTAAATTTGGAGGCATAAACTGTAATTAAAGTCTAGTCTACAGAGTTTTAGAATTTCTTTTCCTCGAGGAGTTTGAGGTTGCCTAGCATATGGCAAATCGGATAAACTGCCTCAGTGTTTGCTGCAGGGAGGTTGTGTTCACTAATCTTAGGATATGAAACTTATACACATATTATTTCAATATCATCAATTATGTTGGGGCCTCCCAGGTGGCTGGCTCAGTGGTAAAAGAATCTGCCTGCCAAGGCAGGAGTTGCAGGAGAAGCCAGTTCAATCCTTGGGTTGGAAAGATCCCTTGGAGAAGGAAATGGCAATCCACTCCAGTATCCTTGCTGCAGAATCCCATTGACTGAGGAGCCTGGTGGTCTAGAATCCACAGGGTCGCAGACAGTTGAACATGACTGAAGTAAGTGAGCACACATATTTAATATACATTTAATCCTAAATGTGTGCATGTTCATGCTTAATATGTATTCTTTGAAAATTAGATCTTTTATGAAGTTTCCTTCTGTATCTCATTTAATGCCTTTACATTTGAATTCATATTTTCTAGTATTAATAGAGTGAACCTTCTTTTCCTCCTTTGCCTCACATAGCCCAACCTTTTATTTAAAAAAAAGCAAACAGTATCACTTGTGTTTGTTGTGTCTACTATACATTGCACGAACTTATCTTTTTAAAAATGTATCAAAGTAGATACAGGTAATAATAGATTAAAAAAAACAACTCGGTCATAAGCATGCAGCTGCAGTGACTGCACCCATGTAAGCTGTAAGAACAGTTATCTAGGTCATTTCTAAGATACAAGAACCACAATCCCCTTAAGAAATCCCTTGTTTCTTATTAAACACAATCTATTTCTATTGTAATTGATATAGATGGTTTTATCTCAGTCACTTTATTTTTAAATTTTGTTGTGTTTATTTTACCTATTTCTTCTGGGCCATATGTATTATATTTACTCTTATATTCTCCAGTGAAAGAAACCCAATGTGTTTTTACTACATCAAAAAGAAAATTGCCTTTATCTTTCTCAAAATGTTACCTTAACCCACATTTCCAAACAGAATCCAATTTATCTAAAATAACTTTTGACTCTTTCATAAAATAAGGTAACGGATTTAACATGCATTCACATTCCTCATCCTCCTACTTCTTGACATTAAGAATGTAAAGATTATTTTCTTAGGATGCCTAAGGGTGAGGACACTATGATGTGATGTACAGTACCCTCAAGCAAACACTATTACAGTGGAGATAGATAGGAACACAACGCTGCTATTTATTCTATTGCCTTGAAAATAAGCTAAGCCAAAAGGAAATTCACGACAATACAATTCAACAACAGACAACTAATACCAAGTCTTTGGATAGCCATTATCATTGATCCACAGCTAGTGATGGTTGGGTGTCGTGTCCCTGAATTTCATCTTAGTGATGGACTTGAAAATGTTTTGGGAGCCACCGGAAATCTGGAGAGAGAACATAATGAGAGAGACATGGCTGATCCATGCTTACCTGCATTAGGAACTGGGCTTCCCTGGTGGTTCAGAATCTGCCTGCAAAGTGGGAGGCTGGGGGGTGATCCTGAGAGGGTGATAGGCAGGAAGGTGAGGGGCCCCCAAACTGGGGAAATAGGCTGCACATGTCAGACGTTTTTTATCTCTCTCTGAAGCAGCAGGAGGAAACACTACAAGTGTCCATTTTTTTTCTCTTCTCTGTACAAAATTAAAAGGAGGTTACCTTTAAAATTCTGTGTTGCCATGACGACACCTGGTTCCACCTGAACTTAACTTTTCTCAAACCTTGAGCTAACCGATGCTTTTTTCTTAAGGAAACTTTTCTTTAAGCTATGTTAATGAAACATGTATTTACCCTTAGTTCAGTCTCTCAGTCCTGTCCAACTGTCTTTGCTAATGCTCTCTGTTACGAAACAATCTTTTACTTTATTTTCAGTAACTTTTTTTTTCTTTTTTCTCTTTCCCATTCAGTTTACTTTTAGGAGCAAAGAAGGCTGGAGACTGCTTGCTTTCAATGCCTGGGGATGATGATGCTTAATATCCTTTAGTGTTTTCAGTTCAGTTCGGTTCAGTCACTCAGTCGTGTCCGACTCTTTGTGACCCCATGGACTGCAGCACACCAGGCTTGCCTGTCCATAAGCAACTCCCAGAGCTTACTCAAACTCATGTCCATTGAGTCGGTGATGCCATCCAACCACCTCATCTTCTGTCATCCCCTTCTCGTCCTGCCTTCAATCTTCCCCAGCAACAGGGTCTTTTACAATGAGTCAGTTCTTCATTTCAGGTGGCCAAAGTATTGGAATTTCAGTTTCAGCACCAGTCCTTCCAATGAATATTCAGGATGGATTTCCTTTACAATGGACTGGTTTGATCTCCTTGCAGTCCAAGGGACTCTCAAGAGCCTTCTCCAACACCACAGTTCAAAAGGAGTATGTCAGTACTCCTTTTCCTATCTGGCACCAGCCTGTTGCTCCATGTCCAGTTCTAGCCATTTCCTCTTGACCTGCATACAGATTTCTCAAGAGGTAGGTCAGGTGGTCTGTTATTCCCATCTCTTTCGGAATTTTCCAGTTTGTTGTGATCCACACAGTCAAAGGCTTTGGCGCAGTCAATAAAGCAGAAGTAGATGATTTCTGGAACTCTCTTGCTTTTCTGATGATCCAGCAGATGTTTGCAATTTGATCTCTGGTTCCTCTGCCTTTTCTAAACCCAGCTTGAACATCTGGAATTTCACAGTTCATGTACTGTTGAAGCCTGGGTTGGGGAATTTTGAGCATTACTTTGCTAGCATGTGAGATGAGTGCAATTGTGCAGTAGCTTGAGCATTCTTTGGGACTGCTTTTCTTTGGGATTGGAAAGAAAATTGACCTTTTCCAGTCCTGTGGCCACTGTTGAGTTTTCCAAATATGCTGGCATATTGAGTGCAGCACTTTCACAGCATCATCTTTTAGGATTTGAAATAGCTCGACTGGAATTCCATCACCTCCACTAGCTTTGTTCATAGTGATGCTTCCTCAGACCCACTTGACTTTGCATTCCAGGATGTCTCATTCTAAGTGAGTGATCAATCCACTATGGTTATCTGGTCATGAAGATCTTTTTTGTATGATTCTTCTGTGTATTCTTGCCACCTCTTCTTCTTATCTTCTGCTTCTGCTATAGCCATACCATTCCTGCTTTACTAATTATGCCAAAACCTTGACTGTGTAGATTACAGCAGACTGTGGAAAATTCTCCAAGAAATGGGAATACCAGACCACCTTACCTGCCTCCTGAGAAGTCTGTATGCAGGTCAAGAAGCAGCAGTTAGAACTGGACATGGAACAACAGACTGGTTTGAAATTGGGAAAGGTGTAGGTCAAGTCTATATATTGTCACCCTGCTTATTTAACTTAATTGTAGAATATATCATGTGCAGTGCCAGGCTGGATGAAGCACAAGCTGGAATGAAGATTGCCGGGAAAAATATCAAAAACCACAGATATGCAGATGATACCACCCTTATAGCAGAAAGTAAGTGGAACTAAAAGCCTCTTGATGAAAGTGAAAGAGTGAAAAGCTGGCATAAAACTCAACATTTCGAAAGCTAAAATCATGGCATCCAGTCCCATCACTTCATGGAAAATAGATTGGGGAAACAATGGAAACAGTGACAAACTTTATTTTAGGGGGCTCCAAAATCATTGAAGATGGTGACTGCAGCCATGAAATTAAAAGACACTTGTTCCTTTGAAGAAAAGCTATGACCAACCTAGACAGCATACTAAAAAGCAGAGACATTACTTTGTCAACAAAGTTCCATCCAGTCAAAACTATGGTTTTTCCAGTAGTCACGTATGGATGTGAGCATTGGACTATAAAGAAAGCTGAGCACAGAAGAATTGATTCTTTCAACTCTGGTGTTGTAGAAGACTCTTGAGAGTCCCTTGGACAGCAAGGAGATAAAATCAGTCCAACCTAAAAGAAAAGAGTTCTGAATGTTCATTGGAAGGACCGATGCTGAAACTCAAAGTCCAATATTTGGCCACCTGATGTGAAGAACTGACTCATTGAAAAAGACCCTGATGATGGGAAAGATTGAAGGCAGGAGGAGAAGGGGACAACAGAGGATGAGATGGTTGGATGGCATCACCGACCTGATGGACATGATTTTGTGCAATCTCCAGGAGTTGGTGATGGACAGGGAAGCCTGACATGTTGCCACAACCTATATCCATGGGTTGCAGAGTCGGACATGATCGAATGACTGAACTGAACTGATACTATTATTATGCCCATCTTTGCATGAAATGTCCCATTGGTATCTCTCATTTTCTTGAAGAGATCTTTAGTCTTTCCCATTCCATTGTTTTCCTCTATTTCTTTGCATCCATCAATGAGGAAGGCTTTCTTATCTGTCCTTGCTATTCTTTGGAACTCTGCATTCAAATGGGTAATTCTTTCCTTTTCTCCTTTGCCTTTAGTTTCTCTTCTTTTCTCAGCTATTTGTAAAGCCTCCTTAGACAACCATTTTGCTTTTTTGTATTTCTTTTTCTTGGGGAAGCTCTTGATCACTGCCTCCTGTACAATGTCACGAACCTCTGTCCATAGTTCTTCAGGCACTCTCTCTATCATATCTAATCCTTTGAATCTATTTCTCACCTCTTCTGTATAATCATAAGGGATTTGCTTTAGGTCATAATGGGGTGGTCTAATAATTTTCCCTACTTTATTCAACTTAAGTCTGAATTTGGCAATAAGGAGTTCATGATCTGAGCCACAGTCAGTCCCATCTTGTTTTTCTGACTGTATAGAGCGTCTCCATTTTTGGCTGCAAAGAATATAATCAATCTGATTTTGGTTTTGACCATCTGATGACGTCCATGTGTAGAGTCTTCTTTTGTGTTGTTGGAAGAGGGTGTTTGCTATGACCAGAGCATGCTCTTGGCAAAACTCTGTTAGCCTTTGCCCTGCTTCATTTTTTACCCCAAGGCCAAAATTACCTGTTACTCCAGGAGTTTCTTGACTTTCTACTTTTGCATTCCAGTCCCCTATGATGAAAAGGACATCTTTTGGGGGTGTTAGTTCTACAGGGTCTTGTAAGTCTTCATAGAACTGTTCAACTTCAGCTTTGTCAGCAATAGTGGTTGGAGCATAGGCTTGGATTACTGTGATATTGAATAGTTTGCCTTGGAAACTATTTTGCCTTGGAGATCATTCTGTTGTTTTTGAGATTGCACCCAAGAACTGCATTTCAGACTCTTTTGTTGACTATGAGGGCAACTCCATTTCTTCTAAGGGACTCTTCCCTATAGTAGTAGATATAATGGTCATCTGAGCTAAATTCACCCATTCCAGTACATTTTAGTTCACTGATTCCTAAAATGTTAATGTTCACTCTTGCCATCTCCTGTTTGACCACTTCCAATTTACCTTGATTCATGCACCTAACATTCCATGTTCTTATGTAATGCTGTTCTTCACAGCATCAGACTTTACTTCCATAACCAGTCACATCCACAACTGGGTGTTGTTTTTGCTTTGGTTCCATCTCTTCATTTTTGTGAAGTTATTTCTCCATTCTTCTCTAGTAGCATATAGGGCACTTACCCACCTGGGGAGTTCAGTGTCATATCTTTTTGCCTTTTCATACTGTTCATGGTGTTCTCCAGGCAAGAATACTGAAATGGTTTGCCTTTCCCTTCTCCAGTGGACCACATTTTGCCAGAACTCTCTGCAATGACCCGTTCGTCTTGGGTATCCCTACACAGCATGGCTTATAGTTTCATTGAGCTAGACAAGGCTGTGGTCCATGTGATCAGTTCAATTAGTTTTCTGTGATTGTGATTTTCATTCTGTCTGCCCTCTGAGGATAAGGATAAGAGGTTTATGGAAGCTTCCTGATGTCAGAGACTGAGTGGGAAAAACTGGTTCTTGTTCTGATGGGTGGAGCCATTCTCAGTAAATCTTTAATCAGATTTTCTGTTGATGTAGGGGCTGTGTTTCCTTCCTGGTTTTTGATCTGAGACCAAACTATGGTGGAGGTCATGAAGATAATGGGACCTCCTTCCAAAGGCCCCATGTTTACACTGCCACACTCGTGCTCCTGACCCTGCAGCAGGCCACTGCTGACCCACACCTCCCCAGAGACTCCTGGACATTCACAGGCAAGTCTGGGTCAGTCTCTTGTAGGGTCATTGCTCCTTTCCCCTGGGTCCTGGAGTGCACAGTGTTTTGTTTTTGCCCTCCAAGAGTCTGCTTCCCCAGTCCTGTGTAAGTTCTGGTGGCTCTATGGTGGGGTTAATGGCGACCTCCTCCAAGAGCACTTAAGCCACATCCAGGTCTGATTCACCCAGAGCCCCTGCCCCTGCAGCAGGCCACTGCTGACCTGTATCTCCACAGGTGACTTTCAAACACTCAAAGGCAGGTCTGGCTCAGTCTCTGTGGAGTCTCCTGGTGCACACAAGGTTTTGTTTGAACCTTCTGAGCAACTCTGTCAGGTGTGGGGTTTGATTCTAAGTGATTTCACCCCTCCTACCATCTTGCTGGGGCTTCTCCTTTGTTCTTGGACATGGGGTATCTTTTTTTGATGGTGTCTGGCATTCTCCTGTAAATGGTTGTTCAGCAGCAAGTTTTAATTCTGGAGTTCTTGCAGAAGATGAGCACACATCATTCTCCTCCACCATCCTGTAGAAGATCTTGTATTTACCCTAGACTGTCTTTCTTTAAGTTTGTTCCGCCTAAGACTCAGAACTGACAATGTCTCAACAAACCAGTATGTTTTGCTCATACAATTGTTCTCCTTATCAATGTTCATGAGACTATGTGTTTGCTGGGAAAGCTGCCTTTCTTCAAGATTCAAGTCAATTGTTTTATGGCCCAGGATCACTCATCTTCTGCCAATGTTATCTAAAAATGCATGTCTTGAGGGGTGAGGGGTGAGGGGCCTGGTGCCACTCTCTGAGTTTTGAGACATTTCCTTTCTCTAATTAGCAGCCTACTAGTAGGCCTACAAGTAGGTATATAACTTCATGTTAAAGACTAGGAGAGAGGACATTCTTTCTACCCCCTTCTAAAGTCTATGTCAGAAACTTTCTCTATCTCTTTTATACTTTAATAAAACTTTATTACATGAAAGCTCTGAGTGAGCAAGCATCGTCACTGGCTGTGGATTGAATTCCTCTCCTCTGGAGGCCAAGAATCTTGGCATCTTTCATGGTTCAGCAGCGACCTTTCAATCCTTGGGTTGGGAAGATCCCTTGGAGAAGGAAATGACTTCCTACTCCAGTATTTTTGCCTAGAGAATTCCATGGACAAAGGCACCTGGTAGGCTACAGTCCATGGGGTTGCAAAGAATCAGACATGACTGAGTGTGCTGAAGCCTTAAACTGGAATATTGAATAGCAATTTTGAAGAGTTACCAGAGACTAAATGTGCACTAACATGAGAGAAAACCCTGGGAGCACAGTTTCCTTCCAGAAACCTAGGAGATGCTCAGGGTAAAGCTCTGCCAAAGATCTTATCAAAGTTCTGGGAGAGAGGAGGATTAATCCTGTGAACTACCCTGAGAACTTTCTCCATAACAAGGACCCTCTCTCCAGAGGAGGACTATAACACAGCCTTGTCCCAATGGTGGGAAGGTAATACAGACAGGCAAAAGATGAGAAAAAAATTATATTAAGTAGAAATGGAAATTGAGATTATAAAATTTAATACATCCCATAAAGCTACTGGAAATCAAATCTAGATCAATGGAATTGAATAGAACATCCAGAAAATAAACACAAGTTTATATAAGAATTTAACTTATGATGAAAGTGATATTTTAGTTTAGTAAGAAAAAAGATGGATGATTTAATTATTTTATGGAGAAAGCAAAACTTAGTACTTTTTATTATTATTTTATTATTATTTATTGTTTAGGAGAAATTAAATAAAATTGGAAACAAACATATTTTACCAAAAATGGACAGGGGGTATCCAAATGAATTAAATAAAGGCTAAAAACAAATAAATAAACAAAAATAACAACATAAATATAGTATAAAAATATATTGGAGAAATTTAAAACTAAGAGGAGAAAAATTTCTTAAGCAAGACGTATCAAGATACTATAAAAGTGTGGCATGCTAGACTATATACAAGTAAAGCTTTGCATAAGAAAACACCCTATAAACAAAATCAATAGACATCCAATCAATTTGCAAAAATAAATATAATGGAGAATTTAGCCAGAGGTAAAATTTTACGATGAACCGAGGTTTGAAAAGAAGAAAGTAACCTACAGGATAATGAAATTGAAAGAGACCATGAAAAGATAATTCACAAAAGAGAAAATCCAAATGTTTCACCATGCATATAAAAACAAGCTCTAACTCAGCTGTGCTCATATAAATGAGCAATAGATTGACAATGGGATGCCATTATGCTCATAAACTTGTTTGTAGTGAAGCTACAGAAAATAAACTAGATAAATACAAGGGTCCAATGATGACAGACTTGGCATGCTATGTTACATAATTTTAACAGATTCTACAGTCAGTGTGGAGATAGTAAAGTGTTTTGGACCCAAGAGAAGACAGGGTAAAAAGATGATTTGTAAAGAATAATAAAGAAATTATAGCAAATTGGTGCTGAAAGTCTTAAAAATCATTTGAAAGTAATTTCTGATGCTGTTAACCAAGATAGGAAAGAAAGGAGAGAAAACAGAGTTGGAGCATGAGGATAATTATCAATTTCATTTCCATACTTAGGGTAAGGTCGAAGTGCATGTATTCCTAAGGGAGCTAAGGGTTGAGGATGAAACTCAAAATCATCACCATGCGTAGGTGGTAGTTAAGAATGGAAGTGAATAATCACTCTCAGAGAGAGCAGAACAAGATAATAGAAAGGAATTTGTATGCATCCAGAATGAAGTGTTGGGTGTTGAACAGGGAAGTCGTGTACCAATGCTCTATACTTACCATATTATGATCAAAGAGCTGATAGTAACTATTTTCCTGAAGCGGTGTTTTTAGAATTCTTGGAAATAAAAAAGAACAGCAGTGATGTTCTTTTCATTCTAGACACATTATGCCAGATTCCACTGAGCAAAAAAAGCTGTAAAAATCATGTTATAGATTAGAATATAATTCACTATGCATGAGTGCCCACTCAAATTAGCATATTTACTTGGCTTGAAAAGCTGCATGTGAATATATCCTTATTTTCATTGGTTGATTTGTTTATATCTAATTTGTGATATTTATGTTAAACTTGTTGACTGAGTGTTCATAAGAACAAAATTCTATTTTACTTGGAAGAAATCTGAGCAGAATTTTCTCTATGAATGATGAATAACATGAAATAAGATTAATACAGCTGTTTTGCTGGATAATCTTCCTAAAGCTTTGCTTAATAGCATCTTTCATTGACTCAATGGACATGAGTTTGAGCAAACTCTAGAAGATAGTGAAGGACAGGGAAACCTGGTGTGCTGCTTTTCATGGGATCGCAAAGAGTCAGACATGACTGAGCAACTGAGCAACAAGGCTCATCTGGTTCCTTAAAATATGATGACTGTCTGGACAGTTCTTGTATCTGCCTGTGTACCAACATGATTTTTTAGGACAGTTTTTTTGTTTCACTGTTTAAATTCTCCTGGCTTAAAAACCAAATCTTATGGCCACCCAACTCAAATAATAGTTTTATTTGAGTTTATTTTGCCCTGTGTCTTTATGCCTCTTATCATTTACTTTAGGTAATTCTACAATTTTTATCCAAACTTTTTGTATTAGCATCGTACAGTGAACTATACTTTTCTAGTATTCATTTGTATATTTGTACAAGTAATTAGTTCATCCAGCACTTAGTAAGTGTGAAGAAAGAATCTATACTCTTCAGAAAATAAAGAACTGTTGATTAAGAAAGTCTAACAGGACATATAATTATAATATATAAATATAATTAAAATAAGAGCTGTAAATAGAGTTGTCTGGTATTAGGTTGGAAGAAACTGTTAACCATGAGTGTCAAGAGATTGAGGAAAGTTCTAGAGAAACTGAGATTTCCACTGGGTGTTGACTAATTGCGACTTAGAAAAGGTAAAGTTTGTGCTAAGCTTTCAATCTTAAGAGAACTGACGAAATCAGGCAAATCTCAACTAAAGCCTGAGCATGAAGATGTCAGCAAAGTTTTATTTTTACAGCTTCCCTCATAGCTCAGTTGATAAAGAATCTGCCTGCAATGCAGGAGACCAGGGTTCGATTCCTGGGTCAGGAAGATCCCCTGGAAAAGGAAATGGCTATCCACTCCAGTGTTCTTGCCCGGATATTCCCACGGACAGAGGAGCCTGGTGGTCTATATAGTCCATGGGGTCGTGAGAGTCAGACACAGCTTAGTGACTAAACAACCACCAGAGCCTGAGTATGGATATGTGAGCAAAATTTATCTTTATTTTTATATTCCCAGACCAACTCAGTTCTTAGCATATAGTTGGATTATAATAAATGCTTGTGGCTTGAATAAATCAATAAATGTGTTGGGAGAGGACACAGAAGCAATGCCAACTCTCTTTTCTGACTCTAAAATCTATCTTCCTATTTAAAATTACACCTATTAGTCAGTGCCCTCCAGGATTTGAGATTAAGTCATAACTTCAGGTGAATCCTGGAACTATTCTACAATACCAACTCAGCTCTCTATTTGTATTTGCCATACATAGTCAAGAAATGCTGGACTGGATGAAGCACAAGCTGGAATCAAGATTGCCTGGAGAAACATGCAGATAACACCACACTTATGGCAGAAAGCAAGGAAAAACTAAAGAGCCTCTTGGTGAAAGTGAAAGAGGAGAGTGAAAAAGTTGGCTTAAAACTGAACATTCAGAAAACTAAGATCATGGCATCTGGCCCCATCACTTCATAGCAAATAGAAGGGGGAACAATGGAAACAGTGAGAGACCTTATTTTGGGGGGGCTTTAAAATCACTGCAGATGGTGACTGCAGCCATGAAATCAAAAGACACTTGTTCCTTGGAAGAAAAGTTATGACCAACATAGAGAGCATATTAAAAAGTAGAGACCTTACTTTGCTAACACAGGTCCATCTGGTCAAAGCTATGGTTTTTCCAGTAGTCATGTGCGGTTGTGAGAATTGGACTACAAAGAAAGCTGAGTGCCGAAGAATTGATGCTTTTGAACTGTGGAGTTGAACAAGACTCTTGAGAGTCCCTTGGACAGAAAGGAAATCCAACCAGTCCATCCTAAAGGAAATCTGTCCTCAATATTCATTGGAAGGACTGATGTTGAAGCTGAAACTCCAATACTTTGGCCTCCTGATGTGAAGAGTTGACCCATTTGAGAAGACCCTGATGCTGGGAAAGACTGAAGATGGGAGGAAAAGGGGATGACAGGGGATGAGATGGTTTGATGGCATCACTGACTCAGTGGAGTTTGAGTAAGCTCCAGGAGTTGGTGATGGACAGGAATCCTGGTGTGCTGCAGTCCATGGGGTGCAAAGGGTCAGATATGACTGAGTGACTGAACTGAACTGAACTGAAACATTTTTAATCAGCATACCAGTTTTATGTAAAAGGTTTTATCCTTTGGGCTATTCACTACTGACTTCTGGGAATTTATAAACCAATGCAAGGGAGAAGACCCTCCTTTAAGAGACAGACATTTGACCTGCTCCAGTGCAATGGTGAAGACTTCATTTTCCAATGCAGGGGGTGCAGATTCAATCCCTGGTTGGGGAGCTAAGATCTATACATCTCATGGCCAAAAAATGAAAACATAAAGCAGAAGCAATATTGTAACAAATACAATAAAGACAAAAAAATAGAGAAATACACTTAAGAGGCAGGAAAGGTAAATGTGTTCCATGAGTGGTGTGGGGAATAAAATCTTATATAATTGCAGAAAAGAAAGTTCACTAAGCTGGAAATCCAAAAAGAAAAGAAAAATAAATTTTCTTGAGGGGGTAAGACTTGAGTGGAAATGAAGAGGTGAAATATTTCATTATATTAACCAAAATGAAAGGACATTGTCAGAAGCGACACAGATGATCTGAAGATCAGATTAATCCTTTTAGGTAACTGCTTCATTTAGAATATTCAGGATGCCTTCTATAGATGACTCCTGAATATTACAGAAATGGTATCAATAAGAGAAAAAGTGCATTTTTCCATGGTCAATTAGTATCATAATTTTAAAATAAGATTACTGTAGCTATTAAAAAAGACTGAGTAAACATATTTGTCATGGATTCAGATTCATGTGGGAAAGAAAAATGGTCTTTATAGGTGATATTAATTTTACGTCTTCTGTATAATTATCTTCATTAAATTATAACCCCCTTTATAAAACAACTCACATGGCCTCCTGTAAACATACAATAAATGCTTATTCAGTGACCCCGTGAATAAATTATCAACATAAAATAATCCAGGCTTTCCAGCTTATTTTGTGACCTAGCACACCAGTGGGCTCTCCATGTTTTAATCAGCAGAGTTTTCTGATGTAATCTGTTTGTATTAAATTAGGTAAATCACGTAAACTATACAATAAGAGAAAGATCATCCTTAATACAAGAATAGTTTTAAAAAAACTTAAATCTTCTTTATTTTACTTTACATTTTAACTCTTATCTGAAGCCAAATGTTGATCTATTTAGAATTTCCAGAATTATCAGCTACTTAATGTGAATTTTCTACTATTTTAAGTTGCTTCCATCTCTCCCAAATCCAGTAGGTACCTGCATTTCTAACAACAACTTTAACAGAGATCTGTTGTTCTCTGGTGGGCAATTCTTTAAAATTACAAGAAAAAGCTATTTTTAGTTGAATAATCATGCATCTTGTCCATACACCTCATTGTTATCACTTGTCATTTTTGTTTTTTTTTTTTTGGTCATACTCAGACTAAAAATGAATAGCCTTTTCCTCTCTTGGAATATGTATTTAAATTCAACTTAAAATGAAAGTTCAGATTTATATTTAAATAAAATTATGATTCATACAGATTCAGTGTAATTCTAAATATGGGCATTATAAGGCAATGATAAGAGGTACTTAAAAATAAAGCAATAGCTTGTGTAAGAAGAAGTGTCTTATTCAAGACCCCACCAACAATTACTTGACCTTACCCTGATTATATTCCTTTATCTACTTTAAGATGGGATGTTGGGTCTGAAAGAGCATGTTCAGGGCTTTCCATGTAAGTGTCGGCACATGTATTCAGATTCCTATTTTTAACTCTCTAAGCCATTTTGTAGTTCTGAAATAACATAGCTCTGAGCAATTTTTGCTTGTTTGCATTCAATGTTTCTCCTACTGAGGGTCAGGAACTCTAGCCATGGGGTCACTGAGGGTCTCTGAAGACGTTCAAAGAGACTGTTGATAAAGAATTAAGAATAAGTAATTAGTACAGCCATTTCCTTGCAAGGAACCATATGTCAAAATTATCTAAATTTACCATCCTATTGGTGACACCATTCTAACCTCCTCTCACCCACAAACCACTTATTCTTCCCCAAGCTTTTCTAGCGATGATCACCATGCTGATATGTATGTGTATTTATGGCTTCTTCGATTGACACACACTTCTGGTATTGAAAAGCAAAGCTTTCCATATTCCATATTCAGCTCCCTCTCTGTCTTTCTCTTCTGTCTCTGTCTCTCTGTCTCTATCTCTCTATATATACTATATTATATGTGTGTGTGTATATATATATATATATATATATATATATATATATTTTGAAATACAACTTTAAAAACTCCCAAGCTTTACAACTAGATTACTTTATTTGGGTTTCAAAGTAATGGAGCCCTTAACAATTATGTTCCAATCAAATTTTATTTCACTTTGAACACTATAATTCTTAGGATAAAATGTATGTATCTTGATACTGAATTGGTTTTTGTAATTAGTTTCCTAGCAGTTGTGTTTCCCAAAAACGTGACAATAAATCTTCTTTAAACAAAATTATCATTTTAATTACCTAGAATAAATACACTTCCATTTAAAAGAAAATAGACAAGAATATTTTAAAATTCAAATCAGATTAAATTAACATGAAGGAAAACATGGGACTAATAGTCTCACTAAAGAGACAGAGAACAGATATCGTTAACAGCCACAGAACAGAATAAAAATCATTTTTTAAACTTGTAACTAGTAAAAGAAGCAAAACAATCACTAATTGCCAAAATAGCTGAAAAAGCAAGATCATTAAATCAAGGTGGGAGAAATATTCCATAAATACACAGAAATATAAGTTCACTAATATGCCAATAGACACTTTCACAACATAAATCACTTAACAAGGTGACTGCAAAGTATATTTAGAATTTATATTTAGATCAAGAGAAATCTATTAAACACTTACAAGAAAAGGAATAGCACTGGTAATTAGTTCCACATCGACTAGGAAAGGATCAAGAGAAATTATTAACACTTTCCTTTCAATATAAAGGTACCTTTTAATACCTAATTACTTCTATTTGGCTATAGTAACATACAATATTGGAGAAGGCAATGGCACCCCACTCCAGTACTCTTGCCTGGAAAATCTCATGGACGAAGGAGCCTGGTAGGCTGCAGTCCATGGGGTCACTAAGGGTCAGACATGACTGAACGACTTCACTTTCACTTTTCACTTTCATGCATTGGAGAAGGAAATAGCAACCCACTCCAGTGTTCTTGCCTGGAGAATCCCAGGGATGGGGAACCTGGTGGGCTGCCGTCTATGGGGTCGCACAGAGTCGGACACGACTGAAGTGACTTAGCAGCAGCAGCAGCAGCATACAATATGTAATGATAAATGAATTATATCATAAAAACCCGAACTATCATCTTAGAGTCAACACTCCAGAATAACTTATATTTTATGCATGCACGCTCAGTCCCTCACTCACTCATGTCAATTTCTTTGCAACCCCATGGACTGTAGCCCGCCAGGCTCCTCTGCCCATGGAAATTTTCCTGACAACACTTGAGTGGGTAGCCATTTCTTGCTCCCGGGGATCTTCTTGACCCAGGGACTGAACCCACATCTCTTGCGTCTTCTGCATTGGCAGGCAGATTCTTTACCATTGTGTCACCAGGGAAGCCTAGGTAAGCATGCTAAGTCGCTTCAGTCGTCCCTGACTCTTTGCAATCCCACGGACTGTAGCCCACTTGGCTCCTCTGTCCGTGGGATTCTCCAAGCAAGCATACTGGAGTGGGTTGCCATGCCCTTCTCCAGAGGATCTTCTTGACCCAGGGATCGAACTAATATCTCGTATGCCTCCTATACTGGCAGGGGTGTTCTTTACCACTAGTGCCAACTGAGAAGACCAAGGGAAGCCTATAGATAACCAGTAATGAATTGATGCCCCAGATTAAATACATACACGCTGTACATCCATAAGAAAAGAAAAAAACTATTTAAGGCCATGATTGTTAAGTTTGTAACAATTGATATTTTCTTGGTCAGTAATACTGGCATATAATTGTGAACCTTATGTCTTAAGACACAAAGAAGAAAAATACTGAAATAAGATTTATGATGAAAATAGTTGACTGTATAATTGGAATAAAAAGAAAAATGCATAATGGGAGATCTTTGGCGATAGTAGATGAAGGCACTTCAAATGGATCCTAGGAAACCACAACAGTAGGTAACACTGTCTCAAGTGAGAACTCTCAAGAGTGGAAGGACAATGTGTCTTTATTGGAAAGAATAATCATATCAATCAAGAGACTGGGAAAAGGAGTTTACTTGAAAATTAGCTTTTAAAATATTTAGGAGGTTTTGTATCAAATTTCTATTGCTCAGAAGAGAACATGTGAAAAAGCATCAAGAATTATAGGAGAAAAGGACTTTGCAGAGAAAACTGCCAACTCTCTCTCAAGACAAGGGTAAAGAATCTTGTTAGATTAATCAGTTTATAATTTAGGGTTAATTGTATTCAAGTTTTCACACATTTGTAAGAGCCCTTCTGCACTTGTTTTCTCTTTTTCGTATTCATTTCTACATTCTCACAATTGTACTATTAACCTCATGCAAATTTACAGATTTTCTCCTTGCAAATATGGCCTCCCCTCCCATGAGCTTTTCTAAAACTTTCTGGTCTTGCTGTTAGCTGTTCTCCCCAACAATGCTTAATAAAATATACACTCAGTTTTTGAAATGCCTTTTAAAATTCTACCAGACAATACTAAAAAGCAATTACTTGTAAAAAAAGTTAATTCCCTAAAAATTATTTTGTTAGTTATATTCAGTATGTGTGACAAAATAACATAGTAAATATACGAATAGATAAGTTGCAGTCGTATATGTAAACATTAACATATATATTTATTAACTTAAAATGTATAAACCTCTATCCTCTCTATTTGCCTTTAAAAAGTGTGTTTTATTAGCTGAAAATTCTATAGGCCTTACTAATTTTACTCTAAATTATTGGTCATAAAATGAAGTGCTATATCCTATTAGCTACTCAGTAGTAATGCTGGGTTACTATTATTATCTTCAAATATTATTTTTAACTAGTAGCACAGTAAATTGTTATTTCCCAATTCATGGCACATTATTATCAGTTTAGGTGAATATTGTTTGATTTTTTTAAATTTGCTTATTATTTTTCATCTGAAATCTGTAGTCATATCCTTGGTCTCACTGTCACCTACATTTTAGTGTATATAATAAATTTGCTTACAAGACAAAATTTATATATTTATTTAGTTATATGGTTTATTTGTTAATAAATTTATATTCTGTGTATTGAAGTTTCAAACGTACTCAAAATATTTTGCTACACACCTCCATACATTTTTTTCTGTTATGCTCATCTTCTATATTTGAGATCACTTTCAATTTATCTATGGCAATATAATTATATTCCTTCCAATAATGCATATTATTTCATTTCATCCTTATAATACCTTTCATTAATACAGTTCTCTTGTGCAACTTTGATTGTCATTTGTTTTTCTTGGTCAACAAAATATGGCAATATCCTCTATAAATTCTGTGGACCTCTGAAAGATTGTCCTTTAGGTATTTACTAAGAAGGAAGACTGCTGGCTCATGGGGTCTGCATAATCTCATTAAGTCCTGCAAGTTTGCTCTCAGAAGGGTGTCCTATATACTCTCACCAGTAATACAAAGCTTTTTCATTTCTTCATATTTTAAAACTATTTTTTTACCTGAACCACTTTAAAGTCTTTATTGAAAGTGTTATATTTCTGTTTTATGATTTGCTTTGGGTTCTTTAGTCATGAAGCATATGGAATCTTAGCTCCCCAACCAGGGATCAAACCATTGCCCCTTGCATGGAAGGCAAAGTCTTAAGCACTGGACCACCAGGGAAGTCTAATCACTTCTTCATATATTGATAGCGTTCATTGTTATCCTTCTTTCTAGCTTTTATCAGTATTACAGGCTTAAAACGATATGTCATGATTTTGACTTGCATATCCCAAATTATCAGTGCAGTTAACAATCTTTTAGTGTATTGTTAGCCACTAAGCTTTCTTTCTGAACTGGTTAGTTTCATATATTCATCTAGTTGCATTATGGGCTTCACTGGTGACTCAGACAGTAAAGAATCTGCTTACAATGTGGGAGACCTGGGTTTGATACCTGGGTAGGGAAGATCTCCTGGAGAAGGGAATGACTACCCACTCCAGTATTCTTGCCTGGGAAATCCCATGGACAGAGGAGCCTGGTGGGCTACAGTCCACGGGGTCACAAAGAGTCAGACACAACTGAGTGACTAACACTCTCACTTTCAGATGAGTATAGTTTGTATTTAAAAGTTAAGACATTGTCCTCCATACACAGGTTCCAAAACTATTTGATAGTTTCATCAAATAGCATATTAATCTTTTGCTTTTACAATTACATATGCACTCTTTTAAAATTGTTTTTTCTATGATATGAGATGATGTCCAATTTTTTTCACTAAAGCGTGAGCCAGTTTTCTCAGATCATTTAGTTAAGAATGTCACCACTTACACTTTGATTGCCCAAGCCAGTTTTTCAAGGCAAATTACAATATGCAGATGGATGTTTTGGGACTCACTACTATTTTTTATTCAACTCTGCTCTTCTATCAGTTCTTCAGTATTTTAATTGCCTTGGCTGTTTTAAGCATTTTATTTTGAACACTTTTTAGAATACAGGAAAATTTGCTAAAATAAAAGAAGTGCTTCCTTATCTCTTTCTTTCAACTTCTCCTAAAGCAAACACCTTACAGAATCATTGTACAATTATCAAAAATGGGAAATTAACATGAGCACGGTATCACTATCTGGATTAAAAACCTTATTCAAGCTTGTCCTACATTCCCACCAATGTTCTTTTTAATACGTCTTATGTTTTTGAAGATTATGTTCTCCTTTGGCATTCTCTCTCAAAATTACTTTATCTCTTCATGCATATGTATCCTTTCATGTTAAATTTAGAGTTAGTTGGTTATAATTCTGTCCCAGTTGAATCGAATGGAATTATAATAATATCAGACAAACTTGGGGAAATTTGACATTCTTATGATAATGACTTGTCTCATAGTGTTTTTCTTCATTATAATCATTTACCTTTTTCTACAATAGATCTTATTGCTTTCTCCATAAATGTTCTATTTATTTGTTTTTTAGATTAATCCCATTTGTTTCTTTCTTGCTGTAAGAAATTATATTTTACATTCTTTTTATGTTCTTACTTCTATCAAAATTATATCCACACAGAGTTTTAAAATTTAACTTGTTTATATAGTATTTTCACAAATTACCCCCTTTTCAGGTCAGAACCAATGACTGTGGCCAAATCTTTGATCTCAGTGCTTACATTTCTTAATAAGATATTTACATTCCTATTTTTCATTCCATAAGTTTAGGCACAAATTATTTTCTAAGATAATGACATAGCTCTTTTATTCCAGTTCCATCAGACTCTAAAATATGAATATGTGCATAATCTGATCACTCTTTATACTATTATGTTTGCTTTTTAGAGTTACACTATACAGAAGACCATGAAGTGCTATGCTCAGTTGCTAAGGCATGTCTGACTCTTTGTGACCCCATAGACTGTAGCCCACCAGGATACTCTGCCCATGGGATTTCCCAGGCAAGGATACAGGAGTGGGTTTCCATTTCCTTCTCTAGGGGATCTTCCCGACCCAGGGATTGAACCTGTGTCTCCTGCATTGGCAGGTGAATTCTTTACCACTGAGCCACCTGGGAAGCCTGTATGTTAATAGAAGACTAGGGTTACTTACATTTTCTGCATTTTTCTTGTATTACGGAGTACTTTTTACATTCTCTTACTTTTCTATGTGTTTATTCATAATTCAGCCCAATTCTCCTCTTTGTGAGATGATCATCTGCATTAAGTAATAGATCTTTTTTATTAGAAGGAGTGTCTGCTGCAGTAGTTTGACTGATTCTGATCTAAGTCTATTGCTCTATTCACCAGACAATACAGCTCTGTCTTAGAGTCTCCTTCTATCTCCTTTTCAGCACCGTACCACCTGCATCTTACTTTGTTATCTTCTTTCTTGAAATGCTCTTCTGTTTGAATGAAGCACATCTTTCAGGAGATAGATAAGAAAGGGGGATTGTGAGGTAAATATTTAAAATGTTTGCTCTCAGTTCAGTTCAGTTGCTCAATCATGTCCAACTCTTTGCGACCCCATGGACTGCAGCAAGCCAGGCCTCCCTGTCCATTACCAACTCCTGGAGCTTGCACAAACTCATGTCCATTGAGTGGGTGACGCCATTCAACCATCTCATTCTCTGTGTCCCCTTCTTCTCCTGCCCTCAATCTTTCCTAGCATCAGGGTCTTTTCCAGTGAGTTAGTTATTCGCATCAAGTGGCCCAAGTATTGGAGTTTCAGCTGCAGCATCATTCCTTCCAATGAACATTCAGGACTGATTTCCTTTAGGATGGACTGGTTTGATCTCCTTGTGATCCAAGGGACTCTCAGGAGTCTTTTCGAACACCACCGTTCAAAAGCATCACTTCATTAGCACTCAGTTTTCTTTATAGTCCAACTCTCCCACCCATACATGACTACTGGAAAATAAAAATGTTTGTAGGCCTGAAAATATCTTAATCTACCAACACAATATATTTATTACTTAGCTGTATATGGAATATTGTGACTGGGGATTATTTTCCTTCAGAGTTTTTTAATGGATGCCTTAATTGTCTTCCACCTTTCAGAACTGCTGTTGAAAATCTGAAGCCATTTTGATGCCCAAGTCTTTTACATAAACTTTTATTTTCCCCTGTAAATTCTCTCTGTGGAAATATTTGAGCAGGAACCTGAATAGTATGAAGGGATAAACTAGTTCTTAAGATAGTGTAAGAGGTGGTTGTATTCTTTCCCTGTGACTGCTGTAACTTATTACCACAAACTTGGTAACCTAAGACAATATAGCTTTATTTCCTTACATCTATGGAAAACAAAAGGCTGAAATTAATCTTACAGGGCTCAGATGAAGGCTTGTTCCACCTGGAGTCTCCAGAAGAAAATTCATAGCTGTCTCTTTCAGTCTTTGGTGCCCACCAGCATTCTTTGGCTTGTAGCCATATCAACCCAATCTCTGCTTCTAGAGTGCGCTGTCTTCTCATTTCTAGTCAAGTCTCTCTCAGCCACTCTCTTTAGAGGACCCTTGAGGTTGCCCCGAATTACACTGGGACTACATTGATGATCCAAGATGATCTTGCTGTTTAAAAATTATTTTTAAAAAAATCTCCAAAGCCCTTTATACCATATGTCACATTCATAGTTTAGAAGGAATCAGATGTTAAAATATCCAGGAGACAATTATTCGACCTTCCACAGTGGTCAATCGGAAAGGGGAGATAATCAAAGCAAAAAGTTTTTTTTTGTTTTTGAGTATTAAATTTGGCTAAAATAAAACATGCCATGGAAAAGTAGAACAAGAGACTGGAGTGAAAGGTGAGCATTGACTTTGTGCGTGGTGTGGGAATTCACTTAAGTGTTCACATATAAACAGTTTCCTTAAATTCAACAAGAGGAGAGCTCTCTTTTTGGAAAATATATGTACTGACTAGTTTAGGTCCCCAAATATTGCTCTTAACAGCCATCATTATTACAGATACAGGACTTGGGACTTTTCCGGTTCAGACTTCACTTTCTGATGCACAGGGTGTGGGTACCACCCCAGGTCAGGGAGCTATAATCCCACTTGCCTCATTACCACAAAACCGAAACATAAGATGGAAACACTATTGTAACAAATTCAATAAAGACTTTAAAGAACACGATTCACCTCAATGAAAAAAATTTAAAAAAAAAAGAAATGTAGGACTTAAGATTTTGGGGGAACAAATAATTTCACTGATTACAATAAGAATGAAAGCTAATATTTATTGTTTATTTGCTCTGTGGAAAACTGTTCAGTGAGCATTTTACACCATTCTTTCATTCAGTTTTTACCACAGTCTCATTATCCTCCTCATGTTCCAGATGATGTGTTATATCACTAGACCATATTTTAATCTGAAGTTAGAGCTGAGATTCAGATTCAATTTCTTGTGAAGACAGTTGGAAAGACCACCAAACATACTTGGAGAAAAAAAAATGGGGAAAAATTCTTTCCTTTGTAGCTTCTTGCTGTAGGGGGTGTCTCAGTAATGAATAAAAGGGTCAGTTCTAGCAAGTTTGCTTCAAGAATACAATGTAATTAATACAAAATAAATATTTCAAAAAGGGTAGAACATAATTAAAATATGCTCATTATCAATTTCACAATACTCTAGATTTCCCTAAGCATGTTTAATTGACCAAGGTCAATTATTACCACTCAGAGTGATTTAATCTTCAAATATTGAGAATTTTTGCATGGCCTAGGTCATAGTTTCGTAATTAGTGAGATTCTGCATTTAAATTCCAGAGACTAGAGTAACTTCTCTGTTTTAAAACCCTGAAAAGTTCTGCCAAAATACATTTTGGCTGTGAAATTCTGTTTTGTTTTATTTCCCCTGGTGCAGGTAAGGAAAATACAAAAGCAATCTTCTTTACCTTATGATTCTACGCTTTCCAATAGAAAAGACATTAGGCTTTAATTATTGTTCTCCAACTACTCAAAGCAAGTTAATTAATTTGTGGAATTTAAAATGTTATAAATTCTGGAACAGTACAAAGGCCTATTGCTTTGGTAAAGCTGAGAACATTGACAGGGTGTCTGTTTCCTAAGTTTCATTTTCTCTTTTGCAATAAATTGATCCTCATTTAGTGGTCAGGGGAGTCTTTGCAGGGCTGTTCAAATAAATTCATCTGCTTTGGGTTTGGGGCCTCTTTACTCTTTGCATTTCTAATTTTCTCCAGTATATAGTTCTACATCCAAATGGCTGGATCGAATCTCTGAATGTTGACGCAGAGTCCTTCATGTGCATGTACCAATGGGATTCATTGTCTCTTTGCACATGCATCTGAAAAATAGAGCATATTTTCCCTCCCCTACTTGTTGTTACTGGACTTATGTCTTTATTTTTCTATTATCTTCACTCTACACATTCTTCTTGATAGACTCTATCTTTGCCCCTGGCTTCAACTGTCATTTATATACTGACATATGTTCTTAATCCATGCCTCCTTTCTGAGATTCAGGGTAATAGGCCCAAGTTCCTCTTGGGCATCATTGCTAGGTAGTCTCTTAGAATTTTAAGTCCAACATGTACACAACCCAACAAACTGTTCTGTAGATCCTCACTCCTAACCTGAGCATTTTATATTTTTTTCACCAGTAAATGGCATCTCCATGTAAATACATATCTAAGCTTCTTATGATCTGCCTAGCTGTCCACTTTCTCAGGGATTCTCAATATGGACTGCTCTTTAAAATCACCTAGGGAATTTTATATAATACTAAAGCTGAATCCCACAGCCAAGATTCTGATTTAATGTTTCAGGGTGAAGATAGGGCATTCACGTTTCTTAAAAGCTAACCAAGTGATTAATTACAGTCAGGGTTAGGAGCTACAGCTCCATCTCATACAAACTCCATCAGTTTATCAAATCTGTAAGTCGCTGGTTCACAACCTCAGCTGGACCCTGCCACTGTCTGAGAAACCTGGAAAATACAGGTTTCTTGAGTTTTCCAGTTTTCCACCCAGGGCTAAGAACTAACCCCATTGACACTACGTCATGTATATGACAGAGAAGGCAATGGCACCCCACTCCAGTAATCTTGCCTGGAAAATCCCATGGACGGAGGAGCCTGGTGGGCTGCAGTCCATGGGGTCGCTAAGAGTCAGACACGACTGAACGACTTCACTTTCACTTTTCACTTTCATGCATTGGAGAGGGAAATGGCACCCTACTCCAGTGTTCTTGCCTGGAGAATCCCAGGGACGGGGGAGCCTGGTGGGCTGCCGTCTATGGGGTCGCACAGAGTCGGACACGACTGAGCGACTTAGCAGCAGCAGCAGCAGCATGTATATGATCCTTGACAGTTCTATTTTAACCCAGATTTGCTTTTCTGGTTCAAACAAATAAATTCTCCTACAGTGTCTGCAAGTTTTTCCCCCTTCAATGTTATCTCTTCTCTGCTACCAAACAGATATTCTTAAAATACAAATTTGACTGTGGTCCTCCTTGTCCTAAAATTCTCTTTCAGAGAACCATATGACTTCTATAGCATCCTGGAAATGTATTTCTGATAAATCAATTTTACCAGCAAAAAAAAACTGATGTTGACAGATTTTTTAATAACTTTTCCACAGTTACAAAAGCAAAGATCAGTAGGGCTGGCATTTGGGCATAAGTATAAATGACTCTAAACCCCGTATCCTTTCTAGAGTTCACTGTTGTTGTTTAGGTGCTAAGTCATGTCCAACTCTTTGCAATCCCGTGGACAGTAGACGGTCAGGCTCCTCTGTCCATGGAATTTCCCAGGTAAGAATACTGGAGTGGGTTGCAGTTTCCTTCTCCAGGGGATCCTCCTGACCCGGGGAGTAGGTGGATTCTCCACCAACTCTTTACCAGGTTGATATTGCTAAGTAAATGAAATATTCCCATAAATAAAATTTGAGTCTCTTATTGCAAGAGACATTTCAATGAAGTGAGTGGCTGCTAATGATAAAGAAAGAATAACAATGACAAAACAACAATGCGTACAAAAGACTTGACTGCATATTTCTGCATTGTTTAGATAAGTAGTAAAATATTAGGCATAACTATTACAAAGTGACTTATACCACCCAGAGTAATTTAATTCAACAACATTCATAGTAGTCTCTCTAAGTGTTTCAGCCAGACTGATTTTGCAAACAGTTCTTAGTGGTTGAACTGAAATTGTTCAACAAGGTCTAGTCAATAAGATTAAGTGTTTCACACTCTAAGTGCACAAAAAGGCAAACAAAGAAGTCAAACATCTGTGACTTCAGATGATGAGAATTTAGAAGCCTTCTCCTTTCTGGATGGCATAACGTTTAGAGCCTCAGATGACTGCAGTATTGCTCTAAAGAGGGGTTATCTTTAGGCAGAAGTCAGGCTAGTGTAATGCTTCTGAATGCAGAGCTTGAAAACACTCTCTGAGGAAACAAAGGATTATAAGAAGTTCCATTGTAGTTCATAGCATCTCTATCTTTTCATCTATCTTCTGCCTCTTTCTAATATAATACTATGTATTACATGCTTAAAGTATTGCCATGAAATGTCACAGGATTTAAAACTTTTATCCATTTAAAAGTAACAACAACAACAGCAAAGAGAGGGTGCTGTGATTCTGAATAACTCAAGATGTGGCCACAGCAACACTGTAATATGCTTTCCCTGTGGTCCGTTGTGCTGTGAACACTCACGGAGTCCATGTGCTAAACTTCTTCTGAGATGCACAGCCACCCCCCAGCCACTCCTCTTGAACCAATTAAATGGTTAGGACCAACTTGTCCTAACTTGACCTCTGGCCTCTATTGCTTTATCCAATAGTGTTCACTTGACACAAGCTAGGTCTGTGAAGAGCCTCTTATTTTTCTTTCTTCTTCTTTCTTTTTTTTCCCCTTAGGTAGATTTAAGAAGGTTCATTCATTTCTGTATGTGGCTGAAGTCTTACACTATGCATTTTAGGAGTTATCATTTGCTAGATTTTGCCCCTAAGAGGAGAAAGGCAGTCTACTGTGAGAAAGAATAATAGAGCTAAAGTGAGAGATTCAGAGAAAGTTCTGGCACTTTTCTGTTCTCTGATTTTGTTTCGCTTAACCTACAACTGAAGGTCCTCGCTTCCTAGATTTTGGTTGGTCAGCACTCTTTGAGGTTAATAAGGTAACATTCCTTATTTATCTTTGTTTGTCTAACATGTATCTGAAACATGTATTTTTTCAATCACCCTGTTCAGATGGTTGCCTGGAATGTTAGATAGGGCTCATTCTACAGCCTGCATCTCTACAGAATGGAGTAGATATAAAAGTAAGAAGCCAAGTATTTCCTGGAAAAATCACTGATTCATGGTGCTATTCAAAACCCTTAAAAACCAGTCAAATCAGTTGTCAGCTCTAACCAGTGGACATCACCAGCTCGGACAAACTGAACATGACTCCTTCACTAGTTATCTCTGCAAAGTCCACAGAAAACCAAGACAGCTTGTTTCTTCCTAGGAGAAAAGAGAGCACGAAATCATCAGGCATGATTTAAAATTTATGAAGAGGGATAACATAAGACAGAAACTAAAATCAATTAGGTATAAAAATAATAAATGGCTGGTGATCTGCAAGAAAATTTTAAAATATCTGAATCACTTTCATAATTTTTCTTTTACTTCTTTTCTTCCTTTTCTATTATTTCCTTATCAAAATTGTGAAGTGGACAAACTACGTCTCTCCAAATTCAAATAAAATGACATGGAAAAATTTTAAAGTACGTAAAAATATCTTAGTGAAAAATATCCAAATCTTTCTCCTTTACTGGTTCAACCGAAGACTTACTAATGTGTCAGAATGTAGCAGGGAAATCTGAGGACAGAAAGATGAAAATTATGAATACTTCTTCTCTAAAGTAATTCATGATTGCGCAGGATTTGGAAGCAGACAAATCCTTCATGTCAGTGTTTGGACAGATAGTGTGTTGTCTGCATGAAACTGTGCATGCAATCACTTACCATCAGTATGAAAAATGTTAAACTCTTTAAAAATAGATTTGGGAAGCTAAAGGATGCTTATATATCTTGGTGAGAATAGATTTTAGAATAGTTAACTGATGCTATTTTTTAAAGATTTTATTTTTACAGCAGTCTTATGCTATAGCAAAGACTGAAGAGCAGAAAGTAGACATTTCTCATATACCCCCCTGATCAAGCACGTGCAGCGACCCACTGTCAATATTCCCCACCAGAATGGCATATTGGCTATAACTGACGAATCTACATGGACACATTATCACTCAAAACACACAATTTACATTAGGGTTCATCCCGATGTTGTATATCCTATGGGTTTTGACAAATGTGTAATGATGTGTAGCTACCAATACAGTATCATACAGAATCTTGTATGATACAGTATCATACATGCCCACCCCATGCCAATTCTCTGTGCTCCCCCAATTTATACCTCCCTCCCCTCTAACCTCTTGAAATCATTGATTTTCACTATTTCCATTTTTAAACCTTTCCCATAATATCATACAGTGGAAATCATGCAGTATATATCCTCTTCAGATTGGTTTCATTCACTTAGTTGTAGGGACTTAAGGTTTCTCCATGTCTTTTCATGGCTGGATAGATCTTTTCTTTTCCATATTGAATAATACTCTGTTGTCTGATTCTACTACAATTTATTTATTCATTCACCTACGGAATGGAATGGTACCTTGGTTGCTTTCCAGTTTTGGCAATTATGAAAAAACCTGCTATATACATCCTTGTGCAGCTTTTTGTTTGGACATACATTTTCCAGGTCATTTGAGTACCGAAGAGTATGACAGCTAAATGCTACTGTAAGGGTATGCTTAATTTTATAAGAAATGGCCAAAGTATCTGCACCATTTGGCACTGCCACCAGCAATGAATGAGATTCTGTGGGTCCGCAATCTCACCAGCACGTGGTGTTGGTGGTCTTCTCTTGACCATTCTAACAGGTGGGTGATGCTATGTTGAAATGAAATTATAGACATTTCATTCAATAGCCATTTCTGGAATAACATCATGTGAAGGACTCTACTGAAAGGTGTTAAATAAACACACACACAAAAATAAATGTGGTCATAGCTTTTGCCCCCCCCCTCCACCCCGCCTCAAATATGTATCTAGTATAATAGGGCTTCCAAGGAGGCGCTAGTGTTAAATAATTTGCCTACCAGTGCAGGAGACGCAGGAGATGCAAGAGACTCAGATTAGATCCCTGGGTCTGAAAGGTCCCCTGGAAGAGGAAATGACAACCTACTTCAGTATTCTTGCCTGAAAGAGTCTACAGACAGAGGAGACTGGTGGGTTACAGTCAATGGAGAAGAGACACAGCTAAGCAACTGAGCATGCATACACGCATCATACAATTGTAGTAACTACAATTGCCAATTTTCTCTTAGGGGAAAAATGCAAATTGAAACACTGAAAAGTACCTTTCAGAAACTTGAGGTCTAATCAAAAACAAAGGGGTGGTTAAGAAACCTGTTCCAACCAGAGGCACTTATTTAGACAAAACAACTGAACGTCAGGTGGGATTCTGCAACAGAAAATAGATGTCAACAGAAAAGTTGAGAAATCTGAATCAAGCCTAGCTTCCAGTTAATAGTATTTTACCAAAGTTAGTTTTTGAGTTTTGACAAATATATTACTGTCATGTAAGGTGATAACATGATAAGGAGGAATTGGACAAAATGTATTGAGAATTTTATGAATTATCTTTGCAACAATCTATAAATCTAAAGTTGAACCAAAGAAAAAAAAAGTCACTAATGCCACAGGTGCCCTCTAAAAGTCATATCCTTTTCTCCAATTGGTCTTAAGAAGAAAAAAAAAATTCAGGTTTATTCCACTGGGAATATGTGATGGGAAGAGGGAAGGTGGTACAGAGTTATGATAAATCTAATTGAATTAAACAGAAGCTAGACTCTTGCCAAATTGCCTAAGCAAATGGTTGTGAGGGACACTGCATGAGAAGATATTGCAAATAAATTAAAGTGGAGGACTACTGACTGTGAAGATTTGCTTACACTCATTTCTGGAAAGAAATTATGTCTACCCTTCATGCTATAAGTAAGGTTAGAAATAAAACCCAGAGAAAACCTAGAATTTACAATGGACCTCAACAGCATAAATATTTTAGTATAAGTGTGTTCCACATACCACATTTGTTATTTATCTGAAATTTAAATTTAACTGGGCATCTTGTATTTTATCTGGCAAACCTCCATGGAGAGCACCCTCCGGGCCAGTGGTAGACTGCCTGTCTCAATAGGACCACATCTAAAAGCAGTCTACTTTCTACTGGGAGAGATAGCAATGTATTTAGGCACTTAAAAGCATGATACAATGTGAAAGATTCCAAAGGAGGAATTTAAAATACTTTGAAACCTTTCCGAGAGAACATTTAATTAGAACTGAGGGAATTAAAAAGGCCTAGTGGAAGAATTATACTGAATTTCAAAAAAATGTAGAAGTTATGAAAATTTAAAGACAGGTATGTCAGGGTAATATCAACAGTATGAGGAAATGACATAAATTCAGAGAGAAAATGTTTACGATGGCATAGTAGGTGAAATTGTCTATCCTGGGGACTCTGAAAACTGCTTCTAGGAAAGAAAAAAAAAAGCCCTATTTTCCTAGAACTCAAATTCAAATGGAGAGAAATGAACCAAACCTCATCAAATAATTGATAAGAATAAAAGAGTATATAAAATATGTTCTATAAAAAGTAAAGTTAAGGGAGATTCAGGTTTACCAGTTGGCACTAGTGGTAAAGAACCTGCCTGCCAATGCAGGAGATGTAAGAGACGGTTCCATCCCCGTGCTGGGAAGATCCCCTGGAGGAGGAAATGGCAACCCCCTCTAGTATTCTCATCTGGAGAATCCCATGGACAGAGGAGCCTGGTGGGCTGCAGTCCATAGGGTCGCACAGAGTACTAAAGTGACTTAGCAAGCAAGCAAGGAAGGGAGATTCAGAATGATAGAAGGGGGTTCCATTTTATATAAAGTCATCACAAGTAAGGGAACGTGTGAGCAGACATGTGAAGGGAAAGGAAGGGAGTTATTCACTTATTTAGAGGAAGAGGGAAAAGCAAATCTAAAAGCTTGGGTGTGGGACCACGTGTGCTATGAAAAGATAGAGACCAGTAGGGCTGGAGCAAGACGTTAAATGGGGACGAAGGAGGTCTGAGAAGGGTAAATAGATCCAACCACATAAGCCCTTCTAGTTCATGAAGAGCGGAATGTTCTTGGAGTTCTCTGAGCAGAGAGGTGACATATGATTCAATTCATAAAGGAACACTCATCTCTTGCTCGGGTGCTTGGCAGACAGTGACAAAGGTGGAGGCTAAATAGCCAATGAAGAAGCCGTCCTGATGGTTCCCCTGATACCAACCAATGGGGGTGCTGTCCGTGATGTTCCAATGACAACAGCCAATGGGGAAGCTTCCATGGTGTTTCCACTGAGATGAAGCTATAAGAAGGCTGTCCAGATACTCCCAATGAAAACCAAGGGGCTCCAGTTGCCCGATTTATAGTAAAGGTTGGACATGTAGAATTTTTTCACGGATCAGAAGTGAAAGAATGTGAGAGCTCAGAACAACTTCAAATCACAGAGTCATAAATTAGCAAGAGATGCTGGAAAATAATATTGATACCATTAGGCAAATGAGTGAATGGAATAGAGCGAGACAAATAAATAAAGGTTGTTACTAATTAATGGATGGCTCTTTAAATACTAGATTGAGAAGACTGGGATTTCATGTTGTAGATCTTACGAAATCACAAAAGGTTTTTTCAGTGGAGGAATATCATGCTTAAATATGACACAATATATAATATGTTATAATATAATGCAATTAATGTAAGGTATAATGTAATATAAATTGCCTCATCTTTTTTTAACTTGAGGTGGAAAAGTTTGATTTAAACATTCTGCTTGATTCATGACATAATGATCTATGCAAACTCCTCATTACTTTATTTATCCCCCTATATACCACCCCAGACCCAGCCTTTTTCTTTTCACCACAAAACTCTTAGAAATTGTCTTACCATTTAAAACAAATGGACTTCAAGATTGCAACATTCTCTTTTCCCCTTTCCTTCTCTCTTCTCTCCTTTCTCTATAGCATTCTGTATTATTAACTAGTGTACGGAAAATTGGTATTCTCATATGCTGACTGCAGGAATATGAAAAGATATGATTTTTGTTGAATCTAAACCGGCATGATTCACCAGACACTAAAATACACATACTCTTTGAACTACAAAGATTGATTTAGAAATACGACTTGCATTAATAAAAATAAATACACAATTTTGGATGAGTATGCATGGGTTCTCATTTGCTTCAGTCATGTCCAACTCCTTGTGACCCCATGGACTGTATTTTGCCAGGCTCCTCTGTCCATGGGATTTTTCAGGCAAGAATACTAGAGCGGGTTGCCAGTTCCTCCTCCAGGGGATCTTGCCAACCCAAGGGACTGAACCTGCGTCTCCTGCCACTAATGCATTGGCATGTGAATTCTTTACCACTGAGGCACCTGGGAAGCCTTGAGCCACCTGGGATAATTATTACAGAGTAAATTGAAATATTATGGAAATGCTTGCAACTGGAGATTACTACTGATTTTAACTAAGATTTAAACAAATAAGGTAAATAGTTGTTTATCTACTGAAAGAGGGAAAGACCTGAATAGTTATGCTTCATATAGTGATAAAATAGTTATCATATTTTGTTAAATAAATATTTACCAAATATTTATATGTAAACATATATTTATGTATATTTGAATGTGACATTGTTTTCTTTGTAAAGTTTTTGTTTCTTTAATAAAACATCAAGCTCAATGAGAAACAAGTATATAACACACTTAAGATACTATGTTAATAGTGGATAATAGTAGAGACGAATTTTCTAAATTATTTGATAATGCAAAAAATAGAAATTTATCAGCAATCAAAAGCATGCTATTATTAAAACATAGCAAGTTAAAATATTTTTATCATGTTCAAAGAAAGAAATAAATGTATCTTTTCAACACAAACATTTAATCCCTTTGTGTATCAGAAGAAAGAAAAGTGGCAGATATGTTAGAATAATATTCCTTGAAATATTGGTTTGAAGCAAACATTTTTAAGCATTGTGGGGGACTGGTGATATTAGCTCTAGATAATGGATTAGTACACTTAAAGCAAGTGCAGGAGATTCTGCCAATGGCAAAATACAAGATTTCCCACAACAGTTATAGTTCCACTAGGGCCATTTGGATGAAGCTTCATGGTATTACAAGACCTGTTTTTAATATAGTAACAAACACTAAGCAATTCCAAAATGCTTACCCTTAATTAGAATGAATTTCGCCTGAAGACAGATTATAATGTATTTGTTATTTCACTTGTCACAATTAAATAAATACAGAACTTAAACATGTGATGATTAGCAATCACTTTGAATTCTTTATAAGGTACATAATTTGGGGGGGTTTCATCAAATATATATAGCCACCATTCTATTGGGTCTTCTTTTTTAGATTTTTGTTGTTGTTGTTCAAGAAGTTCTTTATAGTGATGACTGATAGTAAACAAAAAAATAAATCTACTGTTAAAACTATATTGCGTATTAAAAATCCAGCATGGGTATCCACTTGAAATTTTCACATCATCAAAGACCTGGTTTGTCACACTACAGGAAGCCAAGGAACTAATGCTCTCTCTCATGAAACAATCTTTTACTTTATTTTCAGTGCTTTTTCTTTTTTCTCTTTCCCATTCAGTTTACTTATAAGAGCAAAGAAAGCAGAGGGAGACTGCCTGCTTTCAATGCCTGGTGATGACGGTGGTTTCTGTGTTTTCACTTCACTTCAGTTCAGTCACTCAGTCACATCCGACTATCTGTGACCCCATGCTATTTGTGACTAGCACGCCAGGCTTCCCTATCCATCACCAACTCCCGGAGTTTACTCAAGCTCACGTCCACCGAGTAGGTGATGCCATCCAACTACCTCATCCTATGCCGTCCCCTTCTCCTCCTGCCTTTAATCTTTCCCAGCATCAGGGTCTTTTCCAATGAGTCATTTCTTCACATAGGGTGGCCAAAATATTGGAGTTTCAATTTCAACATCAGTCTTTCCAGTGAATATTCAGGACTGATTTCCTTTAGGATGGACAAGTTGGATCTCCTTGCAGTCCAAGAGACTCTTAAGAGTCTTCTCCAACACCACAGTTCAGAAGTACAAATTCTTTAGCGCTCAACTTTCTTTATGGTCCAACTCTCACATCCATACATGATGACTGGAAGAACCATAGCTTTGACTGGGTGGACCTTTGTTGGCAAAGTAATGTCTCTGCTTTTTAATATGCTGTCAAGGTTGGTCATAACTTTTCTTCCAAGGAGCAAGCATCTTTTAATTTCATGGTTGCAGTCACCATCTGCAGAGATTTTAGAGCCCAAGAAGATAAAGTCTGTCACTGTTTCCATTGTTTCCCCATCAATTTGCCATGATGATGGGACCAGATGCCCTGATCTTTGTTTTTTGAATGTTGAGGTTTAACCCAGTTTTTTCACTCTTCACTTTCATTTTCATCAAGAGGCTCTTTAATTCCTCTTTGGTTCCTCCCATAAGGGTGGTGTCATCTGCATATCTGGGATTATTGATATTTCTTCCAGCAATCTTGATTCCAGCTTATGTTTCATCCAGCCAGCATTTCTCATGATGCACTCTGCGTTTAAGTTAAATATGCAGAGTGACAATATACAGCCTTGACGTACTCCTTTCCCAATTTGGAATCAGTGTGTTGTTCCATGTCCGGTTTTAACTACTGCTGCTTGACCTGCATACAGGTTTCCCAGGAAGCAGGTAAGGTGGCCTGGTATTCCCATCCCTTGAAGAGTTTTCCACAGTTTGTTGTGATCCACACAGTCAAATGCTTTAGCATAGTCAATGAAGCTGAAACAGATGTTTTTCTGAAATTCTCATGCTTTTTCTATTTAGTTACCATTTTCTGTTCACTTGTTTGGGGAAATAGTAATAAGCAGTAAGATTATCATTCTAATATTCAAAGTTTGTGTTACTTGAAAGTATTCATGGAAATTACATGAACTGAGTTTGAACATAGAATAAAGAGGAATTGTTTGTATTTTACAAAAACAAGGCTTAAATGCAAAATATCTTAATTATTTGAAAAACAATGTGATGCTGGGAAGTAGAATTCTATGGGCCTTTTGTTCTCCAACAAAGGACTGATTAAGATACTTCTTGGGTTTTTCTGTAATGAATCAGCTATGGTGACCTTTGTTCCCATGTAGGATACTAGCTAAATGGTTCCCTAGAAGACATTCTACTACTGATCCATCATGATTATTGCTTTCAGACTAAAGAATTTAGTAAGAAATGTAATTAATAAGCACAGATTAGTCTTATGTATTATACTTAATTTATACTAGTTTTTCAATATATTCAGGTCTTACCAAATCAACTGCTCTATACTGGTGGCATATCACTAAATACTGTCTAAATTTAATTTTAAAATGTTGACATATTTAAGAAATGCTTCATGTCTTCTTTGTTATTTGGATGCAACATCAATAATTATCATATATCAAATAAAGAGTAAGGAGATTTTAAATAGAAATTAAAATGAAGAAATAAATAAATAGGAGGAAAATGAGTCTTTTACATTTCAGAACTCAGGGATAAGCCATGTCTATATATATCTTAATATCTCATAAGCTTAGATTTCAAGTAACACGGGAGCCCTTAAATACTTGAAGATCACTGGAGTATTTATTATTTCTTAACAAAGTTTTTTTAAAAGGTAGTATATCAGCTCTAAATTGAAAGCAATTGGATTTGAAAGTTCATAAATGTAATACATATTTTGTGAGGTTCACTGTTTTAATGCAGTAGTTTGAAAATTAGAAAGAAAAAAAAAAGACTTAATGTGTTTAGAATTCCAGTGTATCATCATCTTATGAAGTAAAGGGATGAATTCAGATCCTTTTATTTTCTTCCTTATGTTAAAACAAGCTGAATTGAAACATCTTTGTCTTTGCTCATGAAATCCCACAAAAGTAACTCTCTTGACTTGAGGTTAACTAGAGCTGTGTCATTAGAGCATTAACCCAATCAATATTTTACAATGAGAAATTTTCCTGTTTTTCACATTGTCTGTTAAAATTTTGACCAGATGGTATAATAATGTCTTATTAAGTAACTTGATCATTGATTTGTTATTTGTGTTTAACAGCCCATAGGACATCCTGCTTTATGTACTGAAAACTTGGAAGTCTGCTGTCCTCAGAGTCCTAATCACATGAAGGAGGTACGCCATAAAAATCATTCTGTAAGAGTTTACTCTTCATATGCAATATTTCTTCATATTTTTTGAAAATATAAAGCATTCAATGACACTCTGCTATGCCCTGTGGTGTTAATTAATCAGCTCAAAATATTTTGAGTCTGTGATTTCCTCAGAGTGATATATAAATAGTAGCTCTTTTATGTTTAGCTTATAAATTAGGAAATGAAGACATATACATGTCACATAAATATATAAATAGATAAAAATAAAATATATATGTAACTATTAAAATTGTATATAAGTTGTATAGTATATGCACACTTGTCTTCTTAACAGTTTCTGAATGACAACAACAGGACCAAATGTGAACACCTTCAAATTCTAAAATAACACTTTTTTTTTTTAGAAAACATAAAAATTGCATAACATGCTGAATTTTGAATGATATACTCTAGACAATTGTATTGATTTGACTAAACTAAAGAAGGAAAGATGTATTGTTTTCATACCTTTTATTCTTCAAGTTTCTATTTATATTCTAGATATTTTTCTCTTAGTTCTCTACAATATAACTTTAAAAAGTACTTTTCAGGCCCAAGTGATTGCTGTTTTGGAATCCAAGACTGTGTACATGCTGATAGATAAGTGAGAAGAGACAAAGGCTTTTATTGAGTCAGTTTAAGAAACCCTTTTTAAAAATTATTTCTATAGATGTAAAATATAATAAATTGAATGAAGAAACCTTCAAATTCTTCACTAACATTTCATGGTTAGTCTTTTAAGTATGTGCTGAGAAGTTAATATTTTCATAATCTTCCCAACAGTGGTCTTTAGCCATTGGCCATTTTAATTCTGGGGCTACCCAGGTGGTGCTAGTGGTAAAGAACCTGCCTCCCAGCGCAGGAGACATAAGAGACCCAGGTTCAATCCCTGGACTGGGAAGATCCCCTGGAGTAGGAAATGGCAATCCACTCAGTACTCTTGCCTGGAGAATCCCATGGACAGAGGAGCCTGGTGGGCGACAGTCCATGGGGCCACAAAGAGTTGGACACGACTGAACACATTATAGTTTTAAGACATCTCACATATAGAAGACATAATCTTAATGTAGAAAATCAGAGATGATGTGGAGATTCTTTTTTAAAAATTTAATGCAAGCTGTGTGTGCGTGTGTTTAGTGGATAAATGCAAACAGATGTCTGATGTGTAACTTTACTGAGGAAGTGCACAGAATAGATGGATACCTTGTATTTTTCTTTCTTTTTTACAAAATTACTTCAAATTTTTACTTAAAAGAAAATCAGTACATGCTTCAAAGAAGACAAATATATGTCTAATGAAGCACAGTGATTTTTTTTCATTTGTTGAGAGTTCCAGGTATTTAAATATATAAAATTTAAATATAGGGGAACATTTATATTTATATTTTCTCTTTTGCTAGTGTAAACAAAAAGAGAAGGATCCCAATAGTTACATTTTTTTTATTTTTATGCATCTTCTAAATGAGCAGGCTCTAACTTCAGTGCCTGAGCATCATATTGATTGAGCAAATTGCTACTGAAGATGACCTAGGTTCTGGAGGAATTTCCAGGCTCTGTTTCATGGGCAACTGGAGACCATGAAGATTACTATGTTAATGTAATTGATATTCAAGGGAGTAGGCACATTCATGGTTTAGAGAGTGGAGAATTCAGCCTTAGAGAGCAGAACATTGTCACCGGGGAGTATGGTCAACCTTGACCTAAATGAGATCCAAGCAAGCTGGATCCCTGAAGCCAAGGTGTATGTTCTTGTCATGTATTCTTTTGCATAACACATTTTATGATGCAATACTCTGAAGGTCTCACAGACAAGCCGCATACATTGATTCTGGTTTTTGCTGCTGATTATATCTCTTCGTGGCAGTAAGTCAGACACTCAGGGAGATATTTGCTTTTCAGATGAGGTTATATCATATTGAAATGACTAACACTATCCGGTCAGATCCAGAACAAGTCATCAGAGTCCTTGCAAGTAAAGGTGAAGAATGGAAAAGATTAGACTGTGCTCCCTTCTGACCTTGTATGTTCAGCCCATCCCTGTCTGCCTGGCATGGCGTCCTGCTCAAGATTAAGGGGAAGTAAATATATTTTGGACTGACTGATTGAGTAGATATTCGATACATGCATGTAGAATGAGGGAGTGAATGAATACATAAGTAAATCTTTCCTCCCATGGAGATCTAACCCTGGAAATGAATACTTTGCTGGGCAAGAAGTCAAAGGAGATAGAAACGAGGAGGGTCTTGAAGGAAAGACTTTATTCAAATAGGATGGTGTCATAGGTAAGAGGTATGCAGTAGAATGATTTCCCTTTCTGTCATTAACTTTGCATTCCATTCCATATATTATTAAAATACTAAGACATCACATTATAATGGATAACTATTGTTATATAATTATATATTTTATTATGTTATATGTAATTATGTTATATATATAACTATATAATGGATATTATATTGTTATGTGGATAAACAAGACTATTAAAGTACCAATCTTGAGAAATATTCTAATAAATATTATTACAAATAGCCTCTAATAAATAGTTGATTCTTTATCAGGAAAACATTCTTATTTTATTATATATGAGAGAAATAAACATAAAAAAGTTATAATTAACATGACCTTTAGAAATCAGAAATGCTCTCCCAAAGCATTCATTGAAGACAGTATCGGAAAACATTAGAAACAGCTAAAATGTGCTACTTTGGAGGATGGAAAATCTGCTCCCAATCACAACCTCATAGAGACAATGATTAGCTAGAAATAGGAGACTGTGTGATACAATTTTATGAGTCACTAAAATACTGCATCTATGCAAAACAAAAAATATATATACAGATAACAGAGGTTAAACAAGATGAAAGATGGTATGAAGATACCCCGTGGCACTCACTATTCCCTGCTTAGGTGGAGAACTCCCTGCCCTTATTAGAGGGTGGTTGTGAGTGGGCGCTGAGTATGCATAGGGGGTTTTCTGAGGCTGTGTCCACACCTCATTCCCCGATTCCAACCTTAACTGTGTGTTCCCCTCTCTACTTAAACTTTCTAAGCCTCAGTTTCCTTTTCACACATCAAGAATATGCTAATACTTACATTGTTATAATAAAATATTATTGATTCCTGGTTACAGAAAGGTTTAGCATTATGACTATGTTCAACAAATATTAAATGTTTACATTTTTATCATTTTTAAAGCATACAGAAAGATACTGATTATGGAAAAAAGTTTTTTGAGAAAATATCAAATATGATTAGACATATCAAATTAAACTTTGAATATATAATACATATTGGAGGAATTGAAAATATTTAACTCTGAAACCAATAATAAAAATAAGGTAATTATTTTGTCATGAGTAGCATACGCATTAAGATACTATGTTTTTTCTCTTTACCTTACTAGAACAAACAATAAATGATCATAAATATTAATCAGGCCAAATTGGTGTTGAACAGGTTGCATATAGGTAGACATTATATAAAATTCATATTAAAGTTTCAGGATAATCTTAATTATGAATTGGATTTTCATATTTGTAAAAATAATATAACATTGGTAGCAATAATAACATTTTATAACTACATATACAATAAAGTATGCTATTTATTGATTAATAATATTAATACATAAGCATAACAATTTCTCCCTGCCATGGATTCTTCCAAAACCCTTATTGATGCTGTCTGAAAGATAAGAGACTGATCCAAATGCTTTCTGTCTTGAATTCATCACCCACTTCACAGATTGTAAGTCTCAGTGCTGTTCAGACGTCATACAGTTTCAAGAGAAATTGAAGATAATTAAATACGGCTTACAGAAAATGCACAACTATGCTTTCAGGTATGCACACATAACAAGACAAGGTAAGGAAATACAAGACTCAGTGAAAATGAATAGCCTGAAGTAGCCAGCGTTGCTGTGGGTTATACGGTCTTGAGAGCCCAGGTAATCCCTTTCAAGTCAAATCTTGTGGTAATTTGCATGGCTTCCTTCAAAGACTAATTAATTTAACAAGAAACAGGATAACTCAAAGGTAAAGTAAGAGTCAACATGCTACTTCATTCTATCTTGGACTCAATGCAAATATCCTCTTTATTAAAGGATTAGTAGAAAGTGGAAAACAAAATATATATATATATATGTATATATTTTATGAGTTGTTTTCCTAAACTGACTTTTGGAAGTGTCCAGTTCTAAAAATGATTATTAAGGAGATCTAGAATATATAAAATTGTGTAGAGAATTGTCATTTTTCTTATAACTTTGATACTGGGTTCCCTGGCTAAAGCTGTTTAATCTCATTTTAAAATAAAATGTAGAGATATAAGATCCCTAAAACTCACAAGATCTCTATGAATGGAACTCAAATGCTTCTTTAGTCTTCTCTGGAACATGTACTTTTGTTATTGGTGAAAATGACAAATATTGGATGAGTTATTTCATTTCTAGGAAAAAAAATGCTTTTTATACTTATTATAATATTTGTAATGAAGCAAACAAAAACTGGGAAGGATAGAAAAAAGAACTTCTATTAATATTGAAAGGCAACACATTATCTTTACAGTTATTTTCACAGGATATTATATTGATCAATAATACTTCTGAGTATGATTTGAATATGGGCATTTTTTTTTTCCAGTAGTAATGTATGGATGTAAGAGTTGGACCATAAAGAAGGCTAAGTACTGAAGAATTGGTGCTTTTGAACTGTGGCATTGGAGAAGACTCTTCAGAGTCCCTTGGACAGCAAGGATCAAACCAGTCAATCCTAAAGGAAATTAACCTTGAATATTCATTGGAAGGACTGATGCTGAAGCTGAAGCTCCAATACTTTGGCCACCTGATGCGAAGAACTGAGTCATTGGGAAAGACCCCGATACTGGGAAGGATTGAAGCCAGGAGAAGGGGACGACAGAGGATGAGATGGTTGGATGGCATTGCTGATTCAATGGACATGAGTTTGAGCAGACTCAGGGAGATGGTGAGGAGCAGGTAAGCCTGGAATGCTGCGGTCACAGAGAGTCAGACATGACTTAGCGACTAAACAACAACAACAAATGCACACACACACGCACAGTACATATACTAAAGGGCAGATAAAACCTTCAGTTGTATGAAATTCTCTCTTTGCCCTCATGTTTGGAATCAGAAATACATTAAAATTAATAGCATAAGCATAGGTCAATTTAAATACTCTGGATTATGTAATGCTTATAAGACAATCAATATCAGAATTAGTGATGTGAATAGAGTTTGAATACTGAGACCACTGGACCCTTTTTTTATCAGACTGAATAAGGGTTATTCACAGGGAGAAAACATATATGAACCCCATCCGCATCACTAACAAATGAAACATGTGCCAGTGATGAACGGTCTGCAGCTGTGATCAATTCCAGCCGTTCCTGTGTTCACAGACTTAGGAACATAGGAAAGACGGGATAAAAGGATTCCAAAATGTGTTATTCTCTCTGATCATTAATCTGCTTGTTTAGTCATGAAGATTTTGATATTTTACTACTGGTTTTTCACATACCTTCTCTTAATTCCTTGCAAACATATGGAAAAAATATGAAGGTACTACAAAGGGAATTTTTCTTTCTTTTCTTTGTATATTGTCTGATAATATACAATTTTTTTTTCCTAGTTCAATGGTTCAACTCTCACATACTGTGCTTTTTGAAGTGACTTAGCACGCACACAAACAACACCTTACATTTAAACATAGGTTCACTAAGTATCATCAGCTATGACGAATGAACATGAATGACTCAGCCACATTTCTTCACATCTGATGATTTTTTCCCAACTTCCTCATCTCCTCCTCCTCGTGTTCCTCTTCCTTCTTTCATTACCATCTTCTTCTTCTCCTCCTTCTTCCTCTTCTTCTGATTCTTCTACATTTTTTCTTCACTGAGTCTATTGGATAGCTGAAGGATTTTCCATCCACCTTTCATGGGTGATAGGCGTAGTAAAATGTGTGTCAAGAAAAGGAGGTGAAATGATACTTTCATTTAAAAAAAATGTAAGCAGTTTCAAGACAGAAGTACAAAGCTTTTTAGAACTCAGACAAAAATATAGTATCAAAGTGGAGAAATCATCATGTGGCAAAGTTGAAATTATGAAAAGACCAGTAATTTTTGGAAAATCCCAAACTCAAGCCTTTGCAACAATAGGAGAAAATGTCAAGCTGTGGCAGGGTCTTAGTGAGCAGAAAGGGTGGAGGCTGAGAGTTACACCAGCTCCAAGGAGAGTTGTTTTGACCTTCTCTGTACAACAAAATCAGATCTCAGAAGTTTTGCTTTATCTAGCATCATTCCTCTCTTCCTTACATTCCTTTCCAAGAATATTGTGTCCCAGAGTTGGTCTTTTATGCCAGGAACAAAATTGAAAGGGGAAAAATAAGCAATAAAAAGGGTTAGGAAGGAAATTTACAAGGAAAGAAAGATGATGGCATGGAGTGAAGAAACATTTTACACAAAGACATTATAAAGGAAATATATTGAAGTCATACCATATATTGAAGACATTAAAGCTTTATTTTAAAAATTTTAAAAGACTAATGATAATGGGAGATTATATATTTCATAACAAATTTATTTGAACTGATAAAATAGGACTGTGCATTCAAGAGATAAACAACTTGGAAGGTAATCATATGAAGACCTTTACTTTCCAGAAGCATCATTCTGAATTTGTTCTGAGGGTAGAATTTAGCACTATAGGACAGTGTAATTTAAGAATTTGGGCAGAGGGAGGAATATAACACACCAGCTTGAAAATAAAGTCTTAGGGTAGGGGAAATGATATTTTAATTTATCTTTAAATAAAGTATTGTTTGAGAGTGAGATTGACTAGAGAAGTAAATATAAGAGAATAGTAATGAATCAAATTTTAATGTATATGAGTTTTTAAAATCAGATAATACTTTCATTTCTTTCATTTGGAGAGGAAATTATTTTGAATGTGCTTATTATTTTTAATAATAAAACACTAAATAAGAGCATGGTCATGTTTAGGAACAAGACTCAATGGAATCAGGAACAGCTATAAAATTTAAAATGACACCAAAAATCCCTCAGTAATCAAGATAAAGAATACTTTAATGAATATTTAGCAAAAAACAAATTTAATGAAAAATATACATGATGAACTAGATATAAAAATATTGAATAAACACAGGCCAAGATGAATATATTGTTTCCTTCTGACTTTTAAATATTACACGCCCCTGTTTGAGGAGTGCAGCTGATTTCATTTAGTTTGCTTGCTTTTGTTTTTGCTTTTTTTTAAAACACAAGCTGAATTTGTGTTCTGTGAGTGATTTTGACAGAAAAGATTGTGAAATTCTTTTACTGGATTTCGGAAAGTATAGAAAATGCCCAGTTGTGGATACAAGAAGCAAGATACAGTATCAATACAAATATATAAAATGGTTTTGTTATAATGTCTGTTTTAATAGTAATATACTTGATCTGTAAATGAAGGCTATGAAAAATAAAATTATGTTTTTAAAATAACCTTCCAGATTAATACTACAGAAGACTCTACACATGGATATCACCAGATGGTCAGTACTGAAATCAGATTGATTATATTCTTTGCAGCCAAAGATGGAGAAGCTTTATATAGTCAGCAAAAACAAGACTGGGAGCTAACTGGCTCAGATCATGAACACCTTACTGCCAAATTCAAACTTAAATTGAAGAAAGTAGGGAAAACCACTAGACCATTCAGGTATGACCTAAATCAAATCCTTTAGGATTATACAGTGGAAGTGAGAAATAGATTCAAGAAGTTAGATCTGATAGACAGAGTGCCTGAAGAACTATGGACAGAGGTTTGTGACATTATACAGGAGACAGGAATCAAGACCATCCCCAAGAAAAAGAAAGGCAAAATGGTTATCTGAGGAGGCCTTACAAATAGCTATGAAAAGAAGAGAAGTGAAAAGAAAAGAAGAAATGGAAAGATATACCCATTTGAATGCAGAGTTCCAAAGAATAGCAAGGAGAGATAAGAAAGCCTTCCTCAATGATAAATGCAAAGAAATAGAGGAAAACAATAGAATGGGAAAGGCTAGAGATCTCTTTAAGAAAATGAGAGATATCAAGGGAACATTTCATGCAAAGATGGGCTCAATAAAAGACAGAAATGGTATGGAACTAACAGAAGCAGAAGATATTAAGAAGAGGTGGCAAGAATACACAGAAAAACTATACAAAAAAGATCCTCATGACCCAGATAACCACACTGATGTGATCACTTATCTAGAGCCAGACATCCTGGAATGTAAAGTCAAGTGGGCCTTAGGAAGCATCACTATGAACAAAGCTTGTGGAGGTGGTGGAATTCCAGCTGAGCTATTTCAAATCTTAAAAGATAATGCTGTGAAAGTGCTGTACTCAATATGCCAGCAAATTTGGAAAACTCATCAGTGGCCACAGGACTGGAAAAGGTCAGTTTTCATTCCAAACCCAAAGAAAGGCAATGGCAAAGAATGCTCAAACTACTGCACAATTGCACTCATCTCACACACTAGCAAAGTAATGCTTAAAATTCTTCAAGCCAGGCTTCAACAGTATGTGAACCATGAACTTCCAGATGTTCAAGCTGGATTTAAAAAAGGCAGATGAACCAGAGATCAAATTGACAATATCTGCTGCATCATAAAAAAGCAAGAGAGTTCCAGGAAAATGTCTATTTCTGCTTTATTGACTATGCCAAAGCATTTGACTTTGTGGATCACAACAAATTGTGGAAAATTCTTCAAGAGATGGGAATACCAGACCACCTGATCTGGCTCCTGAGAAATCTGTACACAGGTCAGGAAGCAATAGTCAGATCTGGACATGGAACAACAGACTGGTTCCAAATGGGAAAGGAGTATGTCAAGGCTGTATATTGTCACCTTGTTTATTTAACTTCTATGCAGAGTACATCATGAGAAATTCTGGACTGGATGAAGCACAAGCTGGAATCAAAATTGCCGGGAGAAATAGCAATAACCTCAGATATGCAGATGACACCACCCTTATGGCAGAAAGCAAAGAAGAACTAAAGAGCCTCTTAATGAAAATGAAAAAGTTGACTTAAAATTCAACATTCAGAAAACTAAGATCATGGCACCTGGTCCCATCACTTCACGGCAAATAGATGGGGAAACATTGGAAACTGTGAGAGACTTTACTTTTTTGGTCTCCCAAATCACTGCAGATGTTGACTGCAGCCATGAAATTAAAAGACACTTGCTCCTTGGAAGAAATGCTATGATCATCCTAGACAGCGTGTTTAAAAGCAGAGGAATTACTTTACCAAGAAAGGTCCATCTTTTCAAAGCTATGGTTTTTCCAGTAGTCATGTATGGATGTGAGAGTTGGACTGTGAAGAAAGCTGAGTGTCAAAGAATTGATGCTTTTGAACTGTGGTGTTGAAGACTCTTGAGAGTCCCTTGGACAGCAAGGGGATCCATCCAGCCCATCCTAAAGGAAATCGGCCCTGAATATTCATTGGAAGGACTGATGCTAAAGCTGAAACTCCAATATTTTGACCACCTGATGTGAAGAACTGACTCATTTGAAAAGACCCTGATGCTGGGAAAGATTGAAGGTGGGAGGAGAAGGGGACAGAGGATGAGATGGTTGGATGGCTTCACCAACTCAATGGACGTGAGTTTGAGCAAACTCCGGAGTTGGCGATGGACAGGGAAGCCTGGTGTGCTGCAGTCCATGGGGTCCCAAAGAGTCAGACATTAATGAGTGACTGAACTGACTAACTAACTCCTGATTAATAAAGTATTTGGGGAAATATTTTATTTCATTTAAGAACATATGAATCACTGGTTGTAGACACTGGAATATAATCAGATATAAAGGTACTAGACAATGAAAACATAATATGTAAACTGATCATTCAAGGATGGTTTCATGTATCCTAAAAGGATTGAATATTTTGTAGGATGTGTAGCAGTTACTTTCTCTTCATTAGCATTAAGACATTATCAGCTTTCTCCTATTGAAGCAGAGATCAGCAAAATAAGTTGAAGCTTAGTCTCAAGAAATCTCACAAAGAAATTTACCAGCTTCCGTGGAAACAGAGCAGTTTGGTAAAGATCCGAGAAATATGACTCAAGAATTCTTATTTGCCTAACTACGGGTACTGTATATAACTGTGTGATCTTTCAGTCCTTGCTTTAGCAGATTCTTAAAGTCAAATCTGTGAACAACCTAAAGAGGCACTGACTGACATTTTTCCTATTCAAAATGTTGTCCCAGACCAACAGAGTCATCACCACCTGAAGACTGGTAAAAATGTCGTCTCTCAGGCTTTTCCCTAAACCTCCTAAACCGGAATTTGTATTTTAATGTAAACCTCCAGAAAGTTGGTTTTGGTATCTCTTTGAACCAAAGTTCATTGAGGTAGTATTGCGTTAAATACATCCTGGAAACGAAGAACTGAAGTCCGTGCATGCATATGCGTGCACACAGCTGTGCGTGCGGGCTTGCCTCTGGGACTCTATTACTAGAGCGGTGTGTGCAATGTCTTCTCATAACGGATGCCTAAGCTTTACACACGATTCCTGTGCCAATAAGTAATGTAAAGCTGGTTTTCATCATCAAAGAAAATGACCACATGGTAATAGATTTACTTAATTCACGATGTTTCACCGTTTACCTTAGAGAATGGAAAACAACTTGACAGCTGTCCAATTTTTTAGTGTTTCTGATGACAATCAACATTGGGTGAAAAGTAAATGTATAAGGAAAAAAATAAGATTGGACATATTAAATATTGGTGATAAGAGATTTAACTGTTATTGCTGTGAGTGTTATTAAGCCAACATTATAACAATGCAAATATTTGTCTATCCACATCAGTTCATTTTAATTGAAAAGACCATAATGAGACATAAATTTTTCTATTCAACTCAAAGAGAAACAAATAACAAAATTAGTAGAGAATTGTGATGATAATGGTACAAAAAGTATTACTCAAAAGACATTCACGTTCAGTTGTCATTACTGAGACTGGAATAATAGCAAAATTCCTTTACTAAAAGTAAATCACAGTGTATATTTCATGTTAATCCTTGAATTATAGAACCATTTGCATCATAACATAATGTGATTATTTTTTCTTCTATAATTGATTAACTAATTGACCAGCATGTACAAATACCCTTACCACTTTTATATTGATTCCTTGAGTCAAACACAGTGACAATTTAGTTATTGACTAGATGATTAAAGGAAGCCTGAACTATCAAGCAGTTTTATTGACAAGATAAATCTGTGACTAAAATAAGAATTCCACCACAAGACGAACAGAGTTAATTCAACAATTCAAACACCATTATTGATTTCCTTCTGATGCCAAGCACAGTAATAAGTGTGGGTCTAAAAAGATTAGTCAAGCTCTATTTTAAGGAAACTGCAATTTCTCACTTGTTTTGTGATCAAGGTCTATGTTTCTATATCAGGTCCTTCACCACCATTACTCCTTTTAAGAACATTTTATTTTAGTTAATTTAGTGAAGATGTAAATTCAGTAATCAATAACTGGTGCCAAGGTGAAGATGTGTTGAGGGAAGATGTTTAATCAATTAGGAGGAAAAGAAACCCATTCAATTGGCTGTAAGAAACAGACCTGTACAGTAAGGATCTCAATTAATATGCTTTTGACTTTTTCATGTTGGTTTGTGTTGAATTAATTTGGTCTGATACTTTGTTAGCCTTTTTTTTTTTTTAACTGGAGGATGTACTGAACATTCTCTACTAACACATGCAAACCATTTTTTAAATGTTTTAATTAAATTTTTATTTTATATTGGAGTATGACTGCTTAACAATGTTGTGATAATTTCAGGTGGATGGCAAAGGGACTCAGCCATACATATACAAGCAGAACTTTTTTATATGTTTGTTTTATTTGTTCTTCTTACAGGAGACAATCACAGAAGCAAAATGTCATATGTATCTTTCTCTACTCAGTGATTTTCGAACCGCATAAGAAATGGATTCTTTACTCCAAGCTAAGAGTTACTGATATAAGGTGGAGAGTTGTCGGAGAATTGCTTTCAATGCTGCTCTGTCTTACTGCATCACACGTACTCTTGTTTCTATGAGTAGCTCTGGTCTGGGCTGAGTGCAGAAGAATTGATGCTTTTGAACTGTGGTTGGAGAAGACTCTTGAGAGTCCCTTGGACTGCAAGGAGATCCAACCAGTCCATCCTAAAGGCGATCTGTCCTGGGTGTTCATTGGACGGACCAATGTTGAAGCTGAAACTCCAATACTTTGGCCACCTGATGCAAAGAGCTGACTCATTTGAAAAGACCCTAATGCTGGGAAAGACTGAGGGCAGGAGGAGAAGGGGATGACAGAGGATGAGATGGCTGGATGGCATCAGCAACTCAGTGGACATGGGTTTGGGTGGACTCCGGGAGTTGGTGATGGACAGGGAGGCCTGGAATGGTGTGGTTCATAAGGTTGCAAACAGTTGGACATGACTGACTGACTGAACTGAACTGAACTAAACTGGTCTGGGTATAGAGGTCTACATTTTTTCTTTTACAAAAATATCATTTACACTGTAGATATAGCAACTTGTCTTGCTGGTACAGATGGGAAACGAACTGAATTCTGCTTTTATGGAAACTTGCTTGCAAAAGAAACTTTCAAGAATTGTATGCCATCTGCAGCAACATGGACCGACCTAGAGATTGAAATACGGATTGAAGTCAGACAAAGACAAGCATCCTGTGATACCTCTTATACGTGGAATCTTAAAAAAGAGCACAAATGAACTCATTTACAAAACAGAAATAGAGTCACAGAAGTAGGAATCAAACTTTTTGTTACCAAGGAGAAAAAGGGAAGGGATAAATAGGGAGATTGGAATGGACATAAACACATTGTTATCCATAAAATAGGGGCTTCCCAGGTGCTGCTAGTGGTAAAAAATGCAGGAGGTCACAAACAGCCTGACATGCCTGAAGCAACTTAGCATGCATGCATACAGAAAACAGGTAACCAGTAAGGATTTAATGTATAGCACAGAGACACAACTCAATACTCTGGAGTGACTCATATGTGAAAAGAATCTAAAAAAGAATGGATGTATGCATATCTGTAACTGATTCACTTTATTGTACACCTAAAACTAACACAGCATTGTATATCAACTTTTGTTGCTTAGTCACTCAGTTATCCCCAACTCGTTGTGACCCCATGGGCTGTAGCTTGCCAGACTCCTCCACCCGTGGGATTTCCAAGGCAAGAATACTAGGAAGGGGTGCCATTTCTTTGACTACACTCCAATAAAAGTTAATTTTGAAAAAAAGCAAACATGGTTATATACACTTCAGTAAAGAATTGCAACGGTTGAAAAAGTAAACAGGGCTAATTTTCATAAAAGACATTTTCCTAGTATTTATTTAGAAATCAATTACATTGAGGATTGGCTAGGTGAGGTTGAATGAACATTAAGGTAAAATGGGAAATCCACAAGTACTGCTCACATCACCCATATTTACCTAATAATTTCTCCAGTCCACTTCATTGTATAGACTAAACCCACCCTTAACTCATGTAATTTGAAATATTACAAATAATCTCAGTGGTGGAGGTATCATACAGTGTTTTATGTCCCTTTCCAATGGCTCAACAGTAAAGCATCTCCCTGCAATGCAGGAGACCGGGGTTTGATCTGTGGGTGGGGAAGATCCCCTGAAGAAGAAAGGCAACCCACTCCAGGATTCTTGCCTGGAGGATTCAATGGACAGAGGAGCCTGGTGGGCTACAGTCCGTGGGGTCACAAAGAGTCAGACACAACTAAGTGACTGATACTTTCACTTTCATACTTTCACTTAATCCATGCAAAACAGAAGCTTATTCTTATTTGAAGAAATTGTATCTTCTTTATTTAGGACTTTCATAATTATTTATTTATTTTCAATTTCTATTGAAGTACAGTTTATTTGCAGTACTGTGTTACTTTCTGTTGCACAACAAAGTTAATCAGTTCTTTATATACATGCTGCTGCTGCTGCTGCTAAGTCGCTTCAGTCGTGTCTGACTCTGTGCGACCCCATAGACGGCAGCCCACCAGGCTCCCCCGTCCCTGGGATGCTCCAGGCAAGAACACTGGAGTGGGTTGCCATTTCCTTTCCCAAAAGCGTGAAAAATAAAAAGTGAAAGTGAAGTCGCTCAGTCGTGTCCAACCCCTAGCGACCCCATGGACTGCAGCCTACCAAGCTCCTCCAATTTATATACGTACATACATATATATATACACTTGATGAAAGTGAAAGAGGAGAGTGAAAAAGTTGGCTTAAAGCTCAATATTCAGAAAATTAAGATCGTGGCATCTGGTCCCATCACTTCATGGCAAAAAGATGGGGAAACAGTGGAAACAGTGGCTGACTTTATTTTTCTGGGCTCCAAAATCACTGCAGATGGTGATTGCAACCATGAAATTAAAAGACGCTTACTCCTTGGAAGGAAAGTTATGACCAACCTAGACAGCATATTAGCAAGCAGAGACATTACTTTGTCAACAAAGGTCTGTCTAGTCAAGGCTATGGTTTTTCCATTGGTCATGTATGGATGTGAGAGTTGGACTGTGAAGAAAGCTGAGAGCTGAAAAATTGATGCTTTTGAACTGTGGTGTTGGAGAAGATGTTTGAGAGTCCCTTGGACTGCAAGGAGATCCAACCAGTCCATCCTGAAGGAGATCCATCCTGGGTGTTCATTGGAAGGACTGATGCTGAAGCTGAAACTCCAGTACTTTGGCTACCTGATGCGAAGAGCTGACTCATTTGAAAAGACCCTGATGCTGGGAAAGATTGAGGGCAGGAGGAAAAGGGGATGACAGAGGATGAGATGGTTGGATGGCATTACCGACTCAATGGACATGGGTATGAGTAAACTCCGGGAGTTGGTGATGGACAGGGAGGCCTGGCGTGCTGCAGTTCATGGGGTCGCAAAGAGTCGGACACTCCTGAGTGACTGAACTGAACTGATACACTCTTTTTAGATTCTTTTCCAATATAGGTCATTAGAGAGTATTGAGTAGAGTGTCTTGTGCTACACAATAGGTCCTTATTAGTTATCTATTTTATATATAGTAGTATATGTCAATTCCAATCTCCCAATTTATTTAATGCCGGTTGCATGGAATTATTCTTCCAGTCACATTATTGTTGAAGTTGTATATAATATTTTAGTGAGCTGTATATTTTGTCATCCACAAAAATATAATATTTACTGTACCTGCAAAATATGAGGACTTTGAAACTGAAACCCAAGCCAATAATCTGTAGGGAATTCATGGTCTAGTGTAGGGACTGGATAAACATCCTTCCTAAACTGTAGTGGTCTGCTTGCTGAGTAATCATCAATTGATAAGTACAGAGAATCCAGGGCAAAACAAAAAGCATGAGGTGGGGGTGGGGAGGAATCATTTTATAGGACTGTGGCATGGGTTGATAATTATAAACTTTTTTTACAATGTGATGCTATTTTAGGAAAAAGTAAATATTATAGAGCCTAACAGCCTTTCCATTTTAACATACAACCCCTCTAATACTGGGCAGGTTACCAGGTCACAATTCTGTGATATGCAAATAAATTTTGTAAGCAGCTGGGGAATAGTTCATTCTCGGTTGCTCTTATGTTGATGGTATCCATTTATGATTAAAAATAGAGGATAATAAATTATTTTGATTTAGTAGTCATGGGTTTAAAGTGCCTGATTTATTGTAGTATTTTAGACCCACAGAATAACTTCTCTTGATTTTCCTTAAATCTCTTCCCAGAGGAAAAGAAATTTAGTAAGAGTTGGAAGTGGACATTGGCCCTGGAGAGAGGCTTCTGTTTTCCAGGATGTTAGCATTATGCCAGACTCTGCTAACCTGGGTGGTCACTTTTAATGTGGACATTTTTCTAAGGAAGTCGACCGAAGCCACTAAACATATTTGCTCCATGAGCTAAACCACAATAAAACAGAGGTCTCCTGTGTACAGCTTTCCTCACTCTTTGAATACAGTTCATTCTTATTTTATTTCCATCAGAAACAAATGCCCTTCAGAAAGTTTCTCTTTGAAGTTTAAATGCAGTTGTGTAAGTATGTGAGTGCATGTGTATCCAAAATGCAATTACATGCAAGCATCTGATTCAATGATGAAATGACCATTTCTTTAGGACTGTGAAGAGACTTTCAAGAGTGAAGCATTCCAAACCCCCAGATCCCAGCTGGATGATCTATCATCGCCCACCTATAGTAAATGTGAATGCATGAAATGGGGGAAAATATTGTGTCAAAAATGAATGATCGTCAGATTCATAGACAGATAAAACTGTTCTAGATTTTATTTGAAAAAAAGGATTTAGTTTTTATGGCTTTCTGTCAGTTTTTGCTATTCAGCATCATTTGAGAGATTACAGAATCCTGTCTTTCCTGTTTCTGCATTTTTCTTCTGTCACTGATATTAATCCCTGTCACTTACCAAGAGAAAGGATTACTGAGTGCCAGACCAGGAACCTTTCAAGTCACACGGTTGGAAGGCTGCAGCCTTGATCCATTGCTAAGTCTCTGCTTTTGTATTATTCCTGGTTGCCTAAGAGCCAAAAAAGCGCCTATGATTATACCCTCTGTTCTGTTCAAAGGCAAAAATGACTTCCTTAAATTTAGTAATCTATACAACCACCGGGCTTTCCAGATGACTCAGTGGTAAAGAATCCACCTGCCAATGCAGGAGATGGGTTCCATCCCTGGGTTGGGACGATCCCCGAGTAGGGAATGGCAACCCACTCCAGTATTCTTGCCTGGGAAATCCCACAGACGAAGGAGCCTGGTGGGCTACAGTCCATGGGGTCATAAAAGAAGCAGATGCTACGGAGCACACACACACACATGCGCACACCAGCAGAGTTTTCTGCACAACTCTGTGAGGCAAATGCAAAAGAAGTTAAGTGTTACCTGAGCGCCTAACATTCCAGGTGACCTGGGCAGATGTTTGTGTTTGTGGCTATATATATATGTGTGTGTGTATTTTCAATTATGCATCTTTGAATATATTATTCAATAAAGTTTATGGTGAAAATCAAAAGGTTGTCTTTTATTTTTACTGAAAACCAAACTCTTTGTCCAATGCTAAATGCATATATATATATACTATTTTCACTTTTCATATGTATATATACATATATATATAAAACACTTTTTATTTCTCTAAGCACAGATGATATATTTGAGTTGGTATATTTCCCTAAAATGCAGATACTTTCTTGTGTATGAAAGCTATATAATATGTGAATTCAAGATCAGTCAGTCAGGTCAGTTCAGTCGCTCGGTCGTGTCTGACTCTGCAACCCCAAGGACTGCAGTAAGCCAGGCCTCCCTGTCTATCACCAACTCCTGGAGTTTACTCAAACTCATGTCCACTGAGTCGGCAAAGACATCCAACCATCTCATCCTCTGTATGAATCTTAATTCAAGATCAATGATCTATTAACTTAATCTGTGAAATCGGAAAAGTGTTCTCTCAGCTGCCTTATTGTCTAAATAGGAAAAAATATCATGATGTTCTCCAGACAGTACAAAGAGGGGAGACTGCGCTGAAGCTGAGCCATGATGGGAAGGAAATGAGAATTATTCCGCTTGCAGAACTAGGTATACGCATCGGCACAATCTTAGGTAGTGATGATTCACAAGAAGTGATTTAAAAACCCAGGAGTAAAACTAATTTAAGAACTATAGAATAGAAATTGTGATGACTGCCTTGCTTAGAATGAAATTTGATACTTACTTTTTATTAATTAAACAAGTATTATTTTTAATAACTGTAAGTAAAACATAGGCTCATGAACAGCTTTTGACATGGTATTTTATTCAATAGGGTGTGAACAAATGCAGTTTTATATCCCAGCTTACCCATATATAGTATTAAGGAATTAGATTCATATTGATATAATTTCACTTCAAAATAAATGTCAAAAGGAAGATTTAATAGACTAGAAAGCTAAGATCAATTTTAAAATAATTACATTATCTACAACACAGTAAATCAAATTGTAAAACCTTCCAATCAGTGTATTTTGTCATAACAAGAACACAGTCTCCTTTCTTGAGGTTTTTGACCTGCTGGGGCAGAGCATACCATCTGCATCCACCTCTGAGGCAGTAAGCACATTGTAACCGATGGCTCTGCATGGAGGCTAGAGTGAGGGGCCAAATCAATTCCTGGTCAATAGAAAGTGACTCCATTGGCGGTTAAGGCACATTCCCCTTAAAGCTGCTCCAGGCAGAGGCAGTTTTGTTGTTACAGGCGATGGAGAAATTGACCTGACAGCCACCTGCATAAAAGCCAGAGCTCTGATCGCTGTATTGGGTTCCTCCTTGGCCTTCCCTTGTGATGGTCAAGTGGAATGATTTTAAGTCACTTTCACACACATACGTATAATTGTTTTAGAGCTTCTACCATAGAGAGCAATTGTTAAGACAATGATGTGACCTTTTGCAAAACCAATTTTTTCCCTCTTCTTTAATCAACCCACAAGTCTCAGAACAGCTGTAAGTATCAAGCCATCATTGCTCTTTCTATACACCCGCTCTACATTTCTAGCCTTACATCTGCGACTCAGTGATCCAGGGAAGTAAATGGTGAAGATGAGCAATGGATCAGTCATAATAATTCCACTTAACTGAAAATAGTACTACTTCTCTCTAAATTAAGTGTGCAATTGGCAAGACTTATTTATACTCTCACAGGGATTAGCTTTTATTGATCTAATTAGGATGAAGCTCTGAAATCAGTTGACAGTCACCTGATGGAGCAGCAGCTGCATATGATTCTGTTCTTCAAAGGAAAAGGGGATATGAGTAGATGAAAATCAAGCATACTGTCCCAGACCCATGCTCTGCCACCAAAGGGAGAGTTAGTAAACCAAAGACCAAGTCCCGAGAGTGGGTTCTCTGCAGAACTTAAATTTTACATTCCCACCTATCAAATGAGAAAAGAGGCTTCAAAATTTATTTTGATGGCAAGTAACGCTGTACTGTTAATAAATGCTATGTGTGCTAGCAGGGGGCTTCCCAGGTGGGCATTAGCAGTAAAGAAGCTGCCTACCAATGCAGGAGACATACGAGGCGTGAGTTGCATCCCAGGGTTGGGAACACCCCCTGGAGAAGGGCATGGCAACCCACTCCAGTATTCTTACCTGGAAAATCCCATGGACAGAGGAATCTGGTGGGCTACAGTTTATAGTTACACACTGAAGTGACAGCATGCACACATACATGTTAGCAGGAGAAATTTTAAAGATCTTATAAGTGTTAACCAGTCTCAAATAATTCAGCTTTACTGGCGGGGTGGTGGGGGGAAGCCTCTGTTGTTGATGCTCATACCTTTTCTTATTATTATCCTTTTTTTTTGGTATAGTGATCAAGAGTACCAGAAAGAATTCTTAACAAATGTCTTCTTTCCCATTTACAAGTCAATGTAATAAATTACCAGCAGAACTGCAACACCTAAAACAATTAGAAAGAATAGGCAAAGGTGTCTTTTCTTTAATGAAATCACTATGCCCAAATGATAGGTTTGAACATATTGACTCAGTTACCAGACTGAGCCCTGAGAACATGGGTGGCTGCATTCACTGATCAAACTCCATTAAGAGAGCTTTACTGATTTATCCCTTAGCACTGATGAACATCCGTGGACACTGAGTCAATATTTTGAAGAAGATTAGCAGATTAAGTACTGGCCTTTCCTTTTCAAGATTGCATCAATTTCAAGCCGCAATTCAAAGAATCTAGCCCAGATTGAGTAGAGCTGAAATCCAAAGTACATCTTGGTCCTGCTAAGAGAATGAAATTAACTGGCTGAAGGTACAGAAAGTGTATTTAAACCACATGCAAAGAATATACTCAGCATGTAAGATTCATAGCAAGGAACCCAGGCATTTGATAGTGTAAAATCTAATGCAAACATACATTTTCTTTCTATTGCATTTCAAAATATATTTCTGCATTCCTATTTCTGAGAGATATGAAATTTGTTAGCAGTCAAATTGATTTAAAATATGAGCAATTGTATGATTATATTATTTTTCTCTCCATGAAAGTTTCACTTCCATCTGCATACAAAATGACCTTATTTCTTTTTAATTTTTGTGAATTTTTAATGTTTGCATGATGTAGACAACATTAAATTAAGAGAAACTGCTTTGTAAAAATATACCTTATTTAATAATGCAGCTCAGATAACCTCATTTTCTCCTTATTTCTCTATCCAGACACATACATACAACACACACACACACATATGAATGCACACAGGCGCTTAAAAACATACATTTTGCTTTCATTTCTCAATCTTGTGAAATGTACATCTAAATCAATTAAAAATATTTAAGTTACAAATAATCATTGTGTTTGGCATCCACAGGATGCGACTCTTGTATGACCTGATAGCTCACTGGAAGAAATAAACCTTTAAAAGAATACTTTTTAAGAGTGCACTGTGATAAATGACAATAGTTTTATAGTTCCTACTTTTGCCTTTGTGACTTCCCCTTCAAAGCAGAATGGGATTTGAGCTTTTTCAGGAAGGATCAGTACAAGATTGTGAGTCAGGCATTGGGGCGAGTCACTAAGGATGGGAAAAGATCAAAATCTTCAGTGCAGTCATAGAAACAACTGTCCAGAGCGTGCATGATGGTTGTCAAGGAAGATGATGCTAGAAAGATGCATTGGGTTAGATCATAAAGGCATGTAAGTGCTGTATTAAAGTGAATTACACTCAGCCAAGCATGATAGCACAGTTCTTTTGAGCAACAGAATGATACTCAAATTTATTTCTTAGCACAGTTAATTTTTCAGCAATATGTACTGTGGACCAAAGTCTAGAGGACCCGGTAACCAGAGACCATGTCTTAGATTGTAAATACAGTATAGGTAAATGTTATAAAGCTTTGTTGAAGAAACTGGATTCAGAATGTATTTGCTTGTAATGAATGAGAAAAGAAAGAAAAGAAAGTGAAGTTGTTCAGTCGTGTCTGACTCTTTACGACCCCATGGACTGTAGCTCACCAGGCTCCTCCATCCACGGAATTTTCCAGGCAAGAATCCTGGAGTAGGTTGCCATTTCCTTCTCCAAGGGATGTTCCCAATCCAGCAGTTGAACCTGGGTCTCCCGCATTGCCGGCAGACACTTTACCGTCTAAGCCACCAGGGAAATTTTATGAACAAAAATTAGTAATTAATTTGAGATGAGTGAAAGGCTTGGTTGATATTGGGGACAGAGAGTGATAAAAGAGATGCATGACAGATACCAGGTATGTTGGAGAAGATAAACCTGCACAGTGGACAAACTAAGTATCCATGCTGGCAGAGGAACCAAAGCCAATATCCAGAGGTCTGGGGCTCAGGATAATGTCAGGGACTAGAAATGAAAGCCCAGAAATCATCAGAATACATCTGCAATCGAATATTACTCAGCCATCAAAAGGAATGAAATTGAGTCCTTTGTAAAGATGTGGACTTGACCTAGAGTCTGCCATACAGAGTGAAGTAAGTAAGAAAGAGAAAAAATAATATCTTATATTAACACATACATGTGGAAGCTAGAAAAATGGTACAGGTGAACCTATTTCCAGCACAGAAATAGAGACACAGGACATATAGAGACAAGGAGGGAAGGGGTAAGTGGAATGGACTGAGAGATCAGGACTGACACACACACGCTGCCGTGTTAACATGGACAGCCAGTGGGAAGCTGCTGTGTCTCACAGGGAGCTCAGCCCCGTGCTCTGTGATGACCCAGAGGGCCGGGATGGAGGGGTGGAGGTCAGGAGGAAGGCGGTGCATGTATGCGTATCGCTGGCTCACTCCACTGTACAGCAGAAACCAGTACAGCGTGGTGAAGAAATTATACTCCAATTTTTAAAATGCATGCAAATTTTACGTTCTACTCTAAAGAAGAAAAAATAAAAGTGTAGCAGAGGAGTGAAAGCTATGAAAGCAACAATGACCATGGGGCAATGTTACCAATAAGGGGAAAAGAACTCAGGGGTGCCCCCATCTGCTGCTGGGCCTTGGAAAAGAACTCATGTAAAGGCAGAGGAGGATGGAAAGGAGAACCCAGAAGGGAGACTTCAACAGCGACTCCCAGCTGCCAGCAGTCAGGGGAATCTGGAAATGGATGGACTCTTGGTCCTGGCCATCAGTGACTTGAGGAAGGTAAGTTTCAGGAGGACAGTGGTTCCCAACCAGGAGTGATTTTGTGATCCACAGAACATATGGCAATATTTGGGGACAATTTTGATTGACAAGATCTGGCTGGGGGGAGGAGCATTTGTCAACTCCCAGGCTGTGTCCAGTTGCTATTGTTCAGTTGTTAAGTTGTGTCCGGCTCTTTGTGATACCATGGACTGCAGCACGCCAGGCTCCCTTGTCCTCCACCATCTCCCAGAGTCTGCTCGAATTCATGTCCATTGAATCAGTGATGCTATCTAATCATCTCAGCCTCTGCCACCTCCTTCTCCTTTTGCCTCCAATCTTTCCCAGAATCAGAGTCTTTTCCAATGAGTCAGCTCTTTGCATCAACATCTTACATTGCAGAATACTGTCCCCCAAATAAAGGATTATCCAATCCAACATGTTAGTACAGAGGATGAGAAACTGCAGATCAAATCCAGATTAGTTCTCAGTAAGTTGGACACAGAACTTGAGTTTATGGAGTAGGCAGAATGAATAGAGATTACTCCAAGCTCAAGCAAAAAATTCAGGAGCTGAAAGAAATTGAATATTTAGGAGCCAAGAGATATAGGAGCAATTAGAATAACTTACCACAATGTTCAAGATTGAAGGCAGGTGGAAAAGGGGACAGACAGAGGAGGAGATGGTTGGTTGGCATCATCGACTTGATGGACGTGTGTTTCATCAAGCTCCAGGAGCTGGTGATGGACAGGGAAGCCTGGTGTGCTGTGGTGAGTGGGGTCGCCAAGAGTCAGACACGACTGAGTGACTGAACTGAAAGACCACAATGTTGGGGAAATACATGATAGAGTGAAGCACACTATCACCAATAAAATACTCTAAGTTATATTGTATTGTCATATATGGATTTGGATGCGTAGGAGAAAAAACAAACGTGCTATAAACATGAGACTTCAAGCAATCAATGTAAATGAGGTTTAAAACCAAGGCCATGGCAACATAGATATACAGAAAATCATTCATATTGGTCACACCAGAAAAGTTTTAGCAGAAAGAAAAGATGAATTTATAAAGAGAGAATAAAATTCTGGCTGGAATTTAACGTTTCACAGGTCAGAAATCGAGGCTGTAGAAGGGTGGTGATGAGGCTATCGTATATACGGTAATTCAATCACAGGCGAGAAGACGCAGCTTACGTGGCATAGATTCGGTCAGTTAGCATGACCACAGAAACCTAACAGTGATAAACAGGTCAGGGTTGCCCTTGGCTCTAGCGCCAGTGACGCCTGAGCTGTGGGATTAGGCAGAGTTGAGATAGATTCTCAGATCGCTCACTTCTCAAGGACGTGACCTTAGACACAATCGTTACTGGCTTCAAGAGGACCCGGTTTCTCTTTGGGTTAGAGAGAAAAGGAGCAAAGTTTTATTTAAGCTTCCTCTTTCTATAATTGTGTGTGTGTGTGTGTGTGTGTGTGCACCCGTGTATGCTCAGCAGTGCCTAACTCTTTGCGAGTCTAGGGACTGTAGTCCACAATCTCCTCTGTCCAAGGAATTTCCCAAGTAAGAATACTGGAGTGGGTTGCCATTTCCTTCGCCAGGGGATCTCCCCAACCCAGGGATGGATCGAACCGGTGTCTCTTGTGTCTCCTGTCTTGGGAGGTGGATTCCTCACCACTAGCACCACCCGGGAAGCCCATCTCTTCCTATACTCCTCTCTCTTATTAATTTGGTGAACTGGTACCCTCCTGTTGGTCTCTCCAGTTCCAAAATTTTGTCTTAAAATGTCCTCTGCTCCCCAGGATCCTTATCTTCAGTTCTATTCTAGTTCATCAAGCTTGGCTTCAGTTTGGTGTGGATCTGATTAAAATAGCATTTTGTTTTTTTTGTTTTTTTTTTTGTAACTCATGCTAAATGATTCAGTTTCAGCATAGAGACAGAAAATACAGCAAGTGATCTTTTTACCTGCACAGTGTATGATTTTATCCTCACTTTAAACTGAGAACTTCAAAGGATAATGTGCTCGCTGTCAAGCTCTCCTCAGCCTATCTCAGGTATCCTACCTCACAGCAAGCTGCACTTTCCTCTTTATACTGCCTGCCTGATCCCTGAATGTATTTGAATAATAGACTTGGAGGCATTTAACCTGGCCCTTCTCACATGTTAATGTGCACGAGAATCACCTGGAGATCTTGTTAAAAAATTGCAGATTCTGATTCTGCACGCCTGGGGTAGGCTGAGAATTTTCGTTTCCAGAACTCCAAGGGGATGCTGAGTGTTAGGACTGAGCAAGGGCCATTTTTGGAGTAGTGAGAATTTAACCTTTCAAAGGAGCTTCCCTGGTGGCTCAGTGGTAGAGAACCCTCCTGCCAATGCAGGGGACATGGGTTCAATTTCTGGGTCAGGAAGATCCCTGGAGGAGGAAATAGCAACCCACTCCAGTATTCTTGCTGGGAAATTCCATGGACAGAGGAGCCTGATGGGCTACTGTCCATGGGGTCGCAAAAGTGTCAGACACACTAAACAACAAGTAGCGCAAAGGTATGCGCTACTAAACAACAGCATACCTTTCAAAAAATGTGATGATTCTTCTAGGAGTCTGTTATTCAAAGAAATCAACAATTAAACAGGTCTATCAGGAAAATCAAGGAATTACTTTTCATCAAGTTGAGACTATTATAAAAACAGCAAATACAAAATAATAAAATAAATATAAAATAATAAAACTAATATTTTAATTTAAATTTTTTACTTTTGTAAAGATGACTATTCTCTGGGACAACTGTATTCTGAAATTTTTCATCCCAGTGAAATGCAATCAGGAGGAGAAGAGATAAACACTGTTTCTCCATTACCTTGATTTCCCATCAACTGTAGAACCGAAGAAGATTCAAATTAACTGATAGTTTTCAGTTCACTTCCTCAAACGGGGTGCATTTTGTCAAGGAAGAAGGTATCTTTTTTACCATCTCAACAGTCTGAGCTGATCAGAGAAGCTGCCTTTATCCCCTGGGTTCACTACCTTGTGTTTCTAGAATGGAGAATGTGCTCAAGGTCCATTTATTACCCTTCTGGGGCAGACACCACCACCAAACTGAAGTCCACTGTATATTTCCTTTTTGTTCATGTACAGTGCAAAGAGAAGGCTTGTTCTAATCTAAATACTTTTTGGAGATAGATTTATCAAAACAAGTGTCTATTCCAGAAGAGAGAGCTAAATTAAATCTAAACAATTTTCATGATCTCATAACATCCTCAGTTGCCAGGAAAAATGTATATCTATTGTTGAATATTTGGTCCAATTCTGCTGTGCAAACACCACCCCCAAACCGGTTTTCTGGGGAGTAAGACATGGGGAGGGGTGGCTAGAGAATTCTGATGAGAGCCACATACCGAGTAGGAAGCACTGACTTTAAAGAGATCCTTAAAATGCAAAGTCCTCTGTTGGATAGAGACTGTAGAATGCCATCAGGACCATTAAAACAGTATCAAAAAGTTAAATTATATGACTTTCACGTGTCTTGAAAATGTCATATTTTATGTCAGGGTATATGCAAAGGAAACACTTAACTCTAAAATTTTAAATCAGTATTTATGAAGTATCTATTTTATATTAGACAATTTTCTAACTGGTGGTGGGGGCGGGGGGCAGAGGCAGTAAAGATAAAGGTTCTTACCTTCATGAGATTTTACTGTGGCCGAGGAACATGCCTACCCTCTGTCAGATGGTATTAAGTGCTGTTAAGAAAAAGAAAATATTTACCAGATGTAGGTAGGTTACGTCAAGGTCGAGTTGAAACCCATAGGAAATGAGAGAGCAGGACACAGGGTCAAAAGTTGAGCCTTCCATGCAGAGGGAACAGCAAGTGCAAAGCAGGGAGGGAGGTGAGCTGATGCCTGAGAGACAGCAAAGAAGCTGCTAGGTCTGCAGGAGAAAGAACAGAGCACAGGGTTCAGAAAGCAGCCAGAGCCATCATCCACGGAAGGCGTGTGGGTAGAGAAGGGACAGTGTCCCAAAACTGAACCAATATACAAGCAAAATGACAGGATATAGATAAACTGGAGAATCTGTTATTTTGAAGACATGCAGTGCATAGTAGAATAGCTCACACTATGCACATTTGATGATCACAGTGCTTTGAAGGAGAGTGTTCTCATTCTCCTCTCATAGCTGAAGGATTATAAAAATTAAATGAAAATAAGATGTGCCGTCAAAGTCATAACCACTGTGCTGTCACTCCTAACAACATCCCCTAACACCACTCCACAGAACGGAGCGGTACTCCACACACCTGGAGGCTTGTTGGTTGGGAGAAGGAGAAATCCCCACAATGGCCAAGAGGAGACAAAGAATCAGCTCAAAGATCAAGATTCCTTCTGACCCTACTCCATGCATATTTGCTATCAAAGAGGTGGACTTGAGATTTAAAGCTACGATTTCCAAAGCTGGTTTTTCCATGATGCTGTCCAACTCCAATGACAAATTAATAACTGTGAAAGAGTACAATAAAGGACAGAAATGTCAAGGACCTAACAGAAGCAGAAGAGATTAAGAAGAGGTGGCAAGAATACACAGATCTATTAAAAAAAGATATTCATGACCCGGATAACCATGGTGGTGTGATCACTCAACTAAAGTCTGACATCCTGGAGTTTGAAGTCAAGTGGGCCTTAGGAAGCATCACTATAAACAAAGATAGTGGAGGTGATGGAATTCCAGCTGAGAGATTTCAAATCCTAAAAGATGATGCTATGAAAGCACTGCACTCAATATGCCAGTAAATTGAGAAAGCTCAACAGTGGCCACAGGACTGGAAAAGGTTAGTTTTCATTCCAATCCCAAAGAAAAGCAATGCCAAAGAATGTTCAAATTACCATACAATTGCACTCATTTCACATGCGAGCAAAATCATGCTCAGAAATCCTTCAAGCTAGGCCTCAGCAGTCTGTGAACCGAGAACTTCCAGATGTACAAGTTGGGTTTAGAAAAGGTAGAAGAACCAGAGATCAAATTGCCAACATTCATTGGATCATAGAAAAAGCAGGAAAATTCCAGAAAAAAAAATCTCGTTCTTCACTGACTATGCTAAAGCCTTTAGCTGTGTGAATCACAAAAAAAAACTGGAAAATTCTTAAAGAGATAGAAATACCAGACCACCTTACCTGTCTCCTGAGAAATCCATGTGTCAGTCAAGAAGCAACAGAACAAGATGTGGATCAATGGACTGGTTAAAAATTGGGAAAGGAGTACATCAAGGCTGTATATTGTCACCCTGCTTATTTAACTTATATGCAGAGTATAGCATGTGAAATGCCAGGCTGGATGATTCACAAGTTGAAATCAAGATTGCTGGGAGAAATATCAAGAACCTCAGACATGCAGATTACACCACTTTAATGGCAGAAAGCGAAGAGGAACTAAGGAGACTCTTGATGAAGGTGAAAGAGGAGAGTGAAAAAGTTGGCTTAAAAGTCAGCATTCAAAAAAGTAAGATCATGGCATCTGGTCCCATCACTGCATGGCAAATAGATGGGGAAACTGTGAAAATAATGACAGAATTTATTTTCTTGGGCTCCAAAATCACTGGACTGTGACTGCAGCCATGAAATTAAAAGATATTTGCACCTTGGAATAAAATCTATGGTGAACCTAGACAGCGTATTAAAAAGCAGATACATTACTTTGCTAACAAAGGTCCATCTAGTCAAAGCTATCATATTTCCAGTAGTCATGTATGGATGTGAGAGTTGGATCATAAAGAAGGCTGAGCACCGAATTGATGCCTTTGAATTGTGCAGCTGGAGAAGACTCTTAAGAATCCCTTGGACTGCAAAGAGATCAAACCAGTCAATTCTAAAGGAAATAAATTCTGAATATTCATTGTAAGGACTGAGGCTAAAGCTGAATTCTAATACTTTGGCCACCTGATGCAAAGAGTCTTTTCATTGGAAAAGACTGTGATGCTGGGAAAGATTGAGGGCAAGAGGAAAAGAGTGTGACAAAGGATTAGAGGGTTGGATGACATCATTGAATCAATGAACATCAGTTTGAGCAAACTCCAAGAGATGGTGAAGGACAGGGAAGCCTGGTGTGCTGCAGTTCATGCAGTCACAAAGAATCGGACACAACTTAGCAACTGAATATCAACAACAACAACAACAGCTGTATTATTTGGGAATTAAAAAAAAAAAACTAATAACTGTTATGGTATGGATAGACCTTGAAAAAATAATTTTACATGAAGGAAGCCAGTCAAAAAACACTACTTGTATGTATTAATTTATTTGAAATTTTGAAAATGGTCAAATCCATAGAGCCAAAAAGGAGTTAATAATAGTCTGTGAGGAGGGGGTGGGAGTGATTGGTGGAAACGCAGAGTGACCACTGAGAATGCGGCTTCTTTTTGTGTGATCAAAATGTCTTATACTTGATTGTAGTTTTGTTTGCATAACACTAAAAATCATTAAATTATATACAAAATGAGTGTGTTGTGTGATATGTGAATTTATAGCTCAAAAAATATTTAAGTTTGAAAAGGTGGTCAGGGTAGTGGACTCTATTCTCAATTCTTTTGGCTAACTTTTCTCATAGCTCAATTGGTAAAGAATCCATCTGCAATGTAGGAGACCTGGGTTCAATCCCTGCGTCGGGAAGAACCCCTGGAGAAGGGAAAGACTACCGACTCCAGTACTCTGGCCTTCTTTTGCCCAAATATAGGACCATTTTCCATCTTTCTTTAATATTTTAGACTTCTAAAGGAGTTTCTTTTAAGGTGAGGTGTCAACAAAATGATATGAAATGTATGTAGTCTGAAAAGTCCATGAAAGCATCAACTACTTTCTAAATAAATTTCCAAATGGTGAATTGAAATTGGCAAAGCATAGATACATTACTTTGCATCATGTCTATTACTTTCCATGATCTCTTTCAATCACTGTTTATCTGGCTTCATTGAGGCATGTAAAAATCCCTAAAACTCTCCCCTTTCAACACAAAACATGTCTGCCCTGCAACAAAATTCAGTCTGAATGGTGTGTTCTGTCTGCAGGCTGATTTCCTCCGACATCTTGAACTGCTTTCAAACACTTGAAGTCAAAGACCCCAATGCCCATTTTGGAATGAATTTGCCCCTGATTTTTACAACCTTATGTATCTTTAAGGAAATTTAATCCATCTGTTTTTTATTCATTTACACTTAAATCATCAAAACATCAGCCTTTTAGGGCAATTTGATATCCGTGAAGACTGTTGAGACTTTTCAGTCATCCTTTAGAGCATTAAAAAAAAAAAAAAAGGAAGTTTTGCTTTCCCCAGAATAAACCAAAATGCTGAGGAGTTTGTGTTCAGTGTTCTAAACTTGTCCAAAAAAGTTCTCTCAGCTGTAGGAGGCACGGGGACAAGCACGATGCTGGCGAGCCATGCAGCGGAACTGGAACTGTTGGTTTTTTGAGGAGACAGATCGAGTGTCATTCCGAACACGTTCTGCATCACTCAGGGGCTTTCAGAAAGTGTTAGTCCGCATGACTGCGGATGCTGTTTCTTGTCTAGCTTTATGTCTCCATATTTGAACGCATTACGACTCACTCCATATTATGAGACGTTTCATGGCACTTTATTTGAAGAGTGCTCAGCAATTGTTTTAAATGTATTTTTCACATGAGATATAAATTCATCTTTTACACAAGGTGTAAAAAGTTACTGTGCATTTTATATATCACTGGTTCCACAAAATTGCTTTTCCCACTGGGTTATATCCATCATAGGTAAATTAGTGCTCATACCATGAAAGGAAAAATAGTTTAGTTTAAAAATACTTTGTTTTAAAAGTTAGTGTTTTTTTTTTCAGCCTGTGTTCACTGTTAAATCAGTCTGTATCTTGATTAAATATATATCAAAGATGCATTAAGTGACCTTCATCGTCTCAAATTTTCCTTCTTTTTTCATTTTTCCAAAATGAAATACTTAAACCTGTATTTATTTACTCTGCTCCATATGGATTGGCTACTATCATTTCATCCCAAGTGTCCATTTGAGAATCAATTTTCCTTTTTAAGAAGGTTACTTGATCTGACAATTAATAGCCTAACTTTATACACTTATTTTTTTTTTTCTGTTTAGAATATACAGAGAATATTCCAAGTGATATAAGGGTATTTTTCTAAAATGTCTTCTCTAGTCTTTTCCTCCTGAATAGCTTCCAGGATTTATAGAGTTTCTGAATGTATGTTTATTTTTACATGATTTAAATTCCATGTGTAAAAAAAGCAAATGGAGTTTCATTTTTCTTTAAGTAATTGAAGTCTACATTGTATGTTCAAATGGATTAGACAGTCACAAGACTGACCCAAATTGAAATCAATCTGATTTTAAAGCAGTGTTTGCTCTCTCAAGAGCTATTGGAGATACACACTTTAATGGAAAGAACTTTTACGACTTGAAAATTATCAATTTGCTCAACATGCACACAAGTTTAACCTTTGCCCTTATCTATGTAAGACTAGCAAATATCACAACTGTTTCTCAAAGATACATGGAAACCTTACACTCTGAATAAAAATCAATGCTCTAGAATGTTCTGAAATAATGATTAAGGAATTTAAGTGTCAGTCCCTCAGTCATGACCAGCTCTTTGCAATGCCATGGAATATAGCCTACCAAGCTCTTTTGTCCATGGGATTCTCCAGGCAAGAATACTGGAGTGGGTTGCCATTTCCTTCTTGAGGGATCTTCCCAACCCAGGGACTGAACTTGGGTTTCCTGCACTGCAGGCAGATGCTTTACCATCTGAGCTGATTACTTCAACCCTAAAAAAAAAATAGATCTGTATATTTTTTTCATGTAATAAAACTTACGATCATAGAAATGCATGGTGTTTCAAACCTGGAATTATTTTTAACCATAATAACTCACCAAATATCTTCTTCATATATTAGAATGAAGAAGTGAGCCCATTTGTCTTTAAGCTGCTAAATCCTTAAGATATGTTAGACAGGTTTCATTGAAACAACTATTTTTTATTATAAAAATTGTTCAAGTACAGCTGTTTTCTTCATCCGAAAGCATACTGATACAATGGATATTTGTTTGTATTCATTAGTTTTCTATTTCATTTTTGTACCATGAGAAGCATGAGCTTTCAGTCATAATAATGTAGTAAGTTGAGACTGAATGTCTGGATTATTTTTATCGCTTTCTTCAAGTAGAATCTACAGCTTGAATCTTAAATTGAATTGCTTAGGTTAAAACAACTGTTGATAAGGCACGTTTTTCTTTGATGAAAAGATTTTCAATGTGGTATTTATTTAAGGTTATTAGCTAATGATGCTTCTGAATTTCTTCCTATCAAAGAATAGCATTTATGGCCATTTGTCTGATATTATGATTACAGGACTGTTATCATGTGAATGAGAAATTTCTCACAAGTTCTTCACATTTGTCTGTGGTGGTGGTTTAGTCACTAAGTCATGTGTGATTCTTGGCCCCCATGAACAGTCATCCACCAGGCTCCTCTGTCCATGGGATTCTCCAGGCAAAATACTAGAGTGGCCATTTCCTTCCCCAGAGGATCTTCCTGACTCAGAGATCAAACTCAGGTCTCTTGCATTGCAGGCAGATTCTTTACTGACTGAACCAATTTGTCTAAGTTTGTTAAAAGATATATTGATAGTACATGTAAAAAATATTTGAAAATTTTTTCATGTGTCCTGATTGGTAAAAATTTGATACTGAGAAGGAAGACATCATTTTTAAGTTGAATAAATATTTTCTTCAGCCTAAAGAGTGGCAGGCTTCTTCCCTGGTGGCTCAGTGGTAAAGAACCCACCTGCCAATGCAGGAGAGGTGGGTTCAATCGCTGGGTGGGAAGATCCCCTGGAGAAGGATATGGCAACGCACTCTAGTATTCTCGCCTGGAAAATTCCATGGACAGAGGGGCCTGGTGCACTACAAGCCATGGGGTCCCCAAAGCGCTGGACACAACTTAGCAGCTGAACAAGAACAACAACAAAGAGTGGTATATCCGTTGCTGGGTGAGCAAACTGATAAAGGTGAGAAAATAACCCAAAGTTGGTTTTGGCTTCAAAAATTTTCGGAAAACATTATGCACAACTGTGGTTGAAAGGATCTCTTTCTCTCCCTGTGTCAAGGTTGGTTTTCTTTCCCAAGTTTTTATTGGTCAAATGCACGAACAATTATATTAATGGACCCACTCTTACCTCTGAAACCAATGAACAGTTATTCAGATAGTCTTTATTTTTAAAACACTTCAAAGGCTTTTATTTTACATTGGTGTATACCCAGTTAACAATGCTGCGATAGTTGCATAGGGACAGCAAAGGGGCTCAGCCACACATGTACATGTATCCATTCTCCACAAACTCCCCGCCCATCCAGGCTGCCACATGACGTTGTGTGGAGTTCCTTGTGGAAAGCCTTCATTTTAAACCTTGCATTTTATCAATTTGTCTGAACTTCCAATGGGTATAATGAACACATGACGTCTACTTGATTTATATACATAAGCATTTATAAATGAAAAATTCACATTTTATTTCAAGCGTTATCCCATTTACACATACTCGAAGAAGGTGTTATTACTATACAGCTGAATAAATATTTATAGTGTTAAACCTTTTGTTATAGTGTTTTTCTTAGATCCAATATGAAAATCAAAAGATTCTGTTTGGATTCTTTTCACTATGGAATATTAGACACAAATTATTAAAAATAATGTCTTCATTTCACCCCAGCCATTTCAGTTCATATTTAAGAGCTTATCTGATCATGAAATTTTAAACTGCTTCATGGAAATAAACTTTTCTATTCTGATAGCTCTGCCTGTCTCTGCCCTGCCTATAGAAATGGACCCATATTTTCTGAGAACTATTTGCAGGGGTGCAAGCCATCTGCAGCTGAATGATTAGTGGAGTTAAGCAATACAGATCCTGTATTTGGTCCCCATTGGCCATTTATTTCTGTTTTATTGTTTTAATTATAAAGACTGATCTTCATGGTAACTTATATGTTGTTGGTGTGTTGAAAGTAACCTCAAATATTCATGTACTTGTAAACTGCAACTATAATTTTGGGAGATCTTAGCCTGAGATTAATTTTGGGTGCTGGTGCTATCAGGATAGTTCTCTGCCACAAAGTGGTCCTGAAACTGGAAGTTACATTTCAATGTTAACTGGCTGTTACATGACAAGTAAACAAGTTTAATTGTGTTATTCACCTCATTGACTTTAATGAGTCAATAATAGATGTAATAGGCACCTCAGGACCAGATGGCATAGGGTAAAAAGTCCCCATGAATACCATTTTTTCATCTCAAGTATCTGATAAATATGTTAACTTCCTGCGCTGTGGCAATTGTTGAAATGTCTTAGCAGCTGGTCAGTTACCCTACACCGCGGGGCCATTGGTGCTGTTTATAGCTTAAGCCTCAGCTTTTTAGTTGGAGAGACATGTGAAAAAGCTCTCTTCCTGAATTGTAATGCAGCATCATAATTGAATAAGTGTATAAAATTATTTTTTCAGTTAAAAGTTCGGTGAATCACTCTGAAAGAAGTTATAGAATCAATCTGAGGATTAAGAAGAGCCTGTCCAAATGATAAATGTCACTTTCACAGGCATTGATTTGTCACTCCTTAATTCTTTTTCAAGCGACAGTTAGCAAGTATTGTGGAAGAAATTACCTTACTTTGATAGGAAAGGATATACCTTTAATTTTGTCTTCAGTCCGCTTTGCAAAAAGTTGCTTATGGTTGTCTGCCTGTTCGTATATTTAATAAATTTTTTTAAATAAAAAAAATGTATTTTTTTTTCCCTTCATGAGACATTGAAGAGTTCTTTCTCAAGCTAATGTTACTGCGATCTTGGCAACCAAGGCAATGTTTTCAATAGTTCATATGCTATTATGTTCTTAGAAAGTGAAAGAAAGAAAGTCAAGTCACTCAGTCGTGTCCAACTCTGCGACCCCGTGGACTGTAGCCCACCAGGCTCCTCCGTCCATGGGGTTCTCCAGGCAAGAATACTGGAGTGGGGTGCCATTTCCTTCTCCAGGGGATCTTCCCCACCCAGGGATCGAACACCGAGTCTCCGCGTTGTAGGCAGATGTTTTAACCTCTGAGCCACCAAAGATATGTTCTTAGAAAGCCAAATAAATATTTGCCTTGTCAATGTACTATTATATAAAGATTGAATTCCCATTTTTTTGATGAAACTTCAGGACCCAGAAAAGGTGCTAACCCACAGTCAGGCGTTTGTGGCACACTAAATATCACTGGGCATGTGCTATGCCTCTTCAGGCGTGCCTGACTCTTTGCGACCCTATGAATCACAGCCTGTCAAGCTCCTCTGCCCATGGGATTCTCCAGGCAAGAATACTGGGGTGGATTCCACGCCGTCCTCCAGGGCATCGTCCCCACCCAGGGACCGAACACACCTCTCTTACGTCTGCGGCATTGGCGGGTGAGTTCTTTTTATCTCTGCATTTGCAGGCAGATATTTAACCACTAGCACCACCTGGGAAGCCCCATCAAAAAGAGACTGAGGAATCACTTTCAAGCTTAATTTCATCACTAAAAATTGCGCCGTATTTCTATAGATTTAATACCTAAAATTTTAGCTGTAGCCCTGTGCTATGCTGCCTAGGACACTATACAGTTGTGCTGGATTTGATGGCAGAGCAATGGCTGCTTTAGCATTCACCTCAATAAGTGTATCTTTGAGGATCTGTGAGTGGAAAGATGCTTTCAGAGTAGTACTAGTTGCTATTCTGTCTTGGTGAATGGTACTTTTATTTACTTGGTTATGATAGATTGAAGCTATTTTTTCTAAGCTGTTTTTCCATCAAAAAAAGACTATTCTTCATAATTTGCAGTTTCGCATTTGATCCCAGAAAATGAAATTCAACTCCTGCAAATGACAGAATTGATAATTCAGGAAAAGTCTCCTACCGAGAAAAATGAGAAACCCTGAATAATCTGTTAAAATCTGTAGCAATATATTGAGAAGCTTCCAAGATCCAACATAACAGCCTCATTTGTAGACTTTAAATACTCAGGGATAGCCTGATGATTCTGAAGGATACTGTGGAGACTCTGAGAGGACCAGTAGAGTTTAATTGTTCTCTGGTATTAGAAGATTAAAAATGTGAGTTCCAGATGCACCAAAAATTGAAGCAGTCCAACAAGCCAACCAACAACAACAAAAAAAATTAGGTTCGGGTTACTAAAAAAGCTTTATGATAAAAGGGGAACGTGACATAGATCCCCTTTGGTGATGACTGAGATTCTGTTGTTGCTGAAAACAAGATAGCTGAACTGACAAAATCCCTAGGCTCCTGACAGGGAAATAAAAACTTTCTCAAAGAAAGCAGAGCATTTCCTTACACCTCAAAGTACTTCTCAATAGTTTATTAGCAATATACTCCACTGGGCAAACAAGAAACATGTAACTTTTTTGAAGAGAATGAAACAGAGCAAGTGAGGACAGATAATGGATACATTCCACAAACAATTTAAAGTAAATATGCTGCATAATTTCAACAAATAAAATAAAATGCCCTATTAAGAGTTTTCACAGACAATTAGAAGATATGTGAAAGAGAACCAAATGGAAATAGTAATGCATCAAGGGTATTTAGAACACAACGAATGCATTTACCAGTGGAGTAGACAAAACTAAAGAGAGAATCAGTGAACTAGAACATCTGGAGAACGTACTCCTCCCAAAGAACAGAAAGTACAGGAAGGTTTCAGAGACACAAGGAATATACTGATGGAGGTTAACAACACAGACAGAGGGAGCTAACAAATGCAAGAAAAAGAAAATAGTATATTTCCCAAAAATGATAATTTCAAAACTTATAGAGGACACTAAGCAGAAACACACACACAAACACATGCAGTACATCATAACATAACTGCTAAAAACACAGAGATTGCATCTTAAAAATATACATAAAAATTCACAGCTTATATTCAAAGGAAAGTAATAAAACCAAGATCTGATTTCTAAACTGGAACAGTGAAAGCTACAAGACAATGTCATTATATTTCCAAAATGTTCCAAATAAACTAAGGCAATGAAAAACTATCAGCTTAGAGCCCCTTGGGCATTTAAAATATGCCTTAAAAATATCTTCATTAAAGAAATTGAGAGAAAACATAACCGGTAGACCCTATCAAGAGAGTCAAAGAGCCCTGGTGTTTAATGTTCAAATTATTCCAGAATGTTAAGAGACTGAGCCAAGTTGCTCTATTTCTCTTCTCTCATTCTTCTCTTCCTTCTTCCTAATAGGCAGCTGGACACTAAGGCAGACTAGATCTTTGGTTTGGGAGAACAGAGAGACTCTTGTTTACATCCTATCTCTATTTTTCTGCATTCTTTCTTTCATCCTCTTTCTAGGCTCCTATGATCTGCCCCTTCCCCATTACTATTCCCTTTCTCTGCCCTCCCAAAATAACCTGCAATTTGGGTAAAATCTTAGAGATATTTTAACTACTTTGGCTCCAGTCCTAATTATCTCAGTAGAAAAAAAATATATATATATTTCCAGGTAGGTTGGGATTTGGGACAGAAGATTTATGTTCCTACTTTATCTATCTTGCATATATTCTATGCTTGAGGGACTGGAAGAGGAAAGGTCATGGCAAAGCCAGAATACACATATGGCCGTGTTCCTTCCTGCACATACCATCGTTTCACGCCAGGACTGCGGTTAGGCTGATCTGTAGCGATTTCCCCTTCTTTATGCTGAACTAGAACTTAAAGAAGCAGTCTCCAGACACAGAAAACTTAAACATAAGTTTCCCTAATCCTGATATAAACAACATCTTTTTTTTTTTTTTTTTTTTTTTAATTTGAGAGAGTCATTTGCCCATACTGGAGAAGGAAATGAAACCCACTCCAGTATTCTCGCCTGGAAAATCCCATGGACAGAGGAGCCGGCCAGGCTACAGTCCATAAGATCGCAAGAGTTGGACATGACTTAGGGACTAAACCACCACCACCTTGCCCATATATTACTTGGCTAATTTAAAATCATTCTTACTGCAAAATATTTATACAAATCCCAAATCTAAGCAGTCACATGTATCGATGAGCCCTAAAGTCGAACACTTATTAAAATCTGATGGCCAGTGGAGACAGCATTCCTTCCATGCATTAATTCATTTCTCAATGTGCAGTCATACTGGCTCTTTCCCAAAATAAGCACTTTTCAAATGACTTTTGAATCGACTTTCCAAGATCCCTGGACATCTTCTTTTCAAACTCCCCTTCCAGCTAACTTTACTGTATACGAATCTATAAACTCTACACGCTTGGCAATATGACAGAGTATGCTTTCTCCTGGGAAGTGTTCCTTATTCTCCTATTTTGCGTTACACCCAGAATGAGTCCACTCTGTACTCAAGACAACCCAGACAGATGTTCATGTGAAATATTGTGTCCCAGAGCCCACGTCACTATTTGGCATGTCTTTAAAATATACTATGTGAGACTTCTTAAAATGGTTTGAAAAATATTCTTCTTTAGCACTTATAGGAAATAAGAATAGCAACGTAACATTAAACAAACACATTTAAATAATGGAAAACACTTTGGGGCACATAAAAATAATTTGGTGTCCTAGCAGGGCCATATTATAAAGCTCAGTAAAAATAGACAGTGTCATTTAAGAATGACAGTAATTTCTGAAGGAAGAAAAGTAGAAAACAAAACTCTGAAATAAAGTCGTATATGGTAATGTACGACTTGCAGAAAATGCTCATTTCTGTGAAATCATTACCATATGATTACTTAGTTATGGGAGCAAATGGAAGAAAACAGGTGAAAATAAAAATGTGATTTTTGCCTTTCCCTTAAGAGAATGTTTAACTCCATTCAAGAAACAAAAATGTAGTCTGAATGAACTTCAGTTGCAAGCTCCTGTCTACAAAAAATAAGCAAGATAAAAATGAAAAAGCACACTAATTCCCTACCAAGTTAAAACTTGCAATTTATTTATAGCTAAGAATTTATCCACGGCAGCGAACTCTAAGAAAGAAAAGCATTAAGCTGCAATTCCCTTTTCACAGTTATATTTGTAAAAATTAAGAATATATGTACTGCAGGTTTTGATAAAAATACTCACACTTGTGGTTCTAATATTATAATCTACCCTATTCCATAAAAAACTATCAAATAAAATAAAGCTATATTAGAAGCCCCTAAGGAATTTATACTCTTAAGTTTTGTAAACAATGCATACACACATGAATTTAAAAAGTAATAAGCTACCTTTATAATATGGGCTTCCCAGGTGGCTCAGTGTAGAAGAATCCACCTGCCAATGCAGGAGACATGGGTTCAATCCCTGGTCCATGAAGATTGCCAGGAGAAGGAAATGGCAACCCACTCCAGTATTCTTGCCTGGGGAATCCCATGGACAGAGGAAGAGCTGGTGGGCTACAGTCCATGGGGTCATAAAAGAGTTGGTCACAACCAGTGACTGAGCACAAATATACTCTTTAAACTATTCACATGTATAAATGCGTATTAAACAATTCTGAATAATCTGAATATTAGTTTGAAAAGATTTTATGTGAGTAAACATCAAGGGAAAAATGTGCATTAAAAACTGAGGTTCAAAAAGTGAGACATACAATTTGGTAGAGAAAAAGAGAAATATTTCAGATTGGATATGAAGCAGGCAGTTGATCAGTGTGGATAGAAAGTGAGCTATGGGTCCGATTTGAGATTAAACTCTGCCTTTCTTTTTTGTCAAACATAACCTCCCCTGCAGCTTTTTTGAGAAAAGAAATTGGTTGATGTAAGTTTCATAGATTTATTAATTTTATTTTGTGCTTTTCTTAGCATTGTGAACATTAGTTTAGGGCCCAGCCTGTATATAGAATGATGAACTACATCCTGAAGCTATCTAAATAGGAAAGAAAATACTACACAAAGAAACTCCATGGAAAATGGATGGTAAGGTTAAACAGCAGAGCAGTGGATAGTATAGATTTCAAATCAGCCAGATATGATTTCAAGTTCTGTTATTTTCACTGAGTAGCTATTGTTTCATAGTTACTGTGGAAAATTCTGAAAGAGATGGGAATACCAGACCACCCGACCTGCCTCTTGAGAAATCTGTATGCAGGTCAGGAAGCGACAGTTAGAACTGGACATAGAACAACAGACTGGTTCCAAACAGAAAAAGGAGTACATCAAGGCTGTATATTGTCACCCTGCTTATTTAACTTATATGCAGAATACATCATGAGAAACGCTGGACTGGATGAAGCACAAGCTGGAATCAAGATTGCCAGGAGAAATATCAATAACCTCAGATATGCAGATGACACCACCCTTATGACAGAAAGTGAAGAAGAACTAAAGAGGCTCTTGATGAAAGTGAAAGAGGAGAGTGAAAAAGTTGGCTTAAAGCTCAACATTCAGGAAACTAAGATCATGGCATCTGGTCCCATACTTCATGGCAAATAGATGGGGAAACAGTGGCAGACTTTTTTTGGGGGGCAGGGGGTGGCTCCAAAATCACTGTAGATGGTGACTGCAGCCATGAAATTGAAAGATGCTTGCTTCTTGGAAGAAAAGCTATGACCGACCTAGACAGCATATTAAAAACAGAGATATTACTTTGGCAACAAAGGTTCGTCTAGTCAAAGCTATGATTTTTCCAGTAGTCATGTGTGGATGTGAGAGTTGGACTATAAAGAAAGCTGAGCATTGAAGAACTGATGCTTTTGAACTGTGGTGTTGGAGAAGACTCTTGAGAGTCCCTTGGACTGCAAGGAGATCCAACCAGTCCATCCTAAAGGAAATCAGTCCTGAATATTCATTGGAAAGACTGATGCTGAAGCTGAAGCTCCAATACTTTGACCACCTAATGTGAAGAGCTGACTCATTGGAAAAGACCTGGATGCTGGGAAAGATTGAGGTCAGGAGGAGAAGGGGACGACAGAGGATGAGATGATCGGATGGCATCAGCAACTCAGTGGACATGAGTTTGGGTAAGCTCTGGAAGTTGGTGATGGACAGGGAGGCCTGGCGTGCTGCAGTCCATGGGGTTGCAAAGAGTAGGACACGACTGAGTGACTGAACTGAACTGAACTGATTGTTTTATAGACAAGTTGCTTAACCTCTCTGCCTTGTTTTGTCATTTGTGAAACAGAAATCTATGACAGCAGGGACTTGGGGTGGGATTTTATAAGCGTGCAGAGTTCAGACAATTCTGGACAGTCCTTTATAGGACAGTCCTTTATATTTTAACTGAAGTACTTGCCATTTTCCATTTATGCATGCATAATGCCAGTCCTTCATCATTGGGCTCCCGTGGTTCTTATAATACTGGCTTAACAGAATGCTCATAAATTCCAGTAACTATAGGGCTCTGAGAATCAGAACCATTCCCCACTATATCTAGCTAGGACTCTGAATTCTAAAACTATAGACTTCCCACATAACTTACTCTATACATTAACATGACTTTGCTATTCCTGTAATCTCTAGCTCAGGCAAATACATCTATTGTTCATTATAAGCATTATCCCTCAACTCTTCCGGAGAGAGAGTCGAGTGTTCGTGTTCGTCCTTGAATCTCTTGCTGCAAAATTCTCACCTCTGTACTTCCCCAACCTTTTCCCCACTGACTCCACCAAGATGACTATACTCAGCAGGTGTAAGAAATATACTGCTGGGGAACACAGATTATAAAATGTTAAAGACTGTGATTTCTTTGTTTGAGAGGTATTCATGCAGCTTTGTGATAGCATAGCATCATTTTCCATTTTAACATACTTTGAATAAAATGGTACTGACTGAAAAGAGAGCTTTGTGAGAGTTCTGAAATAGATTCAAAAGCCAGACACTCTTTAGGATTAGGGCCCATTTCTTATAAAATCATTTACTAGACTTAAAAAGACAAAGTTCTACTATTAGCCAAAGAAATAAGATAAATATGTGTGTCTGGGGGGCATTTGGGTGGAGGCCTTCAAGCTATGCAGGAAGGAAATGCTTTAAAAACTGTAAATAAAAATTCATCAGTAGGCTGATGGCTCATGAGGTCTGCCCTGGGACCCGTAGTGCTCTGCACCTCGTGTGTGTCTGCAATGCTGACACCAGCAAAACTTCAAAGCTGCCTAGAGGGCAATTTTGGTTTGGAATCATTCTGTCCTTCCCACATGAATCTCCACTTTAAAAACCAAAACTTTCACACAGGAAACCAAACATTTATAATCTGCATTTTTGTCCCTTTTATTGCATTTTGAGGGAGCATTACCTCAGTTTATGTCGATTTATATAGTACATTAAATGCTGTAAATTACCATAAAGTAAAACAGCACATCACACGATGATGTTGGGAACATAAATCATTACTATTTCCTGCTGCAAGCAGATGTTCTTATTTTTAGACCCATGTCAAGATTCATTTTGTTCTTCCAGAGTGTTGAGCCAAAGTTTAAGTTTTCTTGTTATCAAAATGAACTATTATAGTCACGCTGTCATTTGTAAGCCAGGCAAAATGAGTTGCTCAGGCATTCAAGGTAAATCAGACTGCATGCATCCCTCTTCCACAGTTGGTTTCAAACACATCAAAATTTAAACCAGTAAAGAAGAAGCTGTGATAGACTTTAAATGATGGCATCTTATTCAGCATCATTAAATAAGGATGACATTTTAACTTCTGTTGAAAGATCATTAGGTATGATTTAAGCGGTGATGGTTTTGTCAGAAGTTTCACAGTTGAGATCTGCAAAATTTGGCTTGGTGTCCCCTTGCCTTTGGGGAGGGTGTGTCATTGATCAAAAAGGAGTCTCTGGAGAATCAGATATTTATTCCCATGTTTGCTGTTTGCCTCTTAAATTCATCAGTCTGTTTATCTCACCACCACTTCTCATTCTCTCTTCTTAGGAAATTGGAGCTTCAGTTATGTGATTCGCTTTCAGCGCCAGTATTTGGCAGACGTGCAGATAGATAAAGATTGTATGCTTCTGGGGAAGGGCTGGGTGCAGAGGAAGGATATATTTGCAAATTGTCAAAGGTGTTTCTTTAGTGATCCATCTGAGGAAGAGCAGAAATCGACAAAAATGCTGCAAAGGGACATCAAAGAAATTATTGAGACAGGAAAATCTGTCCGACCCTTGTCACACCATTTCAAAAAAGTGAATTTCACTTGCAAGAAGTTAAACACCTTCTGCAAAAATAATCTGTATGTAGGTAGGGAAGTGGAAGTCAGCCATTCAGTCATGTCTGACTCTTTGCGACCCTGTGGACTATAGCCTGCCCGGCTCCTCTGTCCATGGATTTCTCCAGGCAGGAATACTGGAGCGGGTTCCCTTCCCCAGGGGATTGTCCCAATTCAGGGAACAAACCCAGGTCTCCTGCATTGCAGTCGGATTCCTTACCACCTGAGCCACTAGGAAAGCCTGTGGGTAGATAACACAGAACCAAATGGGAATACTCGGAGGTCTTCTTTCCTGTATTTTCCGTGTTGATGAGCATGAGGTTAAGTGGAGTATGCTGGACAGAGAGTAAGTGTTTAACTGAATTCTAAGTAGAAAGATGATGTTTAAATATTATTCAGGTATTAACTGAATAATGTAATTTTTATGTGTTCAGGGTAATGACTACTCTGAAATAATTTATATTGAATTTTGTGAGGTGAAGCTATAAAGAAGTACATCTTTAAATCAACAGATCTATAGTCAGAAACATCACTTTTGGGTGCAAAAACCAGTTTCAAAATCTTAGAAAACATTTTGGACAAGTCTTCAATTTTTCCCTCCTTTTGTTTCTGAATTGGTTCTATCCTTTCTGTTTCGATGGGCTTCTCTGAGAGCTCAGTTGGTAAAGAATCCGCCTGCAATGCAGGGGACCTGGGTTTGATCCCTGGGCTGGTGAAGCATAAAGAATCCACCTGCAATGCAAGAGACCTGGGTTTGATCCCTGGGCTGGGAAGATCTCCTGGAGAAAGGAACGGCTACCCACTCCAGTATTCTGGCCTGGAGAATTCCATGGGGTCGCAAAGAGCCAGACACGACTGAGCGACTTTCACTTTCTGTTTCTATACCCTCCTACTTTACTGCTTACTTTCTCTAATTTTTTTCTTCCCTCTTTCCCACTCCCTTATTTTTCTTCTGTTTGATGAAGATAAAATTGAGTAGACAGTGTAACTTAATCAATTATTTCCAAGAGTGTGTGCCAAAAATATTTGTTTTATATGAGTGCTGAAAGTGTTAATTACTCAGTTGTGTCCACCTCTTTGCAACCCCATGGACTATAGCCTGCCAGACTTCTCTGTCCATGGAATTCTCCAGGCAAGAATACTGAAGAAGGTTGCCATTTCTTTCTCCAGGGTATTTTTCCGAACCAGGGATCAAACCCAGGTTCTCCTGCATTGCAGGCAGATTCTTTGCCATCTGAGCCCTCTGGGAAGCCCAATGTGAATGTTAGGCAATAATAAAACAATGGTGTAACTGCAAACAGAGCACTGCCAATCAAGACTGCTATTTAATTCTCAGGTAGAGCCTGCTTATATTCTGAAAATTGGCATTATTGACATAACAAGATTCCTTATTTCAAAACATGTAGTACATGAAATCTATAAATAAAAAGATATATTTATCAGGTACTCATTGATATGCTTTTTGTCCTCAAGGGGCATCCAACTTAGTTGAGATGACAGAGATAGCAAACAAGAGAAACAGCATAATAAAAACAGGTCTATTATAAAATGCCGGTTTATCTGACTCCAGAGAATTCTACCGGGATTGATGAATACTTGAATGAATACCTAAAGGAAATTATTCTGTACTGTACATATGAGATCATAAATGTATTCATACTTCTAACAGATAAGTATTCCAGAACCCAGGCTAATAAACTTTTTTCCTGCAAAGGGCCAGGTAATATTTTAAGCACTGCAAGTTACACTGTCTTTGTAACAATGACAGCATTGTGGTCAGCACCCAGGTCTACTTTTGTAGCAGGAAAGCAGTCACCCATAAGCAGGAATCAGTGTGTGTCTGTGTTTCATTAAAACATACATATATTCATAAAAACAGGTGACTACCAAGACGAATTTAGGAAACATTCAGGTAAGGGGGAAAACTAGTACTAACTAGTTTATAAAATGTTCTGTATCATGCAGGTTGCCATGGGAGTGCAGAGCAGGTGCATCAAAGCAGACAGCCCTCCCCTTTTCAAGAGTTTCTTCTTTAGACTCAAAGAAGCCATATTTTCTTAACATATGTGATTCGAATCTTTAACACATTCATTTTTGCAACAAAATGATAGCGTTCATTTCTGACACTCGCTTGTCGAGACTAATAAGAATTTTATAATGTTGAGTGTATTTTTTTTTTCTCTTTCAGATCAAAATCTACTCAGGTCAGAAGTAGTTCTGTGTCCTTCCAACCGGAATGCTGGACAATCATCACATTCTAGAGAGAAAACACTTAACACACACTATTCCACACCAAGAAATTTGGCAAAGCTCTAACTGCCTCGAGATTACATACCAATTTACTGTGGTTCAGGATCTGACCATAAACTGACACTTCCTTCACGGCAAGTCAAGGGTACTAATATAGCCCTGGATCCTCTGGGACAGCGGCCTTACTGACAGCAAGACAAAGAGTATTTCCCCGATAGGAAACATTCACCTTTGCAGCCCATGCGTTATAAATAGCCCAGTTGCTGGTTCAGAAGCTGGCCGGCAGCCAGGGAGAGAGGAGAACAGATTGAGGTGAACCACAGGGAGAGCATGAAGGTGGGCAGAGGACTATCCAATATGAAGGAGTCAAAGAAACACAAACAAGGGCGTTGAAGTGATGAAAGCAGAAGGATAGTCTTATAGGGTTTCTGTTGCTATTAGCTTTCTTGGCAATTCCAGTATTTCTTCAGCTGTACAACAGGGTCTCATACCGATTGAGAAGCTAACAGGAAGACTTTGAGGACGTGAGATATGAAGCATATAGGAACCATGTAACATGCTTTGGCAATGAATCCCACCTCCTGCTTTTGAAACAGTAGCCGGAGGATGTAGAGAAGCAAAAAGGAAACAGACAAGCAGACATACAGTGAATCCAGGGGGCACAGGAAATGCTTACTCAGAGCACATATGTTACTGAATTTAGGGAACATCTTTAAAAAGTAGCTAAGCCTTCCCCATATGTAACAATGGTGACTTTAACACTGATAGAAGCATAAGACAATATATAGTTTTACTTTCTAAGAACTGCTATTTTAATCAGCTTTCTATTTTATCTAAAACCAAGCAAAAGAAACTGCATTACTGTTCAGGGCACAGATTTATTTCAACTTCTCAATGTCCCTTTAAAGAATAATTTGCACACTGCATGAAAAAAAAATACGGAGATCTAAAATATTTTGACTTGTCTCCACTAATAAATGGAAACCAATTTGTTGTAGATATGGCTTAGTTAATATTTCTTCACAAATTAGATATTTTAAGATCGAACAGTTAACATCTACTTCTGTGTTCAAAACATTAGTACTAGGTGTTCTGGAGATGTCGGAAAAAATTGTAAAGTACCCTTCAAAGAGTTTATAAATTTGCATATTGGATCCTTTGCCTATGGTTGTAGGAATTGACCAAAAATTAACATGAGAATGTTAACAGCTTAAATGATATTGCTGGCTCATGGACAGATTTTTAGCACTTTAACAGTTGAGACGATTGCATTTACAACTTAGAAGGATGACAGTTGAGAAATTCATACTCCTTAGAGACTTGTGGTATGATCCAGAGAGTTCCTGAACAGTAATAATTTATTTTCCTCTTCTTGTAAATTGATTTATTTCCTTGTTCTGTGGTAATATTGAGGCATTCTCTTAATTTATTCAAAATAATGCATGTTGTACAAATAAATTTTTTTTTCTTAATTTCTAAAGCCTTTTAAAAGTAATAACAGCTGTATGGATGCTTGTCTTTCACAAGGGTTTGGATAGTTAAGACCAAGATTTCTTTAAAGCACATGTTCATGTAGGTCTATGAAAACCTTATATAACACTGCTGCTGCTAAGTCGCTTCAGTCGTGTCCGACTCTGTGCGACCGCATAGACGGCAGCCCACCACCAGGCTCCCCCGTCCCTGGGATTCTCCAGGCAAGAACACTGGAGTGGGCTGCCATTTCCTTCTCCAATGCATGAAAGTGAAAAGTGAAAATGAAGTTGCTCAGTCATGTCTGACTCTTAGCGACCCCATGGACTGCAGCCTACCAGGCTCCTCCATCCATGGGGTTTTCCAGGCAAGAGTACTGCAGTGGGGTGCCATTGCCTTCTCTGTTATATAACACTAGTTAATTTTAAAGCCATGTTGTTGCTCTTGTTTGGTCACCAAGTCATGTCCAACTATTTGTGACCTCATGGACTGCAGCATGCCAGGCCTCCCCCTCCCTCACCATCTCCCAGAAATGCCCAAGTCCATTGAATCATTGATGTCATTGTTTCTTTAGTTCTCTAGATTATCACACCAAGGCATGCATTACTTAGATAGGCAGGTAGGAAAGATGATATCAAATAATATAGTGTACATGTTGATCTAGGAAACTGTAAGCTTGAATTCTATCCAGCTTTCTCTCTAACTTGTTCAATAATCTTGGTGAAATCACCCAATATTTAGACTTGCTTCTCTTATATTTACGTGATTGATATGATTTGATATCAGATATGATTTGATCTATGACATTTTAGAAACACACTTGGTTTCTTGTGCATGCATAAAAGACACCGGAAAGAAGGAAAAACAGAAAATAATAGTGTGAAGAATGTTATAGTAACTCAAATACATTGATGAAGACAAAAATGATCAAAACTTAGTGGTGAACTAATTAAAAAACTCAAAAAAAACAAAAACAAAAACTCAAAAATGATAGCAGGACAGCATGAACTATGAATAAGTATGAATATTTCCATTCTGAAATTAGAGTCCCAGTGCAGCCCGAGTTAGCTAGAATAGAATAAGTAGGTAGAGCTAAGAGCAGGAACTCCATGGTGTCTAGATATTTACTGTTTATTGTATTTATGTTGTTCATTTATCTTACTGTTATCAACATATCTTTCTATCAGCATTAATTTTTCTCTATCTTAAAACTGGCTGAAAAACGTAACCATGAGTACGCAGTGTTGCTTCCAGTTCGTGGGGTAAAACGGTGAGTGCCAGGGACTAAGAGGACCCCGCGCTGTGTCAGCGTCTCCAGCAAATGCAGCAGACAGGTTTGGGATTTGGACGAGGAAACGTATGTGTGAAGCAGAAACAGGGCGGGGATGGGGAGGGATTCGCCACTTGCCAGGTGTTTTCCAATAGGAACAAAGAAGGACTGTCCTTGTAAAAAAGACAATCAAGTCCATGTTTTGTACCAGGCAGCAGAAGTCCTCCGGGATCCATGTGCAGTCAGGAAACGGGAGCTTGGTGTGGAGGAAAGGAACATGGCACATTTTCCAGTAAAATACCTGCAACCCTTATTGAGCAAAGAGACATGCTGTCTCTGCAAACCGCCTGACACCTGGACCCACTTCAAGGACTCAGTATGAAAATTTGAGAAATTTAAAAAAAAAAAAAAAAAAGAATGGATATGGTAACATTCTCCTAAATGACTATAACAAAGATTCTAGGAGAAGAAGCGAGGAGGGAGGGGACCTTCAGGAAGAAATAGAAAGAAAGAAAGCAAAGACCGATTTCAGGTTGAGTGAGAGGGGAAAAAAGACAAGGAAAACATGTATCACAGGAGAAAGCCCTGAGATGCCACAGAAGACCAGCAGGGTGGAGATGGATCTTGCAGAGAACAGGAGGCAGAAAACACATCAGCAAAGACACTGTTGTCTGCAGTCCTCAGATGATGGAGAGAGGGCGGGGGAGGACTTACAGCGAATGAATGGACGGGAAACCAAATACAGAAAATGAGAAAAGCAGGACCAGAAGGAGAACCTCCTCTCCCCACAGGCTGAATGCAGGGGAAGATAAATCAAGAAGGAACACAGGGAAAAGTGTAACTCAAGGGCGTGAAAGTCAAGGAAGTTCAAAAGAACACTTGAAAAGTTAACCCCGTAAATACTAGGACAGGAAAATGCGATGTCCCGGAGGACTGGTCACGAGCAGTGGGTTCTGGTCAACGTCCATCATGAGACGGGACACGAGTCAGTTTTATCAGAAGTGATGAGAAGATTAACACAGATTCCCGTTTGAAACAAACAAACAAAAAATAATAGAAAGAAGAAAGAGGAGCAGGAAGAATGATGGTGGGGGTGGGGAGGTTGGGGAGGAGGAGAAATACGAGGACAGTCTGCATAAACAGGTGTGTTTCGTTTTGCTTTGAGAGTTCTGGGCCCGTTCCCTTACCCATTAAGGGAGCAGATGGGGCTTCAGAACGGCTGAGGGCTCCTAGTCCTCTCCCTTCTGGGGGTTCGCCCTTCCATTCTGGCACTTGGAACACTGAACACAGAGAAGGTCAAAGAGACACAGCCTCTAAGCTCCTGAAGGACGGAGTCAAGCAGCTCAAAAGAGGACTGCAGTTTCAAACCCGAGGATTCAGGCAGAAATAGAGAAGTCTCTTTCATTCTATGGTTTGCAACTCTTCCCAGCGAAATCTGTGTGAACATATCTGTACAGGAGTTGGATATAAGACACATATAAGTGTTTAAAAGATTAGGAGTCTGCAAGGGGAATATTATGATTTGGGGAAGGAAATTTCATCTTTTAGAAAAATTCAAGAAAGTCTGAATTTAATCAAAGGATCCTAATAATGTCAAGAGCTCTAAAATCAGTCTGGGAGTATGTCCCATTGAAGGAGGTACATCAAGATACACATACTAATCACCTAAAATAGAACCACAGCAAATTGGCATGTACAAAATCATTGAGAGAGCATATAGGAAACTGAGAATTATAAACCACAGAGAGAAAACTGCTGCTTTATCTTATCATGATATTGCAATCGCTAAAACTAGTTTCACACTATCTTGGAAATTTGGAAGTTATATGGAAGATGTTTTCTTAAAAAAAAAAAAAAAAAAAACTTCTGTTATAAGAGGGAACAGTTCAAATTTTTAATTACTGGAAAAAGAAGGCTTGTTTTCATTTTAAGATGTCACTAGTTGCATATCAAGGAAAAAAATCTGCCACTAAATGTAAGACAGGAAATGGTAAAATAGACTGTTTTTGCATTCAGTAATGTATGTAGATTATTCTAAAGAGAAGATCAAGAAACTGAAATAGGACTCGTGAGATAAAAAGAGTGGGCAGGCGACAAATGAGAGGGCTACACAGCTTCCGATTCCTGAAGGACATAGTCAAGCAGGTCGGAGAGAACTGCAGTTGCAAATGCAAGGATTCAGAAGAGATAGAGAAATCTCTTTAGTTTAGGGTTTGTGACTCTTCCCAGTGAAAATGTATCTGTACAGAAGCTGGATTTTTGACATTATGGGCATTTGAAAGATTAGGAATCTGCGAGTGGAATTTTAGGATTTGGGGAAGGCTATTTCATCTGCCTTTTAGAAAAAATCAAGCAAATTTGAGTTCAGTTAAAAGATATCACTAATGTCAACTGCTCCATTCCCAGATAGAGGCAGCGCAATAATATCGGGATGGATCTGCAAGAATAGATCCCCTATCTCGACACCCATTACAGGCGAGGAGCAAAAGGATGATGATGGTGAGGCACTGAAGGGATTTAGGCGGTTCTGAAGGGGGATGTGAGTAATAGGGTATAAAGACCTACAGCAAGAAAGAAAAAGGTGGGAGGTGACCTCCCAGCATGGCTCAACATGTTTAAGGGTAGGTGGTGAATCTCGGGACATTCTACTCAATTGTAATGGCCTCGTTGTAAAGTCATGTGAAGAAGAGAGAGAAAAAACACAGATGCTCTAATAGCATATGAGAGCAAGGGCAGGCTAAAACAAGTGTCCCAGTAAACTGAGAATGGTTAATGATACAGTAGCAAAAATGCCACTTAAAATTTAAAACGTTGCTTTAAAAAGAGGTTGGCTTAAAACTCAACATTCAGAAAACTAAGATCATGGCATCTGGTCCCATCACTTTAGGGTAAGTAGATGGGGAAACAATGGAAATAGTGAGAGACTTTATTTTGGGGGGCTCCAAAATCACAGCAGATGGTGACTGCAGCCATGAAATTAAAAGACCCTTGCTCCTTGGAAGAAAAGCTATGACAAATCTAGATAGCATATTAAAAAGCAGAGACATTACTTTGCCAACAAAGGTCCGTCTAGTCAAAGCTATGGTTTTTCCAGTATTCATGTATGGATGTTGGACTATAAAGAAAGTTGAACATCAAAGAATTGATGCTTTTGAACTGTGGTGTTGCAGAAGACTCTTGAGAGTCCCTCGGACTTCAAGGAGATCAAACCAGTCAGTCCTAAAGGAAATCAGTTCTGAATATTCATTGGAAGGACTGATGCTGAAGCTGAAACGCCAATACTTTAGCCACCTGATGCAAAGAGCTGACTCATTGGAAAAGTCCCTGATGCTGGGAAAGATTGAAGGTGGGAGGAGAAGGGGACGACAGAGAATGAGATGGTCCAACTCAATGGACATGAGTTTGAGTAAACTCTGGGTGTTGGTGATGGACAGGGAGGCCTGGCGCGCCACAGTCCATGGGGTTGCAAAGAGTTGGACCCAACAGAGCAACTGAACTGAACTGAACTGAGCAAAATCAAGAAGGGATGAGTCCAGAAGAACCAGATGACTGGAGCTATTCATCTGGCAGGAGGGTACTTCTCACAGGTCCGTGGTTCCTGGGCATACACCTACCTGATGAATTGTGTTGATACGTAGATTCTTTGATCCCCACTCTGAACTTATTGGCATTACAGAATCCACGTATTTCAACCAATTGCAGTCCTTGCCACTATGATTGCTGTCTTTAGATGTTCAAATTAAACCAGTTAGCCATCCTTGGCTAATTGAAAAGCCTTCATGAGAGCCATGGTGTCTTTTTGACATAAACTCATTAGATTTTTTGGCTTCTCTTGCTTTCTGGTACAACATTTCCTGGAATCACCATGAATATTTTCTGCCGCAGACTGGAATCGCCTGTCTTTACGTTGAAGTGTCTTGGTTAATTTCAGTAAGAAATTCTCAGAGTGCACATTTCTGCTGCATTGCCATTGATTCTAGGCCTTTAACATTTCATAAGCTAGTAAATACACACTTTAGGGAATTGAAAAGGAGTTCTTAGTAGTATTTTAACGGAATCAAATCTTTGATTTTATTCTTGAAGTCTCTTTGCGTGCATGCTCAGCCGTCCCAGTCATGTCCGACCCTTTGCAACCCCATGGACTGCAGCACTCCAAGCTCCTCTGTCCATGGATTCTGCAGGCTAGATACTGGAGTGGGTTGCCTTTCCTGTTCCAGGGTATCTTCCTGATTCAGGGGTAGAACCCAGATCTCCTGCACTGCAGGCAGATTCTTCACTGTTGGGCTACTAGGGAAGCCCCTGAAGTCACTTTAATTATTTTCTTTGTGTGGATATGTCACCCACTCGGTGCATTCTTTGCTCAATTCATTAAATTTGATATCCAGTCTTAGTGAACATCTATTTTATTTTTTAAACTTCTTGCATTATAAAACAGTTGTATTATGTATCATGGTCCAAATAATAATGTAAGATTTTTCAGAGAAGTTGATTCCTATCCTTAATAACTCAACCCTCTTCTCTATATAAATACATTCCTTATCTTGTCTTTCATAGCGATGTTGGCAGCATTTAGCATTCCAAACGTATCCCCTGCAACTCTGTAACATAAACTCTAGTTAAATTGGTCTATGCATGATTTCAAACATACCAAGAATACATTTGCTTTTTGATACTTCTGGGCTGATCCTTTTTCTGGAATGCAGTTCCTGCCTCTGTCAATTTAAAAAATACCCTTTCTCCAAAGCCTGTGATCCTTATCTTTTTCAAGACTATTAGAACCATTTTAACCATGGCATATATATTGCTTTTTGAAAGTGTTGAGGTGGCTTATAGCAAAGACATATGTAATATAATTGTGAATAAGAAGTAAAAATGCAGAAATGACAGAAGTAGTGGCAATACAGTATTTCTGCAAAATAAACACTTGTATGTGTGTGTATTCTGCCTTCTCAGGGTGCAAGCACCTATATTGGAGACTATGTCCTTTGTTTATGCTAGAGAATAAATTAAGATAAATAAGTAAATCCTACGGTGTATTTCCAGCATCAAGAGTCCTGCATAGGAATGGGCTAAGTCTCTACAGACCTGTCCAACTCTTTGCAACCCCATGGACTGTAGCCCGCCAGGCTCCTCGGTCCATGGGATTCTCTAGGCAAGAACACTGGAGTGGGTTGCCATTCCCTTCTCCAGGGCATCTTCCAAGCTTAGGGATCAAACCTAAGTCTCCTGCATTAGTAGGGGGATTCTTTACCATTTGAGCCACCAGCGAAGCCCACCAAGAGCCCTAGTAGTTTCCAAATATACTTGTTGATTTTCTAACACATCAAGAATTGTAAACAGTTATATTTTTAGGTGACATTGAAGCAACAATAGAACATAGACTGGAAAATTGTGTACAAAATTTTCAGTGTGTACAGTGTGCACAAGGTACAATGTACAATGTGTAGAACGGATTTTTAGATAACGTATTCGCTTGGTGAGGGATAGGGAAGCCTGGCGGGCTGCAGTCCAGGGGCTGGCGAGGAGCTGGACATGACTTGGTGACTGAACAACAACAAAAATTCGCATTGCAATATTGAGAGTGACTTAGATAGGATTCCCTGGGCCCTATGAAGGAACGTAGCCTGCATTTGTGTCACTGGGAGTTGGTTTTAAGAGCCGCTCCTATAAGGGAGGGAGGAGAGCGGTGATGGGGGAGGCAGAGGCTGACCCGCCGTGGGCGAGTCATTGCAGCTCCACTTGGTTCTGGAGTCGGCATGCCTGATTAGAGTTATCAGAAATCGACAGGGTTATTGACATCCTGTGTGAAACAATCAGACTTTCCTGGTGGCTCAGTGGTAAAGAATCTGCCTGTCAATGCAGGAGACACAGATTCGATCCCTGGGTTAGGAAGATCCCTGGAGAAGGAAATGATAACCCCCTCCAGGATACATGCCTGGAAAATTCCATGGACGGAGGAGCCTGGCAGGCTACAGTCCATGGGATCGCAAAGAGTCAGAAAAGACTTAGCAACTAAACAAGAACAATCTGTATATAAACAGTATACATTGCTCTATCAAGACTTTTTAAGAAAAAAGGACTTCTGCTCCATAAAGGGGAAAAAATAAAAACTATCTAAATTTAAATAAAAGCAAATTAATTTTCTCGCAGATGTTTTGGGATATAAATAAGCCAATGTGTTAGAAAAACGTAGTTTTAAAAGATTTTTTTTTAATGTTGAGGAGGAAAAATAATCTTTTTTCTGAAACTGCTAAATATTAATCTCCTATCCTATTGTTTTCAAATAAATTGCATTCATTTGCTATATTCTTGCCCTAATGTCTCATATATTTAAAATTGTTTCTTATTGCATCCTTTGGTGGAATAAAAATATATGCATGTCCGTGAAAGAGAACTGAAGAATTGTAGGATTATGGTGACTATTAGAATGACATGTGGATCTGTCTTCCCCAGAGCTTTTATAAATAGATACCCATCTGTTTAGAACAAGTTTAATAAAATGCTGCCAGTGTATAGAATACATTTCTCAAGTTTTACATTCTCTGAACCCTCCTTTGAAAAAAAAAACAAACACTTGATATTTTATTGAATTTAAAGGGAAAAAAATGTAATTCTTTGGCCTTAATTTGTATTTAATTTATTAGTGTACAAAGAGGTGTTAGTTTGTTGTCAAATGTTTTTAGGCAGTTGTTTATAGCCAAAATGTATTTCCCACTAGATTACTTTAGTCTAAAGTAGGTCAGCCTCTGGTTTAAATTAAGAAGGAGGTATCCTTTGATTTTTTTTTTTATTTTTTACTTTGGATTTCATTTTAAATGTGATTTCTAGGATCAAGAACATAAAGTTAATTCATCAGAAAGAAGTATATCATTGGAAATCAGATAAATGTGGTAGATGATAACTTAGTTAAAACAGCACCTAAGGGAGTTTCACTGTATGTATTTTTCCCCTTAATTCTTGGTCTTCTGCCCCTCTGTGTTCTCTATTCCTGAAATGCTACTTCTTATTTTCATTGTTTCTGCCTAATGTAGCCAAACCAAACCCTGGGAACAGGGTGGAAGTCAGGAGGTCATAGTCTCAGGAACCACCGTGATAGCACATTGTCTGGCAGTTGTGGTATTGGCAGTTTTTAATTAAATGTCAGAGTAAACACACCTCGTGTAATCTTTGGAGTGTATTTGTTTGTGTAGATATGGGTGTGCTTATGTGTGTGTGTTTCAACCTGACTTTAAGTGAAGATACGTTTTTCATGAAACATTTTTCACTTTCAAAATTAATGTGTGAAATGCAAACGAGGACAAATGGCAATTTCACTAACCTTGTCAAAGGGCAATTTTGAATCTTAAAATGAAAAAAAATGTAAGTAGGGATTTTCAGTTTTGTAAAGTGGCTGATACAGCTCATCATGATAATTATGAATATACTTCATTCTAATATTTCCTCTTATGAATATATTCGTATCAGACTCACTGCAAATGAATAAATTACAATTCAGAAGATGCATTGTGTACATCGAACTGTTAGTCTTAGCTACTGTCTTTTATGAACAAAAGTGTCTCTCTAATCACGTCTTATTAGTGTATTTGAATGGTATATTGATCCTCCTTTGACATAAATTACAATGTAATCACATAGCGGATTTGAGTGTAACCCATTGCCAGCAAATGAGGAGCACGTGATGAGACAGAACATGTGGGCTTCAGTGCTCAGACCTTAGGAACACTTGCACATGTTCAGGAAAGCCCACTGGATGAAATTTATGTATTGCTAATGATTTTTATTGGCCCCTTGGCCCAAAGTAGTGGCAAGCTGCCCAGGAATCTGAAGGGATCCTGTTTTCGGTTAGTAGTCAGAACGCAAAGAGTAATAAAACTCAGAAAAGGTCTGGCAGAGGCAAAAATGCATTTATCCAGATTCAGTAAGTCCAGCCAAACTTATGATTGTGATACATTTGCTTTTTTTTTTTTTTTATCTGAGGTTATGGAATTTTGTTTCATCAGGGTATCCTGGTTAGAGCATCCTTTAAACAATGTCTTGAAAAATGCAGAATTATTCATTTGTGTATGGACTGTATGTTGTGTGTCTGTACAAGTTTGTACAATAGCTAATATGATCCACAGCTTTCTTTTTCCTACCGAATGAAGGATCTCTTACATTCCTGGTGGAATTTCAGGCAAACCACTTTGCTTATATTAAAAGCAGGCTTTTGGATAATCCACAATTATAGGTAATTGTGCATACGATCTCTCTCTTTCAAGGTAAGGGCCAATTTTCTGCTGAATTGCATTCCTACAGACACAATAAAACGATGATACAGTTAAAATTGGTGCATCAACTCTTCATTTATTTTGTATTTCTGACATATAATTAGTATTTCCCATTACTAATTAAAAACTTGTTTCCTTGAAGTTATTTAAATTTCACTGACATATATTTATAAACCTCATTATATTGGACTCTTATTCAAATGATCAACTAGTGGGAGTGTGAGAAGGTATATGGGGAATTTGAATCAGTGTCTAAACAACCGATGACATCAAGGAATTATTAATTTTAGAGAGATAATGATATTATCATTATGTAAAAAAGTTGAGTTGTGATTTAGATATATATATAATTAGATATACAAAGATGAAACTTTATATATCTGGGATATTTGATTTAAAATAATCAGCTACAGTGGTCAGGAGAGAGAGAAATGGTTGTGAGTAGAGAGGAAACAAGATTAGTTAGGAGAAGATGTCTTAGGGTTGTTCAAAGAATTGAAGCCAATAAGACAGAAAGATAGATAGATGATATATAGATGGATAAATTCATAGATAGATAGATGGATAGACAAGTAGATAGGGCCTTCCAGGTGGCTCAGTGGTAAAGATTCTGCTTTGCCAATGCAGGAGACTTGGGTTTGATCCCTGGGTCAGGAAGATCCCCAGTAGGAGGGCAAGGCAACCCACTTCAGTATTCTTGCCTGGAGACTCCCATGGACAGAGGATCCAGGTGAGCTGCAGTCCATGGGGTCGCAAAAGAGTCAGAGCAACGGAGTGCACACAAACACTCAGACAAACACACACATGCATGATAGATAGATAGATTGAGATTTATTATAGGAATTGTCTCATGGAGTCACTGAGGTCAAAAAGTCCCATCATCGACTTTCAGCAAGCTAGAGAAACAGAAAAGCGAGCGGCATAATTTAGCCTGAATTCAAAAGCCTAAGAACCAGGGGAATTCATAATGCAAGTTCCAGTCTAAGGCCCAAGGACCAGAAGCACCGATGAAGAAAGATGGAAGAAGATGCATGCTTCAACGCAAGCAGAGACAGCGAATTCACTCTTTCTCCTGTTCTATTCAGGTTTCAACAGATTGGGTGATGCCCACCCACACTGGTGAGGGTGATCTTTATCCAGTCTACAATTCAAAGGCCTGTCTCTTCCGGAAACATCCCCACAGACACATCCAGAAATAATGTTTTACCAGCTGTCTGGGCATCCCTTAGCCCAATTCAAGTTGGCCCAGTGGACAACGGTTAGAGATGGGTACATACAAATTATTATACCACTTCCCTTATTTTTGTATACACTTGACATGTTCATAGTAATGGTTATATTTTTTTCTTTCTTTGGTGGTACATTTTTAAAATAGGGAAAGCTACTATTTCATTGGTAAGTCTTGCTATGAGGCGGGTGTTCAGAAGTTTAAGTCACAGTGCTTCAGATGGCCTGGAGATGTACAAGCTAATCTGACTCTTTCCTATATACACAGGTTAATCAAGTAGGCAGCCAGCTGTTCCCAATAGAAGTCACACACACTGTTAGCAGCGGAGAGAGTGCCGATGATTTCTGTTTCTTTAGGTGTTGGTCAATGGAATCTGGCTCCCAGCTAGTCGTTATAAACATGAGAAGCCATGTCCCAGTGGATGGGAGAAGAAGGTTGCTACCAGGAGCTGGGGAGGGAGTGCTGGATTACAGTGAAACTTGAGGATAAGGACAGGGCTCACGTTCTAGCTGGGGAAACACAAGGCACTTGGGAATTTCGGCACACACGAGTAATTAACACGAGCGCAGGAGAGCAGCTTCTGAACCATGCACTGAGGAAGGCCCTTCAAGCAGCCAGGATGTTGCACTTGAATGACACAGGGATCCCCTGGTGGCTGTGCTGGGAAAGAATCTGTCTGTAATAAGCAGGAGACCCCAGTTTGATTCCTGGGCTGGGAGGATGCCCTGGAGGAGGGATAAGCTACCCACGTGCCTGGAGAATCCCCATGGCAGAGAGCCTGGCGGGCTCCAGTCCACAGGGTCACAAGGAGTGAGTAAGGAGGGCGCTGGACAACGTCACAGCCCAAGTCCCTAGTGGTGATGATGGCCTTTTAAAATCATGTCCTGTATCGTCAGGACTATCCTGTGAATGTCGGGAGGTGGGGCCAGCTGGAAGAAATCCCCAGTGTCTGTAAGTCTCTAGGCTAGTCAGTCTTCCCTGCAGGCTCACAGGCAAGGACTCTGCCTGCAAATGCAGGAGGCGTGGTTCAGTCCCTGGGTCAGGAAGATCCCCTGGAGAAGGAAATGGCAACTCACTCCGGTTTTCTCACCTGGGAAACCCCATGGACAGAGGAGCCTGGCGGACTGGAGTCAGTGGGGTCGCAAACAGTATCACATGACTTAGAGACCAAACAACAAGGCTAGTCAGTTCCCGTTCTCCTGTGACATGTGTGAACTCATTGTCAACCTGTCCATTATTTCAGGGAAACCTGGTCAGTGGCACGTCCTAGGTAACACCCAGATTTCATGTATTTGCCCAATGTGTTCATTATTTGAAACCAAATATGTCAATTTCATTTGCTTATGGAAGAAACAAAATCAGTATTCAAAAAACAACAAGGATTAATGATCATTACTAAATAGTCGGCGCTTATTTGGCACATATGTGTTCAATGAACGTTTGTTAAAATCAATAATGAAGAATAAAGGATGGGACTTCCTTGGAAGTCCAGTGGTTAAGACCCCAACTTCCAGTCCTGGGGTGTGGGTTTAATCCCCAGTCTAGGTTCTAAGATCCCACATGTCTCAAGGACAAAAAACCCAGAACATACACAACAGAAGCAGTAGTGTAACAAATTCAATGAAGACTTTTAAAAAGTGTAAAGGAAAATATTTTTTGTATTAATACTAAATAACTTAAGCAATGAGCTAACAAAGGAAAATCTTAAATACTTATTCAGTGAAATTGTCATAACTACCTGAAAATTGAACTGCATATGCCGCAGGACAGAGTCAATGGAAAAGGGATACCCAAGAGACACCTATTGAACATATGGCCGCAAATACCCTACCTAAGCAGGTAAAAATTGAGTTCACAGGAAATAAACGCTAGTATTTTTTTTTTAAATGAAGCATGCAAAATAAGGACAGCAAACATGATAGTCATAAATTCCCAGAATTTGGTTGAATGTGCAGAAAATTTAATAAGCACAGCCATTACGAAAAGCGCTGAGAGTAAGCAGGCAGGCAGCTCAGGTGTGGGATCCTTGGCGGGGTGGGGGCAGAGATCCACCGGAGCTCAGAGGCAGAAGCCGAGGTGCAAGCGGAGAACAATGACCTTTTAAAATAGATACAGATGACCTACTTCCAAGGTACTGAAAAGACCTGAGTTTAAAGGAGAGACTCTCAGGAAAAGCTCAAATAGCAAATATGAAATCACTGAAATTAGAGAACAAAAGCCTGTATTGTAGGATTTAAAAAAAAAAAAATAACAGCAGATGTAGATGCTGACTCTTGGAGGCCTGTGAAACAGCTGGATAGAAAGGAAGAAAGAAAGGGAGGGAGGAAGAGAGATCTAGAGAGAGGCAGAGGAGAAGGGAGAGAGGAAAAACGCACTCCTGGAGCAGCAGTTCCTAGTGTCTGTCAACTAAAGAAAGAACCAGAAAGCTACAGACAGTTCCCATAAAAAGCAGCCCAAGAGAGCACTGCGGCGGCTGCTGCTAAGTCACTTCAGTCGTGTCTGACTCTGTGCGGCCCCATAGACGGCAGCCCACCAGGCTCCCCCATCCCTGGGATTCTCCAGGCAGGAACACTGGAGTGGGTTGCCATTTCCTTCTCCAATGCATGGAAGTGAAAATGAAAGTGAAGCTGCTCAGTCGTGTCCGACTCTTAGTGACCCCATGGACTGCAGCCGACCAGGCTCCTCCGTCCATGGGATTTTCCAGGCAAGAGTACTGGAGTGGGGTGCAAATTGCCTTCTCCGCAAGAGAGCACATGCTTACTTAATTAGATACGGAGTTAGTGTAGGATGAGCTCTGCACCTACTTGTTGGGAAACTAAGAAAAATATCCCTCCATTGAAGAGGTTTTGTTTTATATCATCAGTAAGTGAAGGGAATCATACTTTTGACTTTTCTATTTCTATAGGCCAGTAAAAAGGAACACGTCAAGTTACATAAGCACCATATAAATATTTGGTAATATTTCTTCCAGATATGTTTATTGATCTAAGAATCGTTTTGAGTTCGTTTCTCTAAAGAGAGGTGTAAACATTTGCTCAGGCTGCTGGATGAAAGTACCAGACCCTGGGCAGCTTGAAAAACAGGAACCAACTCCTGTCTCACAGATCTAGAGACCAGAAGGCCAAGATTAAGGTCTCGGCAAAGCGGGCTCCTTCTGTGGTCCTGGAGGGAGAAGCTCCTTTGTGCTTCTCTCTCCCAGCTTTTGGGGGTTGCCGGAGATCTTTGGGGTTCCTTGACTTGTAGGTTTCTACCTTCTTCTTCACCTGCCACTTTCTCTGCATTCGAGTCTGGGTCTAAATTTCCCCGTTTTGTCAAGTTGGATTAGAGACTCAACCAACTCCTATGTAACCTCATCTTAAGTCATTATCACTGAAAAGATTCTGTTTCCAAATAAGGTCACATTCTGAGGCTTTCAGAGTTAGGGTTTCAGCACATGAATTTTGAGGGCTGTAATTCCCCACATGACAAGAGGTATGTATTCAGATTGCCAGATAAAATAGAGAATATTGGGGTAAACTTGCATTTCAGATAGATAGCAGGATATAAATATATATCCTGTGAAATGTTTGTATGAGTAGGTCCCAAGTCAGATTTGTATTTTCACTTGATGTACTTGATAATTTCAGTAATATATACATCAGTATTTTCAAGATTGTGACTTTTGGTGAATGCTGAACCTAAAAATTATATGGTAATTCCCACTACACCAGAAGATCTGAGATAAGAGTACTTCTTCACTCTTTCTGCTAGCATGAACACGTTGCAAAGCAAGGCACTTAAGCTCACAGAAAGTACTTAGTTTTTGTAACCTAATTTGTTAAATAAATGAATTATTTCTACCTTTCAGTTTTAAAATCATGATGCTTATATTACATTGTTAATTGTAATGTGAGAGCAAGATTATTAATTCAGTTATTCATCTGATAATTTCTTATATAAATTTAGACTCAGTCTAAAAATAATGTAGTTTATTAATGTAAATAGTTGTATAATATGTATGGGGGTTACTTACATAATACATTGGGGGAAATTTGCTAAACATTAATTCTGATGATTGTAAGAATCATGAGAAAAGCCTAAGTACATAATCCAGTTCATTTTGCCTTTCAACACTGGCCAAATAATTCAGAAGAGTGACATGTTTCCATTTCATAAAGACCAACATTTGTTAGGCAAATAGTTTAGAAACATATGCAACTGATAAGAGAAAAAAAAATGCTTCATTCTTTTCTTTATAAGAAATTAAGGCCAGTTGGAATATGAGCATAAAATATAAAATTGACACAATTCAGAGTTATTGAAGAATTAAAGAAGATAAACTGACAAAGACTTTTATTATATTCTGAAATGCCTAGTATAGTAATAAGTCCTCTAAATAATTGGAACATCTGGGGATGAAATTAGAAATTGAGAGATGATGCAAGATTCATCTGCTGAGTCCTCCAAGCGATCATATTATTGCTATGCTTGAACTTTTTGACACTTCTTATAACTCAGGCTGTCTCATTAAGGAACATTTGCATTGTTCCTTAATTTTCATGTATTTATTTATTTTTTATAGTCTTGTATCTCCAACCAGATTGAAATCTTCTGGATGACAATTATGAAGTTAATATTCTTTTGTCTATTCAAAGATACTGTCAGGTATTAGGCACTAATTTAAAAATACCTAATTGTAAGTAAATAAATCCATAAAAGAAGCAGCATTATATACATACACTTATGTTGTAAGACGTACTGAAAATGCAATGGTTATAGTAAATACCATTTCTCCACAGACTGACTATCATTAAATTTTGAAATGAGTACGCTTGTACGAGAGTGTGACTCAGTCATCTCAAAAGAGTATAGCAGCCAATTTCTGATTAATGACAAGTTTTCAACACACATGGCCTTCTAGGAAATTAATCAGCGAATTGTAGATTTCTCCTGCTGATATGGTCTTCTGCTGTACTGCTTGTGCTGGGTAGAAGGAATCTTTGTCTGGACAAGAGAGGGATGGGAAGAACTGGGTTCCCTGGGGTAACCACTCTAGAAGCCTCTGATGGAGATACAGACATGAAGATTAGAGTCTGGGGGTCTTATCCTAAAGAGAAACCAACATTGGATGATGACACACATCCTCAGCTAGGCTAGAAATAACTGCATATAGCACAAAAGGGACATGGGAGTGATTTGTCAAAGATGAGTAAGGGTAAGAAGTGATGAAAAAGAAGGGAGCTGCCAGTTATGCTTAGGTGGGTTTGATTTAAGATGACCCTGCTATCTAAGCAGAGACATTACTTTGCCAACAAAATTCCATATAGTCCAAGCTATGGTTTTTTCAGCAGTCATGCATGGATGTGAGAGTTAGACCATAAAGAACGCTGAGCACCAAAGAACTGATGCTTTTAAACTGTGGTGTTGGAGAAGACTCTTGAGAGTCCCTTGGACTGCAAGGAGCTCAAACCAGTCATCCTAAAGAAAATCAATCCTGAATGTTCATTGGAAGGACTGATGCTGAAACTGAAACTTCAATACTTTGGTCACCTGATGTGAAGAGCCGAGTCATTGGAAAAGACCATGCTGCTGGGAAGATTGAAGGCAGGAGGAGAAAGTGATGACAGGACAAGATGGCTGGGTGGCATCATGGACTCAACGGACATGGGTTTGAGCAAGTTCTGGGAGACGGTGAAGGACAGGGAAGCCTGGCGTGCTGCAGTCCATGGGGTCTCAGAGTTGGACATGTCTGAGCGACTGAACAGCAGTATCTAAGGGGCTTCCCTGAAGGCTCAGTGGGTGAAGGGTCTGCAATGCAGGAGACGTGGGTTCGATCCCTGGGTTGGGAAGACGCCCTAGAGAAGGAAATGGCAGCCCACCCCAGTGTTCTTGCCTTGGAAATCCCAGAGACAGAGGAGCCTGCCGGGCTACAGCCCACGGGGTTGCAAAGAGGTGGACACGACTGAGCCACTAAACACTCAGGCGTTATCTGAGAAGGCGGGACAACTGGGATTGTTTTAGGGAATAGACCCAGGGCCAAAACGAACTCAGAAACAAATACACTAGTTGTCTTACTGTTTTATCTTAGCTGAGAAGTGCTCATTAGTATAGTAAATGGCAAAAAACATACATGATCTGCCATAATTGTAGGCACATGCATATTTCAGTCTTACGTTGAGTTGCGACACGTCAAAAAGCTCACTCCAAAACAATTATAAAGGTTTTAAATGCTCAGAATCTGCTGTGTATTGTAACCTGACAATCATCAATCCCTTTCCTCACGATCATTTTCATCACCAAAGTCTCCTTGGCTACTTTCAAAGATTCTGCAAGAAAATATTATTTTAGACTATGGGACAAAACGAGACTGCACAGTTTAAACAAAAGACCAGTGTCCACAAAGAAAATCACATGCAGAAACCGATACCTTTCTTGTTATTGCACAGAGTTCTTCACTTTCTATGTGTTCACATTTTCAAAATCAGGACCGTTCATCAGCCATTATTAGAAACTAATAATTATGAAAGCAACAAAGGTAATATAGAACCTTGGTCTTGGACAGAGAGATTCCACTTGAAGAGGACCCGGTACACTGTCCTGCATGATAGGCTAATAGGCTGACAAATAGCAAACGGGAAAGAGGGGAAAAGCGAAATAGTTATTTCAGTGTCATTTCACACTTCTATTCTTTCTTTTACGTAAACATCATAAGGTACTTTGCCTATCCTAACACTGGAAAGTATCTTGATGAAGCTGTGAAGGAGATATAGCTTCACAGACCTTACATTACTGCTCTTAAGCAAAAGCGTTATGAAAAATTGCTATCATGTGTCTCCATATACTTACTTAAGCATTTATGACAAATTTAAAAATCATGTAATGTTTCATTTACCCTTTTACTGTGAAGTAGATGACTGTTACTTTCTATATGAGAGCAATGAGTTACGGGGTTACAGCTATTTCGGTTTTAATTCAGCAGAAGCAGAAGGTTCCTTCTAAGCCAAACAATGAAAACAAGTTTGCCAAACCTACTTATTATCTCTGAGCTTGCCAAACTTGGTTATTATCTCTGCTTTTGCTGCATTATTGGAGATGTACTCCAGCAATACACATAGAAAAGTCATGACATTTAGAGCAAGGTCATGTAATATGCATAATGTACTCCAGATTTTTCCTTTTTCCATGAAAAGTTACTCCTATAGGTCAAAGGGTTGGCTGTGTCTAGAATTGACCTCTTGATCTACAACAGTGACCAACTTAGAAACATCTCTTGCATTTTAGTCCCAAGGGGCAGATTTTTGGCTAGACTTCATCCAGGAAGTCCATCTTTGAACACAAGGATAAAGGCATTAAGACGGTGTCAACGCCATGTGGAATAAACGGGCAAGATAGAATCCAGATCTTTCTGTAGTTATTACTGAGGGAAAACACTGCAGGAAAGGTATGTACCTACTACTGGCCCACAGTAGGTATATATTAAAGAAGTAATTGCATTTCTCACAAGAGGTAAGATTTGCCCTGGAGGACTCTGCCAAGATTCTAGACTGTGGATGTAAACCAAGAACCTGGCATATCCCTGTAGGGTAATATTCACCTTATAAAATAAAATTTATGTATTTACTTAATTATGCCATTTGATGCCCCTTCAGTTTCATGGCCGAAGTTCAACTCAACTAAATTTCTTTGTGATGAGTGTACCTCTCAGGCTGAATGAAATAATTTACCGATTTTCTAATCACAAATGAATCAAAAATCGACTCAATGTTCATTGACCTCATGCCACAGACAGTTAAGAAGAAGACTGCGATAAAGTATTCCTAGGCTTAATCAATATTTTTCTTCAACCGGTATTTAGAGAAGAAAGCATCAAGGCACAGTTAAATCAATAATGTGAAACCCTTTTTTTTACAAGCAGAAGAGGGACTAAACGTGTTTATTGTTACTGGTGTTGAAACTAGTGGGTAAGGTTAAACTAAAAGGCAAGAAGTGACATTATTGTGAATTTCCTTCCTTTGAAGTTTTGAATAAGAGGCACAATTTTGACCTCCAACTTAGTGATTGCTTCCAGAGAACCGCTAATAAGGATTATTGTTAGTATTAGAATTGTCTTGCAAAATAATAATGCATGCACACACATATATACACATACACATCATATATATATATATATATATGTTTAGTATTATATATATGTTTAATTGTGCTAATGAAGTCACAGAAAAAAAGGGTTTTGCAAATATTGTTTAGCACTTCTTTTTTTTTTTTTTTTCCTTCTCTAAATAACACAGCATATTTCCCATGGCTTGAATTCCCACTTCCTGACAAGTCCCGTATGATTGTCTGCATTGGTCATAACCACTTAGCATTAGGATCAAAAATCATGTCTTCCCTCAGACACTGCTCAGTGTCCTGGCTTCCTGTCTAGAGACAGCTACTATTCCTGTTCTTAAAACGTCTCCTCGGCCTAGCATTTTCACCATGACAGCCATGTCAAGGATAGAAACTGCCTCGTTTCCAAACCACAACAAGAAAATTAAATGTGGCATCAGAATGTAGGATTAATTAGATGGAAGCATGACTTTTCCACCCAGGTAACATCCCTCCAGAGCATTGCCCTACGTCTGGACTCCAAATATTAGCCGGGAGGAGACACATACGCCTTCCCAAGGGAGTGCAGTCACACACATCAGAGAGGAAGGCCGGGGCCACTGGGTGCTTTCAGACACTGAGAGAAAAGGCTCCCCTCCTTTTCTCCTCCTCTCTCTTCTCCTCCTCCTCCTCCTTCTCAAACCTCGCCTCTTCTTGCTGCTGCTTCTTCTCTTTAGTAATAAAGGGCAGATCGACTGAACGTTTATCAGCATTGGCAAGATACATGAATGAGCAGTGGAAGTGTTCATGTTTTCTGTAATAATGAAGCTAAGAGGATTGAATTTCCAGGGACAGGTCATGGTGAGAGGACCAGGAGATGGGGAGTTAAGACATCTGGAAAGAGAACACAGCGGTTCACCTAGAGCTTATGACAATCTCTCAGCACAAAACGTCAGAAATTCCTCTTGCGAAGGTGGTACCGCATCAGTTACCTTTAAGATAAGGGTCTGTGCTGTCTCTAAAGTGTCATGGTGTCATTGCAGTGGGAAGAGCAGGTGGAACGGACAGACAGCGGCCTTGGAAGCCGAAGAACGTATACGGAGCCACCAGAAATAGGAACACCCTTCCAGTTTGGAACCCTCTTCAAAACCTGAATCTTAGGGAAAGAAGTCAGAATTCTAGGGATCAGCCCAATCCTGTGGAAGGGATTAGAGAAAATTTCATTTGACTTTCAAAGGATGGGATATTGTCCTCGACATTAGAGTTATATATAGAGGTCACTTATTTACACTGAGTTTGAAAGAAAGATATAAACCGAAATTAGCATGCTGAATTATTAAAACTTACTTATGCAGAATTATTATTTGTATTTTAATGTTTTGAGCTCACTATTTTTTGGCTACTGTGCCATAGCTTAAATATATGTTAACTTGGGGAGTGATTTTGTATTACTGCTTTTAAAGGCACTGGTGTAAAAACACAGTATTTTTTTTTTAAACTTCTTATTTTATACTGAAGTATAGTTGATTAACAATATTGTGATAGTTTCAGGTGTAGAGCAAAGTGATTCAGTTATACATATACATATTTTTTATTCTTTTCCAAATTCTTTTCCTTTCGAGGTTGTTGTACAATATTAAATAGATTTCCTTGTACAATGGTCTTTGTTTATCCATTTTAAATAGGCTTGCATGTTAAGTCACTTCAGTTGTATTCAACTCTTCATGGCCTATGGACCATAGCCCACCAGGCTCTTCTGTCGATGGGATTCTCCAGGCAAGAATACTGAAGTGAGTTGCCATGCCCTCCTCCAGGGGATCTTCCTGATCCAGGGATCAAACCTGAGTCTCTTACATCTTCTGCATTGCATCAGGGTTCTTTACCACTAGCACCACTATAATCGTCAATCCCACATTCCCTACCTTCCCCCAGTGTTTTTTTTTTTTTTTAACTAGTATAAAATTCATATAAATATATGCATTATGTATTTTTATCTCAGTGCATTATGTGTGTGTGTGTTTTCTTTAGAAGTTCATAGCCCCAGGGTCCTCTACATGTTAAATGGGCTAGCCAGTGGAGCGGGTTCATCCCTAGCTTAGGTCAGGGATCAATAATCATGACCCTTGCACCAAATCCAGGTCTCATTCATTTTTTAATATAAACTTTTACTGGAACAGGGCCAAGCTGATTCATCTGCATATTGTCTATGGCTGGATTCCCGCTAAAAGCAAAGCTGAGTAGCCACGACAGAGACCACATGGCCTGTGATGCCAGAGATACTTACTCTCTGATCCTTTACAGAAAAGCTTGCCAAACCTGCATTAGACTTGCCCAACTCAAGAGGCAGGGTCTCTTGTTTCCTTTATAGAGCCAGATTCTCAACCTGATGACATGATATAGTATAAGACACAGAACTATTCTGTGGACAGGCCAAGGCCAACTTGCGCGGTCTTATTTTGCCATGATGGTTAACATTTTATTAATAGAACACCTTTGAAAATCAGTTTAAAATAACAGAAGATGCATTTTGTTCCTTTAGATCTTTAATCATTTTAAGATGATAGAATAGAGCTTTATCCATCCAAAGAACTGTGTATATGTGTCTTGCGTATATACATGGCTTCCCTAGGGGCTCAGACAGTAAAGAATCTGCCTGCAATGCGGAGACGTGGGTTGCTTCCCTGGAGACAGATGGTAAAGAATCTCCTTGCAAATGGGAGACCCAGGTTAGATCCCTGGGTGAGGTAGTTCCCTGGAAAAAGGAATGGCAAACCACTCCAATATTCTTGCCTGGGAAATCCCATGGACAGAGGATCCTTGTGAACTACAGTCCATGAGATCGCAAAGAGTCAGACACCGACTGAGCGATTAACACAAACTCACTAATCAACTCATCTAAAAGGTTCTATGCATGTTCCTGCTATCCATCTCATCTATTCACACGTGCTACTTTGCACAAAGTAACCTATCTAGTGGTATCGGCACTGTGGGTAAAAGTCAGATGCTTTTGCCCCTGTGAGGCAAACAATATGTATTAATACCGAGAGACAAATATATTTCAACAGTCCAACTACCAGAAAGGTTTCTATTATAGGATATAGAAATAAAAAACTGCACTCTAAGCAAACTGAAATTAATGACTTCTTGAAATAGGCAGGACAATAAAAACACATCAGAGCAAGCACAAATGCTGCTGTTTGAATTAAGAGTTTCTTCAGTGTTTATTTTTTTGATACAAAATTTAGAAATGCAATCAAGCTTTAAAAAAGCACAAATAGAAAATGAAATAGGGTTTCCTTTAGTCTTTCTTCTCAGCGGGCATCCTGTTCCTTCACTTCCTTTGTGAGTAGGAGGAATTTTTTTTTGGAGCATTTTTGAGATGTTTGTCTAGTTTTTTGCAGCCTAGACTTTGCTAGTATCCTTGAATTTGGGGACCAGTCTAATGGGCCATTAGAGTCTGACTTCGATCTTGAGTAATAATGGCTAAGAGTTTTTGGCCGAAGGTGTTCCATTATTATCAGAATTCAATTACATGCAAAACTGAATCTTTTGCTCACATAATGAGTGCATATTTTTGTCATGGTAAATGTATTCAACTGTACCCAATTTTTATTTTCTTGAAAGCGGGGAAAACTAACTTCAAGTTCCTTTATCACATTCCTCTTTTCTTCCACACATGTTGAGATCATAAATGCTGAAATGAGTAGATTACGTCTGCAAGCAGACCTCTTGGCTATAGGGGGAGAGAATTCAGGATTGCCACAGCCAGTCTCTGCACCTTCATAAAAAGATGCCATCTGCTGAGGGAGGGATGGATTAGGAGCTTGGGATTAGGAAATCCAAACTATTATTAAATATATATATATGTATATCTGAATCACTTTGCTGTACCCCAGATACTAACACAACATTGTAAATCAACTATACTCCAATAGAATAATATTTTAAAAAGTGCCTTTATGATAATAGACATATCATGCTGCTTTCCAGAAAAAAACAAAAATGAAACTTTGAGTCTTTGAAATATGACTGTAGATTTGGCCTCAAGAAAGTCAACGTGGGGCACAAAACACTAAGATGAGCACAGTGTCTTCTACAGACTTGAGATTAAGGAACCAAATAGCTGCAATGTATCAAGTGATAAATATTGGATAGGTATGTTTGCAGCTAATTTTACTTGTAAAAATTTTAGCTGGGAAGTCATTATATTGTGTCTATATAATCACTAACCAGAAAATTGGCAGCTTAGGAAGCAAAGCATGAGTAACTTTTTAAACAAAAGATTATTTGTAACACATTTAATATAGTTTAGGACTATATGTATAGCTATATCTTCCATGTGTCATCTACATGTAGGTATGTGTATGTGCGTGTGTGTCTGTGTGTTTGTGTGCATGAGAGTGTATGTGATCACAGGTAAGAATAAAGTGTTTTTGGATGTGGAAAGCATTTCATTTTTCTTCTGTACAAAGAAAACTATGAGAATGAAAATTTGTAGGAAAAATGGCAGTCCTCATTTTGTCTATACATTGACTTTTGAAAGTTGATTTGCAGATTTATCATTCAGATCTGAAGTCCTGCCCCTGTTGTTAAAGGTCATCATGCACAAAGAGGTGTGGCTGAGCGGTGGGGAAATAGCTCACCTCTCTCCTTCATAAAGGCGCAGAGCTGCCAGATGAAGCCTACAATTGTTGTTCTCCTAGTAATGTCACAAACTCTGCTCCAACCGAGTATAAGTACCTCCTGGATTCCCTGGGTATTTGAACTTGAAGGCTCTTTCTTTCATCTTTGGTTTCCAGTACCTCACATGGCCTTGGTGATGTGTATTCAGACGTCACATACTCTCCCGTTTGTCTTCTTAATCTATTCCTCTGTCCTCTAAGTAAGGAAGATAAACCCTTTGGAATTCAATAGAATTTTTAAAAAATATATTTAATTACCAGCAGCCAATAGAAAGCGTTGGAAGCTTGTGCACACGAGTGGGTGTCTGTACGCAGCAGTCCGTGTGTCTCGTCCTGGTGGTGGTGTAGCTGTGGTTGTGGGTGTGGTTATTACTATTGTTGATTAAGTTTCTAACCACTTCATTTAATTACAGAGACCTTAGAGATGAAGGCATGGCAGGCCGAGAAGCAATCATGGTGGAGAATAATGGTAGCCGCAGGGCAGGGTTTTTGGATAACAAAATAAGTTCTAAATGTTTTTGGCAGAGTGTGATAGAAGTAGACTACAAGATGCAGTACTCTGCCGACGTCTATTTATCCTCCTTAGAGCTAGATTTTGGAAAATGCAAGGTTTTCTTTGTCTCTATCACAGTGGTTTAAGTCGAGTAGATATTTAACAAATATTTGGGGTGTTTGGAGGTAAAAAAGATTTGCAATCTTGACTGCTTCTGGTATAATGGAATCTCATACCTAATTTTTCTTCGTTAAGAATCTTTTTTGGTGGCTGGCTGTATGTCAATTGTGATGGAGAGGTTGCAATTCTGTGGTCAGCCTAAAACGTAAAACTAATACTCTGCTATAAAAACGGCTTTTCTACCAGAAGGTGAACTAGCATCCCTCAAAAACATATGCAAAAATTAATATTAAATATATTTAGAATAGTATATATGCAATTGCTATATATATATATGTATATCATTTATTATTTATCTAAATAGTGCTTGAAGTTGTGTATGTGGCCAAATTTGCATTTATCTTTGTATTATGATACAATTTTAAAAGATGTGCGTATACAGACAGATTTCTGCTCTTGGCATTAATAAGTTTTGTGCTTACATGTTTAATGCTGTTGCTGCTGCTGCTAAGTCGCATCAGTCGTGTCTGACTCTGTACAACCCCATAGACGGCAACCCACCAGGCTCCGTCCCTGGGATTCTCCAGGCAAGGACACTGGAGTGGGTTGCCATTTCCTTCTCCAATGCATGCATGCATGCTAAGTCGCTTCAGTCATGTCTGACTCTGTGCGACCCCATGGACAGCAGCCCACCAGGCTCCTCTGGCCATGGGATTCTCTAGGCAAGAATACTGGAGTGGGTTGCTGTTTCCTTCTTCAACATGTTTAACAAGATAAAGCAAAAAAGTGAGCATATTTAAAATATCTTCAAAGCAATAAAGCCAATACATAAGCAAAAATGAAATGAAGAGATATTTATTTCACTCTAAAACTTTAAAAATCTGCGTTTTCTTGGATTTCAAAGTGGAAATAATCGTTGACTTCTGACTGGTTAAAATTAGAGTTTGTGATAAAATAACTAGAAAATACATGTAATAAAAGTTATTTCAGAATTCTGACATCAGGAATTCCTTGGTGGTCCAGTGGTTAGGACTAGGTGCTTTTCTGTAGTAGCCTAAGTTCAGTCACTGGTCAGGGAACTAAGATCCCATAAACTGCATGGCATGGACAAAATAAATACATAGGGGAAAAAAAGAATTCTGAGATCAAATAATGTCATGATATAATAGATTCCAAACTGAATTACATTCATAAATTTAGATTCATGTATCTATCCAGCAAACGCATACAATTACATATACCTATTGGAGAAGGAAATGGCAACCCACTCCAGTATTCTTGCCTGGAGAACCCCACGGACAGAGGAGCCTGGTAGGCTACAGTCCATGGGGTCACAAAGAGTCGGACACAACTGAGCGATTTCACTTTCACTTCACTATTACTTAAGAAACGAAAGTAGATGTATATGTAAGTAAAAAATATCTTCCCTCCTTTAGCAAAGGATATTTATAGCAAAAAGTTGGCTCTAAGGGTCGTTTTTGTGTGCTGGTTTTCAGGAGAATTGGTTTAAATGCTTAACCCATCAAAATCAGGTGACTGAGTACCTTAGAGGAAAATGAAATCCATCAGGATTTTAAAGAAGCCATCCTAAAAATGCCTCAAATACCAATTATAAATGCTCTTGAAACAAATGAGAAAATCACATCAAAGAATTAGAAGGAATAAAAAAATAACCAAATTGTAATTAAAATTTTAAAAATATATTTAAAATTTTAAAAATATATAATTCTAAAAATATCCAAATTGTAAATATAATATCCAATTGCAATTGTAATTATAAAACTCAAAATTAAGTTAGAAATACGTTAAAGAAGGTGCTGCACAGGATTAAAAGTTAAGTGGAGATGATAAACTACAGTGGGTGAACTTGAAGACAGAACAGTAAAATTTGTGCAATTTGAACAACCAAGAGAAAGTGGACAGAAATAAACACTGAACAGAGCCTCAGGAATTCATAGGGCAGAAACAAAAGAGGCAGCATTATTATCAGGAGAATTTCGGAAGAGGTTAAAAAAAAAATAGGAGTGATAGAGTATCTAAAGTAAATGTGTGTGTGTGCTGTATGCTCAGATGTGTGTCCGACTTTGCGACCCCATGGACTGTAGCCCGCCAGGTTCCTCTGTCCATGGGATTTTCCAGGCAAGAATACTGGAGTGGGTTGCCACTTCCCTCTCCAGGGGATCTTCCTCACCCGGGAATTGAATCTCCTGCATCAGCAGGCAGATTCTTTACCACTGCACCACCTGAGAAGCCAATAGTGGCTGAAAACTTACCAAAGGTGGTGAAAGATGAAAATCTACAGAATGAAGAAACCGAGTCAATCACAAAAAGATAAAACTGAGGACAAAAATACACTCTAAGACACATCATAATTCAAGTTCTTAAAGAAAAAGTTCTTAAAAACAGAAAAAGAGAAATGGCATATTATCTGTGATCACTTCTGGTGTCAAGTATTTTCTAAAAAGCTAGTTTGTGTTAAAACAGCAACAACAAATAATTTTAGAACCCATTATAGGAAAAATAGTAACTTAAGTGACTAAACAACAACATAGGAAAGAGAGGTCTCTGGTGGCCCAGACAGTAAAGAATCTGCCTGCAGTGAGGGAGACCCGGGTTCGACCCCTGGGTTGGGAAGATGCCCTGGAGGAGGAAATGGCAACCTACTCCAGTATTCTCGCCTGGAGAATTCCACAGACAGAGGAGCCTGGCTGGCTACAGTCCATGGAGTCATAAAGAGTCAAACACGACTTAGTGACTTTCACTTTCATAGGAAAAAGAAAGGAAAAAAATCTAACATACCTACACAAATAAAAATGGTTATGGCTTAAAAAATCAAAATATAATGAAATTCAAAGTATACATAAACAAAAATTTAACAATGAAAAAATTGTTCCAAAAGACAGTAGGAATGTAACATGTCCAGCTTTTGTTTTGTATCAGGATAAAGAAGACCTTAATGTGATTGAAGAAAATAATGCCAGACCCACATAAAGTAGTAAAACTGAATTTACGAGGAAGTGGGGTCGGGCAGAATTGCTGAAGACTTTCTTTTCAGGAATCTGAAGAGGTGACATTTTCCTTGAAGCAATTAAATGAAATGCATTGTTGCTTTAACATACGGATGAACTGGCATATTGTGAAGTGAATTTGTAAAAATGATAGAGTCTCTGACCGTAATTTGCAAATGTGATTTCCAAATATGTTGGAAGGTGTGGCAGTTGCTGGGTTTTCCAGCCTCACCGGATCAATAGTGCATTCGGGGAAAACACAAGACTTGGATCACAGCTGCAAAACAGTCCCATTCCTTTAGGTGGAGAGTCTGAGCACTTCAATAACTGTCTCTGCTTTCCCAGGCTCATCCGTGGCACTCTGTCTCCTATCGATTGAACCACAACCACTTCGAGTCTATCTAAACCCTCCAGAGTAATCAGGTACAGGGAGACCACGCTATTGGAGAAGGGAGAAAATGAAAATGAAACCTGGGGCTAAGCGCCAATAATCCATTCTTAATCCTACCTCTAAAGTTGGGATAAAAATGCATGGGAACGTGTACAGAAAGCTACAGACAAGTCCAAAGACTTTTTTGTTTTTTTCCTTTCTAATTTTCAGCTGACACCTGAAACCTCTGGATGCCTGACAGAGGATTAAAAAGGTAAATTCATTCTAGCGGCAGCCACAGGCCACTGTTGTGCTTTACCTGTAAACTTTGTCATTGTTTAGTTGCTAAAGTCATGTCTGAGTCCTTGCAACCCAATGGACTGTAGCTCTCCAGGCTCTTCTGCCCATGGGATTTCCCAGGCAAGAATACTGGAGTAGGTTGCCATTTCCTTCTCCAGGGGATCTTCCTGACTCAGGAAAAGAACCCAGATCGCCTGCACTGGTTGGCAGATTTCTTTATCACCGCAGCACTAGGGAAGTCCACAAGTAAACTTGCCTTAACATTAATCAATGAGACTGTAGGGAAGTGAGGACCTGTATATTTCAATGACATGTTCTCAAGGATTGAAGAGGGGGTCCTAGTTTTATTGAAAGCACTAAAGTAAAGGGCTGCTTTGTGAAATCTCTCGGTCTTGGACTTTTAGCTACATTAATGGTTCAATCAGGGATGTTGAAAACCAAGGCATCCATCACATGCAGATTTTTATTCCACATCTTTGGAAAAATTTCAGCTGTGAAAGTGCTTTTGTCTAGTTTTATAGTCCTATTTCACAGCAAAATAATTGATACACTCTAGACATAGAAGAGGGCTTTCTAGGTGAGTCAGCAGTAAAGAATCCACCTACCAATACAGGAGACGTGGGTTTGACCCCGAGGTTGGGAAGATCCCCTGGAGGAGGAAACGGCAAACCACTCCAGTATTCTTGCCTGGAGAATCCCATGGATAGAGGAGCCTGGTGGGCTATAGTTCATGGGGTCCCAAAATGTCAGACATGACTGAGCAGGCGCATAGACATAGAGGAAGTCTGATCAAACATAAATACCGATGTGTAATCTTTTCCTAATAATTAATTCAATTTAACTCAAGGATCACCTTCCCTTAAAGAGAGTTAGCAAATGCTCTAGTTCCAACGGAGAACTGCTTACTCAACTGCTTATCAGCTGCCACATGGGAGAGGAACTTTATCTTGCCCCCGTTGGGTTAAAGCATATGGTGCCTTCCATGTTCTGAAATAGAATATCACTGGGCATTTCTTCCCTACCCATTTGAGTCTTGAAAACACATATTTAACTCTGGCTTAGTTTAGGAATTTCACAAGCAGCAGTGAAATCAGAGTTTACCATAACTGGGTATATTATATACCTGCCCTATTTAAGACGTGAAACTTATATTTAAGAATTTTTATGCACAGTGGCAACATATTAATGCTGATTTTATTAGCTCATGGATTGTTATGGACAGTGAGTTATATGAAAAGTTGATTTTGTTCCTGCTGACATTGTTTCTACCTTGCAGTAATGTGAGCTGTAGCAAATCACACATAACAATCTGTGACTCTCCGAAGCTCAGCCTTTCATTCCCCTGGAAACACATTTTAAGAAAGGGTTCATTTTGCAAGATGGGGATCAAATGTCAGCATTTTAAGTAGCCTAAGAAAATTAACCACTATTATGAAAACATCTCAAGTTTATTTTTATTAAATAGATCCCTTTGCTTTAAAGAATGAACATTTAGTTAACAACCGATTTCATCTTTTGGAATGTGATAATGAAGAAAAGAGAATGATTTTTTACGAAAAAAAAAAGAAAAAAAGTTGAGCCATGTGAATTAAAAACAATCACAGACATTTGGAAGAACTTGATAGCCTGAACCACAGAAATATTTGTCCTCCACCCTTTATAATAAAACTCTACTTAAGATGATCAGTTTGACTGAGTATACTTTATATATGAGAACAGGGAGTTTTCCAAGTGGTTCTTCGAAATTCTTAATGGTGTCAGTTTTGATGGAATGCAAGCAAGCAGTGGTCAGGTACAGTGACATAAGGCGGGGGGGGGGGGGGTACTGTTTAAACACACCAAAGTCACATATTGAGGTAATAGAACCTTAAAGAAAGGTGGTTTTAATAAAGAATTCTTTTTATACGAAACGCATTTGTTTAGATTTATATCCTGTAGACTCTGATGACAACTCAATAATGATTGCTCCAGACCTCTGTATTAATAAGATTTAATATAGTAAAGTTTCCAGAAATGTGTTTTTTGAAATATTATGAGTCAGGAAGTAGTCCTCTGAAGCCGAATCTCATCAACAGATTTTATGAGTTTGAATTCAGAGAATTATATATAGTTTCTAAGAAAAAAAAATGACCCCAAAGCAAGCGAATTAGTTAACTAGTTCTTATGCATGACAGATACGTATGCTAGAATGCAATACATCTTCTGTGAACCTTTTGAAGTTCACATTTTTGGACTTAAGAGCAGAACAGAATCCATTCTGTTTGCAGATGTATTGAGTTGTAATTGCCAAAGGTCTGGGCCCAAAATATTAGTTCTTTTAAAATTCACGACAGATTTAGAAATTTTAAATGGGTCCCTTAGACCAGTCAAAAGGGGTGAAAAATCATATGTTGGAAATACCAAGAATTCAGTATAGATGCAGTAACTTAATTTAACAATAAGGGTAAATGTCTCATATATTAAACTCATCTTAGGATGTTTTTATAAAGATGGCTTGATTTTAATGCAATCATTTCATGACTAAAAGAGAAATAGACATATTTGAAAAAAAAAGTCTTATGTGATTTATGTGGTTATTTCCCTTACTCTGAGGCAACTTATTACTTCTGTATTTGAATCTCCGTCCTCTCTTCTAAATTTAAGAGAGTCCATCCTATGTTATCTATAAACTTACTTAATTCTGAAAGTGCTTAATAGGAATGGAAATTCTTTTCATGTAGCATATTTTAGGAAAATAGGAAACGTTTATAAATTCTTTAAAAAATGTATTCAAATTTGAATATGTATATGAAAATATCAGGATATTTCAAGCGTATGCATAAGCCTGCATGTATGCCAAAGTTACCACATTCAGTAACAGAAATCTCATTTCCTAGTTCTCTAAAAGGAATTCTACATGCAAATTAACAAAAACATATAAGCAAAAAAATAAAATTAACCCTTAAATATTGCATCTAACCACCGTAAAAATATCTTCATCTTTTTCATCATAATGATGTTATTCTTTCCTTTGAGTGAAGGCTCCTCTCAAGATAATGATGCTGCTCCTGGCAACACTTTGAAGTTCAATCCCTTGTCAGTTAATCACTTCACAGTTTCTTTATTTTTTAATATCAATAGTTTGACTATTAATTTGCCTTATTTTATAATGATGCAAAGAAATGTATAAGATCAAAAGTCATTCTTGATACAGTGTCCACCATAGTCAATTTAACAAAGGCATCCATGTAACAAGATTTTTAATAGTATATATCTATAAGAAATCTGGTTAAGACCATTTCTCAACTTTCAATTTGGCAGAAACATCAAAACTGATAGTTATTAAAAACAAAACACCTTGGAAAATGACAGACATATGAAACACAATCAATATTAATAAAAATCAGATGGAAACAGGCACAATAAAATGTGGAACTTGACTGTTTATTAGCGATCTTAAAAAGAAATGCTTTATCAAATGCAAAAATGCTGAGCCTATAGGAGAGATTCTTCTATGACAAACCACAAAGAGTCACTTCCAATGAACCTGTAATTGTCAGTGTGATTTCATACTGAAGATGGTGGTTGACATATTAATATTTTCTATCTTTTAAATTCCTCTGATTTATGTCAGAGCACAGGAGACTTTTCTGATACCATGAATGTCGTTATGATAAAGATGCGTATTTCAAAAAGTTTTCTGTTTTGTCAAGGAAAAATACCGCACAGCATCATTGACAGGAGCAATATAATTTCCAAACCAGACTCTTCTAAGGAAATATTTCTGGAAAAGTTCTTATTATAAATGATGTGCCCTCACGTTATGAGCAGAATTTTCCAACTGAAAAATGTCTTTCATGGTTTGTAGTCAGCCAAATGGTCTGTCTCTTGTTGATCACCCACTTAAGAAGCAGAGATGTAAGAATTATTAATTATTGATTCATTTTCTTGGGAGTCTTGATTTTAAGGTTCATACTCCTTCATCCTCTCAATCATTATGATATATATGTATGCATATATATATATATTTCTCCTGCTCAAAATCCTTCAAATTAACAGTATTTTACATCATTTATATTTCTTACCCCAGTATTTATTTATGCTTCTTTATTGTATTAGCACGTGAGCTATTCCTACTTCATTCCTTATCCTTCTGTGTCTATCTGCCATTCACTGCTCAGATGGAAATACCTTCCAAAAACATTGTGAACTACTTATGGACAGAATGATTATACTCAGAAATATCTTCTGTCTTTGGAATAGCACTTAGAATAGTGCAAGGATAATGTGTGTGTAAGTGCATGCCGAGTCACTCAGTCATGTCTGACTCTGTGACCCCATGGACTGTAGCCTGCCAGGCTCCTCGGTCTATGGGATTTCCCAGGCAAGAACACTGGAGTGAGCTGTCCTTTCCTTCTCCAGGGGGTCAAACCTGGGTTTCTTGTGTTTCCTGCATTGGCAGGTGGATTCTTTATCACTGAGCCACCTGGGAAGCCAAGGATAAGGCATTCATAATGCTCATTTTCAGTGCCTAAGTGCTAAATCAATATTTGGATTCATGGCTGACTTATCTAACTCAGTCAAGGAGCGGGGTGTTATTATACCCAAATATCCACACTGGGAGATAAATGTTCCCTCCACTAATGTATTAAAATGGTATCTAAAATATCATGAGAGTGGACTGGTAGAAATCTATGCTTTCTGGAGTGTTGTGATTCTAAATTTTTAAAACATGTGCTCCTTATAAAGATGGAAATATACTTCACGCCATCATCACTGTTATCACAAATACAGACCAGCCGAGCTGGGTCAGTGTTTGAAAACTGGGCTCAGTTGTGTCTGATTTTTTTGTGACCTCATGGACTGTAGCCCATCAGCCTCCTCTGTCCATGGGATTGTCCAAGCAAGAATACTGGAGTGGGTTGCCATTTCCTCCTCCTGGAGATATTCCCAACCCAGGGATCGAACTCATGTCTCTGGTGTTTCCTACATTGGCAGGCAAATTCTTTACCGCTGAGCCACCTGGAAAGCCCAAACATTTGATTCAACATCTGCTAAATCATTAGCATGTGCAAAATGTCTCAAGTTTGATTTTGTCATTATAAATTACAAGAAGATATTGAGTGCTTTAAAACAAAATTGTACTGTTATCTAACTCTTTCCTTGTAGTTCTTCAAACAAATTTATTTTGGTTCAACATTTTTTTAAAGTGTCTTCAAAACCATTTCTTAATTTGTGTCTATCTTGTCTTACAGATGAGAATATACACAATAAACTTTTAACAAAAATGAATAATGTTTTAAATCATATTTTCTTCTGTTATTAACTTGGGAATGCAATTTTAGCATAAACATTTTTTAGACATTGGTTTGCTTATCTACTTATTGATGAAAACTATATTTTCAAATCAAATACCAGTGTCAACACACTTTTGATGCACAATCAGGGTGGGGTGCAAGGTAGTAAGGTAGCCAGTTTCTATTTCCTTTTGTAGTATCTACTCTTTCAGTTTTCCTTGTACTTTTCTAGTTGTGGGAGGAAAATTAAATTACTATTTAAGGCTTTAGAACTTAATTGAAAGATTTTAAGTATGAGTTACTTCCAATTTGTTACCTAATGTAGCTCAGACGTTACTACACAGTGTAAGAAAATGAATTTATAATTGCCATATTTCCTTTATACCCAGATTTCTGTTACAAATCGGACAAAGGTGGCAAAAACAATGGAATAGGTATTAATGAGTTTCCCTTGCACTGAAAGGTTTTGATAAACGATTCATTTGTAGTGTGGTCAACATTGAACACAGGGTTAATAAAAATATCCAACAAAACAGAAGCCTATGAAAAGATGAATAATAAAATAAACATTCAAGGGTAAAGCATACTTAGATGCTCTTTAATATAATACATTGAAAATATGCTTTCTTTTATGTTTTGTTTTTCTAACCATTAAACTTCTCTTTAACTCCAGAGTTTTCCATGGAAATGGCATAGAAGAATATATGAAACATTTCTAAGTACAATTTACAGAAAGTAAAAACGATGAATCTCGCACAAACATGGGGCAAGCCTTTGTCAAAAATGTCTTTAACTTATTGATGAAGGTGTCACGAGGATGGGAGATGTGATTGAAAAGATAGCTCAAAGGACTAAATCAATACTGGCACTGAAAGAAAAAATGCTGGAATAAAATTACCAGGTTAGATACAAAAGCTAGTTAATATCTCACAGTAAAATCATACCCTTTGCCGTTTTCCATCTTTCTAGACAGAAAAACAGGCTGGAAATCTACAAGTTAGGGCCTCTCTGGTGGCTCAGTGGTAAAGCATCTGCCTGCCAGTGCAGGAGACACAGGTTTGATCCCAGACCCGGGAGGATTCCACCGCTGTGGGGAAATGAAGCCCATGATCCACAACCATGGAGCCTGCGCTCTAGAGCCCACAAGCTGTAACTCCTGAAGCTTTCACGCCTAGAGCCCATGCTCCAAACACGAGAAGCCACTCCAGTAGGATGCCCGTGCCTCACAACTAGAGAGTAGCCCCCATTTTCTGCAGAGAAAAACCCACTCAGCAACAAGACCCTGCACAGCCCAAAATAAATATCTATATTTTAGAAATATGTACACTAGTATGCAACATTATGTGGTCTTGGCCCTAATCCATCTAAGATACTAAAGGAAGGAAAAGTTTATTCTCATGGGGGAATTAAATAAAGTCATGGTGTAATCATTCAGCAGTGCCCCAGTGGGAACTTGAAATGGCAGCAGGTTGTTCTTCTGCCTACTTCTAAGCTTTCTATATTGTTTCTCAACACTAGGTTGTTACACTTACACTTTATTGGTTCCTCTGAGTGGAACAGGGTGCTTCTGGGTCTTAAAGAAGATACAGTTAAACCCAGTGTATTCAAACTGAAAGTGTGTTGATTATTGTTGTTCATTGTTGTTGTTCAGTTGCTAAGTTATGCCCAACTCTTTGCATTCCCATGGACTGAGGTGCACCAGGCTCCTCTGTCCATCACCATCTCCTGGAGTTTGATCAAACTCATGTCCATCGAGTCAGTGATGCCATCCAACCATCTCATTCCGGTCACCAGCTTCTCCCCTTGCCCTCAATCTTTCCAGCATCAGGATCTTTTCGAGTGAGTCAGATCTTCACATCATGCAGCCAAATTATTGGAGCTTCAGCATCAGTCCTTCCAATGAATATTCAGGGTTGATTTCCTTGGGTATTGACTAATTTGATCTCCTTTCAGTCCAAAGGACTCTCAAGAGTCTTCTCCAACACCACAATTTGAAAGCATCAATTCTTTAGCGCTCAGCCTTCTTTACAGTCCAACTTTCACATCTGTACATGACTACTGGAAAAACCATAGCTTTGACTATACGGACCTTTGTTGGCAGAGTAATGTCTCTGCTTTTTAATACTTTTGTTGATGGTGAAGTTAATTTGATGCATCAAGATCTTTATCTTGGACAGAATGCCATCAGGAACTTGGCTCAGCATCAACGATGTGGCTTTCACCTAAGGACACAAATGCATCTCTGAGGCCTGTGGGAGGCAACACCATATGTGAGACCACAGAGGGGTCATGCCCACCTGTGTGCTGGGTAGCAGACATGTATAGATGTGGTCATCAGCACCAGCTGTGGACCCTGCAATGGCTGTGACCTGGCTCCAGCCCCTCTCCGCCGTGATCTGGGAGCCTTAGGGAATCATGTCTTAGGTCATCACCCATGGATGAGACAGCCTTTGTGGAACTCCAGGTTTCCAGCAGAGAAATTCCAGCAGCATGCTTCAGAATAAAATAAAATGTTGGATGTACTGGAGAAGGGCTGAGAGGTATGATCTAACTCCCCCGCATCTCTGCTCCCCAAGTTCAAGAAGAGCTCTGTGCCAAACAAGAGCTTCTCGGCCTGTGATTCCTCCCAGGAGGGGAGATGAGAGTTTGGGTGTGTGTCTGGCTTCCCCAGATGTGTGGGATACAGAGAGAGACTCGCTACCCCTGGCTTCATCTAGAGCACCGAGACCTGGGCTACAAGACTCCGGGGCTGGAAGAGGCTTGGAGAAGGGACGATCCATTCTCAGAGGGCCTGTGATGGGCTTGGATCCTGTGCTCGGGGCAGCACACTCCACAGAAAATCCTGCCTGTGACCGTCTGAGGACACTTGCCCGTGGAATCCGCCCTACTGGCCCATGGGCACCCCAGTGCTCTGCAGCTCAGCCATCGCACCCCACAGACATCAATCCTGCAGCCAGTCCTCCGTGCCAGCTCTGACAGTGGTGAAAACAAGCATTGGCAGATGGATGGGCACCCGCAGAAAGCAGCTCGAATCAGGGGGAGTCTGGGAGAGACCAAGAACAGGAGCTTAAGCCTCACGCATGGGAAAGCAAAGGGGGGAGGTCAGCGCATGGCCTGGTGCACCGCAGGACCCAGAGAAGGCATGTGAGCTTGTGAATTCTGCCACAGAGGGCATCAGGAACAGACAGCAGACGCATCCACAGGTCTGAGAAGCCCCTAACACTCCAGCAGGGCTGGCAGAGGCCCTTTCTTCCCCAAAGTCACTTAGTAAAGACCGGGAGAAATGACGGCTCTTGCAAATGACAGGCAGGCAAGACTTCCCAGAACAGACAACTCAGGAAAATGTGACATCACCACAGGAGCAGGAATCTCGTAGCAACTGCCTCCAAAGATGCGGAGATCTGTGGGTCACTGGAAAAGGAATTGACCCTTTACCAATGTATAATGTCTTACTGCTGAAGAATTGATGTTTTTTGAACTGTGGTGTTGGATAAGACTCTTGAGAGTCTCGTGGACTGCAAGGAGATCCAACTAGTCAAACCTAAAACATATCAGTCATGAATATTCATTGGAAGGACTGATGCTGAAGCTGAAACTCCAATACTTTGGCCATCTCATGCGAAGAGTTGACTCATTGGAAAAGACCCTGATGCTGGGAAAGGTTGAAAAGGTGGGAGGACAAGGGGACAACAGAGAATGAGATGGTTGGATGGCATCACCAACTCTATGGACGTGAGTTTGAGTAAGCCCCGGGAGTTGGTGATGGACAGGGAGGCCTGGCGTGCAGCAGTCCATGAGGTTGCAAAGAGTTGGACACGACTGAGCGACTGAACTAAACTGAACTGAATGTCTTATTGCTTTGTCTCATACAACGATTTTGAAGCTTTTTTGTTTTGTTTTTTTTTCTCATTCCTTATCTTCATGTCTTCTCTCAAGTATAATTGATTTTTGTAGAGTTCCTTTTTCATTCTATTCTCTCTTCTTTTTATGTATATTTTTAATACATCCTGGAGAATGCAACTATGGTTGTGGCTTATCTGACAGTTATTAACTTTACAATCTTTAAACAGTTAAATTCTATAGGCTTCAACTTCAGAAATTGAAAACAAAATTGTGATTGTTATGAGAAATGCCTTAGAAAATATCTGTGGAGTGTCTTCTGTGGTTCTTGGTGCAGAGTTGGTGCTCAATTAATGTTCTTTCTTCCTTTGTTCATCTATATAGTGTGAGGTGAGCAGAAGTAACGCAACTTAGATTAGGAGTAGGCCTTCCTACTATCAGGTAGCTTTTGCTTAACAATGACCACTGTTTGCCAATTAGGACCATTAGCTTTCACCGATGTTTGCCAATTAGGAAATTAGGAACGGGGCGGAAACCCCCAGGAAAGTCCCGCACGCAAGAAAGCATTGACCAATGAAATTGCTTTGCAAACGTGTAACCAATCCGCTTCTCACCCTATAAATTTGTGTAACAGCTTGGGCTCGGGGCTCTCTGACCCGCACCACTGCGTTGGTTGCGGGCGGAGAGTCCTGGCTCCAGTCAGTAATAAACTTCCCTTCCTGCGAGTTGCATTGTCTTGGAGGCCTTCTCTCTTCCCTCTCGGGGATTCGGACATCGGGCATAACAATAGATGTTCAAGTTTATTGTAATAAAAGGTGACATTGTGTATGAAGAACTCTGCTATGTACAGATTCTTTAATTTTGAGATTCCTCAGATCACATTGTTTCATAACCCAAACCTCAGTGATCATTCTCATCTCTGAATCTATCTTTCACTTCAGGAAATAAATAAATAGGACGAAAGAGAGAAGGAAGAAACGAAGAAAGGAAGGGAAGGAGGGAGGAAGGCAGGAAGAAAAACTGAAATTTAATTATTACCTTGGTCCTTCTTCTAGGGTTATGAGTCTTTAGGTGAAAAACCATAACATAAACTTTCATATTTCCAGTGGCATTGAACTTGACTTGAGTGCTTAACAAATATGTGGCAAAATAAATAACCAAGAAATATAAAAATATTATTCCTAACTGAGCTTATAAAATGTCAGCTCACAACCAGCATATTTAGTCTTTGATCACCTAGAACTTCCTATGTCATATTTATCAAGGTTCTAATCATGGTTACTCTCAGTCAGTTAAAAGACTCTCAAATCTTCTAGGAAAATTAATTTTTTTCAAAGCATAATTTTACAGAGGCGTTTTCTTCATGGAGATATAAACCCTAGTAATACATGTTGTAAATCTTAGTTAAATAAAGGAAAGATGCTATTCCCTGGCTTTGTCAGTGACTGAACACCTACAGCCCATGGATCTCACTAAATGTCCTTCAATTGTAATTTTGTTATTGATAAAACAATCAATGAAGGTGTCAGGCAGTTTTGTGCTGAATGCCTTGGCCTCTTGGCTGTTTGTCTGCAGCTGAGCCCTTCCTGAGTCTCACATGGACCGACAGCGCTTCTATTTATTCCTCTGAATTACACAAAATTTCTCAGCCCACTAGCCCCATCAATTTTGTAGCTTTTAAAAAATCACTCTTGTCACCGACACAGGTTTACCCCAAAGTACCTGGAAAATGGGACACAATGTTAAATTACCCATATTCATCTCTTCCTGCTTGTCTGTCCCCTAAGAAAGGTCAACTTACTTTCATTATAAAATTCTTTGGGATTTATGTAAGGAAAAGAAAGGAAATAAGAAATAGAAGGTGCTGAGGAAAAATACAAAGAACAGTGAATATTATAGACCTAACTAAAATTGTGATGGACAGGGAGGCCTGGCATGCTGTGATTCATGGGGTCGCAAAGAGTCGGACACGACTGAGTGACTGAACTGAACCGAACTAAAAATGGAGTCAGCTGAATGGTAAGAATGGGCTTTCCTGGTGGCTCAGTTGGTAAAGAATTGCCTGCAGTTCGGAAGACCCAGGTTCGATCCCTGGGTTGGGAAGATCCTCTTGGGGGATGGGGGGCGGGGGGGACATGGCAAACCATTCCAGGATCCTTGCCTGGAGAATCCCCATGGACAGAGGAGCCTGGGGGACTATACAGTCCATAGGGTTGCAAGAGTCGGACAGGGTTGAGTGACTTTCACTTTCACTCTTACTTTCACTAACGGTAAGAACAAAAGCTACTCATGCAAGCACATTGAACTGCACCTTCGTCATCTATCAAATCAGAGAAATAAAGCAGATAATTTATAAGGACATCATGTCAACTGAGGTAATGCCATTAAAGGACTTGGCATAGTGACTGCCACTAAGTACATATTGTGTATGTTTAAAAGCCCCAGCCCTTTCCACCATTAGAGAGCTCAGTGGAGGAGGTCTGCACTGATGTTTGCCTTCCGTTTCCATCCCAGAGAGAAGTGCCACCAAGTTTGCTTCCCTTACAATCACAACTTCAACTTTCTACACAGTAGTTCTTAAAAATAGCAGGCATATGAAAAGCTTCTCAAGTGAGCAACTTAGATCTCTGAATGGGTCCATTCTGAGAGCTTCTTTTCCACCTAAGAAAAATCACACACTTGGGAACTTTTGAAAAATCGCTCCATTATTTCTCTTTTAATGCAAGAAAATGTTACATTCAGAAACATGGCATATGCATAAACATAGACTTTACTGAGATTCAAAAAAACATACAGTGCAGTAAAAAGATAAGCAGACTTTATATAGAGGGAGCAGATACAATAGTCTCCAAAGAAAAGCCTGAAGGTGAAAGTGCTTCTAGGAATTACTTTACTGAGACAAGAGGTATTAAACCTGTTTTAATTTGCTATTGCTCAGTTACTCAGTTATATCCAACTCCTTGCAACCCCATGGACTGCAGAACACCAGGCTTCTCTGCCCTTCACACCTCCCAGAGCTTGCTCAAACTCATGTCCGCTGAGTTGGTGATGCCATCCAACCATCTTGTCCTCTGCTGTCCCCTTCTCCTCCTGCCTTCAATCTTTCCCAACACGAGGGTCTTTTCTAATGAGTCGACTCTTTGCATCAGGTAGCCAAAGTATTGGAGTTTCAGCTTCAGCATCAGTCCTTCCAATGAATATTCAGGACTGATTTCCTTTAGGATTCACTGGTTTGATCTTCTTGCAGTCCAAGGGACTCAAGAGTCTTCTCCAACACCACAGTTCAAAAGCATCAATTCTTTGGCACTCAGCCTTCTTTATGGTCCAACTCTCACATCCATATGGGTCTACTGGAAAAACCAAAGCTTTGACTGTAATTTGTTTTAATTAGACAAGATTATGAATAAGCCAGCACTTCCCCAGACAACCAGAACACAAGCTGATCCTACATACAGGGTCAGGAGATCTGGATTTTAGACCATCACTGAATTCAGCCCTGACAAATTCCTGTACCTCCTGCCCTTAATATTGGGGAACTTTTTGGGGAATCCGTAAGAACCTTCCTAGCTGTCCTTCTCTGATAGAAATATTCCTGTTGACTGAGAAGACTTATAACCTACATTGCTGCTAATAGAGCTATAGGAAGCACGCATTCTTCCTAACTCTCTAAAAATATAAATAATAAACCAGGGGGATCATGCAATAAAGTATCGTGTGCTTCACAAAGTATGAAGTCCCACAGCTGAGTATAAGAATGAGGATGAGAGTGAGGGGGGTCTCCGCAGAGCTTTTGGTTGAGCAGCAGGTAGAAAGGAAGCTCTTGTGAGAGATGCTGGAAGCAATCCCACTCCTGCTGACAAGTGGCGGGGACTGCAGGAGTCAGGTGAGGGACCACAGGGAGAAGGATGCCAGACAATACCCTCCTGCCTTTTCATCTCCTGCTTTCCAATTAATTACCCAAACCCTCCTTCTGTCATGTTGGAGGGAGGGAGGCGTGAGCAGATGGAGACGCTGGTGGGCTGCTTGTATCTATATTCTAATCTACAGTAATGTTTTATATTTGCTAATTGATAGTGACCAGTTAGGCCCAGTTTCTGAGCAAAGGAAGCTATAGATAGATGTAGTGAGGAAGTTATATATATATATATATATATATATATGTAGTGTATATATACATGTAACACATGTAACTGAATGGATATTTGTAGATGTCTCCTAGTATCATAAACACTGAATATTAATACCATCTCATTCTTTAGGTCACAGCTTATTTTCTCAGAGAGAAATTTGATGACTGTTTCTTCCAATCATGACTCCTTACATTTAATTATAGCCTTCACTTTTCAAATAACCTATCGAAATTGATATTACATACTTATTTAGTACTTGTTTGTCTCCAGTAGATCATGAGCTCAGTCAAGTCAGAATATATCCACTGTCTATGCAAAGCACATCTCAGGGACTTGGGAAACACTGGTTGAATAAACAAAAGCATCAAATTTTGGTTACATAGAAGCATTTCTGGCTTGAAGATGTCATAGAAGAAATAGAGTTATAATGCAAACCAAAATATGGGCTACAGTAATGAGGTGGAGAAGAGGCTCTATATGAACAGGCGATTTAGACTGTGTTTGTGTATGCAACTTGTTAGGGAGTAGGGATTGGGAGGGGAAAAGAAAGAAGAAAACATCAAATTCATATTCATTCTATTGTTACAAATTCCAAGGCATTGTTTGCCATTGCTAGATATCTCATACAGCCAGAGATGTGAAACATAGATCCTACACCATTAATGTGAAATTCCTCTTTAAAAGCTTTGATTGTTTGACTTACTGGCAGCTTCTCTCATGGTGATTCACAGGATAAAACCATAGTTGTGCTACTGAAACTTGTGAAAATGTTGGAAAACTGAAAGAGGTCATTAAGTTCCGGGTGATAGGTGAAATGATCAAAGGACAAAGAAGAGTGGCAGAATATGTAGAATCATGGTCAGGGCCTTTATTTGGGAATGAGGTTGGAGTTTTGTTTATTAGTGAGGAGCAGAGAAAAGAATTGGGCAAGGATCCAGATGGATGGCATGGGCTTCTGGTGGAGCGGGGGGAGGGTTGTGTTTTGCTGTTGATGTTGTTTTTGGAAGGTAACAACTAGCAATCTGAAATACTGGGTATTGTTTGAAATAATTAATAATTATAAGAAACAGGTGGCAAATAAATTGAGCACATTTTAAAATATTTCTCTTTGGCTGTTATTTGAAAAGGGATGCATTGTCAGTTTCAACAGAGTTGATGGAAATATTTTTGAAGTATTTATTTAAATTAAATTTGCACAAAAGCTGAGTGGAGTAACCTGGGGGTGAAAGGTGGAGTGGGAACACTGGGATGTTACTAGTAGCTTCTCTGGGCTGCCATACATTACTTCTTGAGTTTAACATGCACTGCCCCATGGGAGTAGAATTTGTAACATCAAAGTTAGTTGCAAAACTCTGTTTCTTTGGACATAGCTAGATTTTATTTTAACAATGTATATTTTAAGGTTGGCTTCTCTCATACTGGGTAGTTTATAGCTGGGAAAAGGCAGCTCTATAGAATCTCTGAAAATAAATATAAAAAGAGGGAAAGACCCAGCTATGGGTTTGAGTCCTCCAAAAAGGGAGGTGACACCATGAAATTAAGTAGTTAAGCCACTTGTTTCGATGGGAGGGAAACCCTGTGAAAGATAAGCAAGGAGGGAGAAGGCATAGGTGGGGAAAGCAGCTAGACCATACCACAGGTCTACCATAGGACCCTACAGAGCATCTTGAGAAATTCATGGCCAAGGTGATGGGGACCAGAACTGGCCTGAGTGTAGTAGCGCTTCCATGTTCGTCACTGGTTGGGAGAAGCCAGGCCAAAATCTGGCTTCATCACGAAAGCTGCCTTAGTTCCCTAGGGCTGAGTGGCTGCAGGCTATGGGCAAAACATAGAAGTTTCTCTCTGAAGGGAGTAGGGATCATCTCAACCTTATGTCTGCCACCAGTGTAAGTTCATAGCACGTCTCGCTCACCTCCGGGGCTTCCCGGGTGGTGCAGTGCTAAAGAGGCCACCTGCCGGTGTAAGAGACTCAGGAGATCCGGGTTCGGTCCCTGGGTTAGGAAGATCCCCTGGAGGAGGAAAGTCAACCCACTCCAGTATTTTCACCTGGAAAATTTCATGGACAGAGGAGCCTGACACGCTACAGTTCCTGGGGTTACAAAGAGTCAGACATGACTCAGCACACACACAGACACAGACTCACACACACAACACTGACCTTAAGGTTCTTTGTCAAATACCAAGCTCTGCAATGCCAAACAAGCTAAACAAGCCATCAAGTACTGTGGATAAAGGAGAGGCGTTCGCTCTTATCTGCAAAGCGAAAACATTGTACTCTGCTCAGTGGAACTGAATTCCACAGACAAGTTATTCCCCCAAAGATATTTATCTTCTGAGCTTATTTTTCAAATTATCTTTTCTGTGGCATTTTTAGCAACTGCTCCACTGACCTGATTTGAAATCCCATGAGGACTTTAGTCCTATGTGATATAATAAACATTTCACTCTGGAAAAGAGAGGGAAGGACTACAGTGGGAAAGCTTTAAAGATATTTAAAATCAGGTTGCAGACTTAAGTACAAAAAATAAACAGAAGGAATAAGGAAATGCTGGATTCAGTTTTTCAAAAAAAAAAAAAAACTTGTGAATATGATACTGTTTTACAAAAGTGGGATCACACTCTACACATTAGTGTGCAATGTTCTTTACAAAGGAAAGAAAAAAACACAGATACCCATCTAAGTCAATCAATAATGATATCCCAATTATTTTAATAACTACATTTCAAAAAGAACGTGTGAAATGGTATTGGTATATACTTACACACCTGTTCCATCTAATTATTATGTCACTTGGGTAGAAAATGATATACATTTAGAATTACAAGTCCTAATTTCGGCCCTGTATCTTGCACAGTATAAAAATTTTTTTTAAAAAAACCTTATTTTCCCATGTTTTCTATCCAAAGCTAGTTTCTTCCATTCAAATGCCCAGCAGAATTTTTTTTTCTCACGAAAGAAGAAATCACTGGCGGGCATCTGAGAGCATGTGACAGCCCCCAGGTGCTATTTTACCAACGCCTGCGAGAAGCAGGTTTTGGTTAGCACCCGATTGTCCTGGCGGATAATTGGCCCCCTTGCTGGCCCTCCCCTCCGCCCACCCAATCCTGCTGCCACCGCTGTGTCCCTGCCCGGTTCTGGATTGCTCTGACCCCGATGAAAGGAAAAGTTGCGGACAGATATGAGTGGACAGGTTCATATAAAAGCAAGGCTGTGTAGCAGCTGGCTTTATGTTTGTTCATGGCAACAGGGTCAGAGACCTTATATGGTCTTAATAAATAGAATCAACTGGCTTCATATGTATTTTGGCACTAATCTGTGGCCTATGGCATCATTTCCTGGGGTTTAGTGCAATATTAATAAAAAAGGGCTATTTTAGATTAGGCACAAGGCAATGCTCTACTATAAAACAGTTGAATTTTTGCTAAGAAAAGAAATGAAATGGGGTTACTACTGTTTATGGCGTCGCCTTAAAGGCCTGTGCCACTAGTCTGATGTTTGCTTGATTTTTCGATTCCCTTTTTGTTTATGTTTATGATTTAAAAAAGCATTTATGTTTCGAGAAGTCTAAAGTTGAATATAGTGCATGCCCACAGTAAATCCCAGTTTAAGCCCTTGGCTCTGAGACACACTGAATTCATTACATTTGGTCACGAAGCCTCTTAATCTGTTGTGACAACAAATTAGACTCTGATTTAAATAAAAGCAAATTGCAAAATAATTAGAAGTGTTTTTCTTTCTTTCCCGCCTCCTTCCTTCTCCAGCCTAACTTCCATCAGATAATCGGGAACTAAATCCGACACTTTGAGGAATTTACTCTACTTTCCATTTAGACTTATTGTGTGGGTAAATTTAGTAAAACAACATTTCATTAAGTTCGTTTTCAGAGTAAAATGAAACATTTATTAATAGATAATAATATTTCTTATCAGATTTTATTTATTTTTTTTTACTTGTGTCCTCAATTGTGATCTTTACCCTTGCTTGCCTGAAGTGTAGTTGGAGTAAAATGCATCATATCAAACAGAAGAGACCCTGATGCTGGAAAAGATTGAAGTCAGGAGGAGCTAGGGGTGACAGAGGATGAGATGGTTGGATGGCGTTACTGACTCAATGGACATGAGTTTGAGCAAACTCCGGGAGATAGTGAAGGACAGGGAAGCCTGGCGTGCTGCAGTCCATGGGGTTGCAAAGAGTCGGACACAGCTGAACCACTGAACAACAACTAATAGAGTATGATATCAGAAAAAAAAAAAATCAGGGAGGTAATGTGTTCCTCCTTATTCAAAGTGTCAATTTCTCTTGAGTTTTCATAACTTCAGAATTCAGACTATCAATTTATTTAAGCTACTTAAGATTTGTTCTTACATGTTCTATACAACTTGGGCTTAAAAATGAAACTAGTGCCAGAGACCCTGCCGGAGCAGAAAACATAGAGAACCCCCACCCAGACGCTTTACACACAGCCCCCCACCAAGTCTCCTGCCTTTTCTTTCGGCTTCACCCACCAGCTCTGGCCACCAAAGCCTGAGTGGAGAAGCAACCTTTGATGACGCCTTGGAAGAACGCTGACTCAATGGGAATGAGATTCATTGAAAAAAATCTTTACCCCTCTTGTTTGCTTCCTTCCTTCCTTCTTCTCTTTCTCTTTATTTTTGGCTGCACTTCAAGGTGGTCAGGATCTTAGTTCCCCGGACCAGAGAGGGATCGTGTACCCCCTGCCGTGGGAGTGCAGAGTCTTAACCGCTGGAATGCCGGGGAAGTTCCTCCATCACTTTCCTTAAGACCCTCACTTCAGGGAAGCCCAGTCTGAATACACAGGGCCTTCTAGAGAAGTGGGGATGGTTTTCCAACCCTTGCATTGTCCTGGGGACACATACACACACACACACACACACACACATATGCAGATGAACAATTCAGTCCCAGCAGCCAGTGTTCAACACCCCAAGGGGATGCTCAGCCTATGCCTTACTACGGAGGTGAGAAAGGGCACCTTGGCGATTTCAGCTGAGACCCTGAGAAAATCAAAGCTGAAATCAATGTCAACCTTGGGGAGAAACTCTCAGCTCTCCTTCACATATACACAAGAACCCTGGAATTGGTGCTAAAAGAATGGAATCAAATGTCAAGCCCCTAACCCCTTTTTACTTTGCTCTGGAGATTAAGTGACATAATACCCCTTTACCCAGGGCTGGGGCAATAAACGTTTATAATTATTATTTCAACTTGCCTGAGGCTTTAGAAAACAGTGCAGACACAAACACATGTGCACACATAAAATCTCCAAACACAAGAATGAATAAAACAGTTTTTATTGGGATAATATTTCTCACAATAAAATGTTAAAATCTATTTATTGAACTTTCACATTCAACAACAATTATTCCATTAGAATGAAACTCAATAGTGCTTCAGGCTCATAAATGATAATGCCTAATGGCTAAGGTTAATAAGTGGTACAAAAAATAAGTCTATCTGCCCACATTACTAGAGAGATTATGTCATAGCTGGGGGTGGGAAGGAAACCAGGAACATTGATATTCTACGCTAGCTACATCTCAGTATATCCATCTGGTTCAAAACCATCATTTAACGGAGAGAAACCTATGACAGTTGCATGTATGCATGCTCGTTTGCAAAAGTGTGTCCAACTCTTTGCAACTCCATGGATCTCCACTGTCTCCAGGAATTTGCTCAGATTCAAGTCCACTGAGTTGGTGATGCTATGCTATCTAACCATCTCATCCTCTGCCGGTCCATTCTCTTGCCTTCAGTCTTTCCCAAAATCAGGGTCTTTTCCAGTGAGTTGGTTCTTTGCATCCCGTGGCCAAAGTATTGGAACTTTAGCTTTAGCATCAGTCCTTCCAATGAATATTCAGGGTTGGTTTCTTATAGGATGGACTGGTTTGGTCTCCTTGAGGTCCAAGGGACTCAAGAGTTTTCTCTAGCACCAAAATTCAAAAGATGTTAAAATAAACCACCAATTTCATTGTACAGATGAATCTAAAGCTACAAAATGTATACTTTTCCCATAAAGAACATAGTAATCATGAGTACATGGGTTCAAGAAAAGAATCGAAAATAAACAATGGTTTGTCCCCCAAATTAAGATGGTTCAGAGAATGCCAGAGTCAATTCCAGACCTGCATAGTGAAACACAATTTTGAAACTCCTTAAAAGCAAGTTAGTGATGATAATAACAGAGCACTGAATTTCTGAAGTTTGTTTAATTAACTTGCTTAATTAATTTAGAATGTATATGCACACTGTAAGGTGAAATGCATTCCTGAAATATAAACACATTAAGAGTTTATTGAATTTTACTACTGGCATCTTGAATGAAAAAAATAAATGTAATTTTACATGTGATAAAAGGCTTAGTGAAAAAAATGTTGTATCTTCATTGACAAGCTGTCTCTTCTTCCTCCCTCTTTATAGACTAACATACTTAAGTAATAAGGGGGATACAAATGTTTACAAAATAATGAAGTGATTTTGAAGAGAAGTGGAAAAATGCATTTCTACTCTAATTTCCCCTCTTCTTGTTTTTATTTGAACTTTTATAAGAAGTTTTATTTCTCTTTAAAAGTAATTTATTTCAGTAATTTTGTCATTCTATTTTTGACTATTGGGTAATACAGTATCACTATTTTTTTCTGTGGCAGTCATTGTGACAAAAGTCTTTTTTACAGAAAAGAGTCAACATGTTATTATTAACAATGACACATGGGAAATTATTTTTATGGGGGAATTTACATGGCCAAGGAAGCCTAGGATAAAAAGTAATCTTTTCATCCTACTAACATAAATTGAAATATAATAGAAAATGATGCTATGAAATTATTTCCCCCCATTTCCTCTTTCCTCTTCATGGCTAGAAATTGAGGAGGAGAATAGCTTTAAGTCAATATTTCTGTATTTGGGAAGTATTAGTATATGACATTATTGTCTGAGTTTATGCAATTTTATATGCATGATTGGAATTTCTATTCAGTGATATCTTGATTTAAAGCTCTTCTGGGGGAAAAAAAACTCATAAAAGTAATAAACTCCTGATGATTTGAAATGTAAGGACTTCACCTCTGGAGTAGAGGTCAAGCTCAGGGCTGTGGATTAGCACATCTATTGGTCACTGTCTTTAACAGGATGGTCTTGATTAAGAGAAGAAAGAGCCTCTCCACATCAGTGGGGAAGGTCCACAAGGCGTCTTCACAGAAGAGTATCTACTGTATCTCCAGTTCCTTGAAGGCAATTCCGTACTTAGTTTTCTTGGAACAGAACTCAGGCATAATTATCCAGTGGACTGCATCATCTTTGAGTTCAGACCCCTTCAATATGAGGATGCCCCAAAGAGAGGAGGATTGAGGGAAGAAGAAGAGGGTGTCAGAAGATGAGATGGCTAGACGGCATCACCGATGCAATGGACATGCTGCTGCTGCTGCTGCTGCCAAGTCACTTCAGTCGTGTCCGACTCTGTGCGGCCCCGTAGACAGCAGCCCACCAGGCTCCCCCGTCCCTGGGATTCTCCAGGCAAGAACCCTGGAGTGGGCTGCCATTTCCCTCTCCAATGCATGAAAGTGAAAAGTGAAAGTGAAGTCGCTCAGTCGTGTCCGACTCTCAGAGACCCCATGGACTGCAGCCTACCAGGCTCCCTCAGTCCATGGGATTTTCCAGGCAAGAGTACTGGAGTGGGGTGCCATTTCCTTCTCTGGCAATGAACATGAACTTGGGAAAACTCCAAGAGATGGTAAGGTACAGGGAGGACTGGAGGGCTGCAGTCCATGGGGTTTGCAAAGGGTCAGACATGACTGGGTGACTGAACAACAAGAGAGAGAGGGAGCTCTCTCTCATCCCCATATGCTCCATTATTCTCAACGTTGTTCTAGTTCAGATGTCCTCTTGGTTGGTCTAGATTTTGCCTGTCTGAACTCCACATCTCTCTTCATGAGGATCCATAATTGTCCATGACATTTTCTTCCAGAACCTCAGAGATGTATAGGGAACAAAGTCACAAGTTTGTCTGGTCCTTTACACTGCTCTCCTATCTCACTCTCCACTGAAGCTTTCTCCAGTGGGTCTACAAACTCAGATGTTGCAAGTAAGGAAGTGGTCACCAGTCTTCTTGTTCACACATGTTCCCAGGATTTAAAAGAAGGGTATTTAAAAGAAGGGTATAAAGCTTTCCTAACAATATTTCTCTTCTATGGATGCACCAGCTGGACATGCAGGTCTCAACATTCTGTCTCATCCTTTGCCTAGGGCAACATGGACCATTCATCTATGCATTGGGCGCATACTCACTGCTGGGGAGCTTGAGCAATGATCACTGTGGCTTGATCAGAATGGAAACGTGCCGGATATCTGAACACAAGCAAACATATCTCCCCAAAGTCATGAAAGGGGTTCCAGCATCTACCTGGCTCACTGGGATGCTAGTCCCATATGGGCCGTGTGCTCCCACGGCGGTGAAGCACCACGGGCATCTGTGACGGGACTAGTTGACCAATGTGTCCATTTGACAGGCTTACTCAGGACTTAAGCTCCTGCCGTTGCAGCCCAGTTTGCCCAGGCCCCTGGAAGGTGACCCATGATTGTGTCACATATTTGAATTCTTTCTTCCAGGATGAGTCCTCGTGACTTGGACCAACCTTGCATCTGAGGTGGACTTCTGTTTTCCATCTGCAGTGGATCCAATGGGCAATCATGGAAATTCATTGAGCATATGCTTGATCAGCTCCTGAGTTCCATTTATGTTCCCTTTCAAATGGCATTTTTCCAGTCTGTTTACTTTTAGGAATCTCATTGTTCTAGCTCTTATATTTAGATCTTTGATCCATTTTGTGTCAATTTTCGTGTATGCTATGAAACAGGGCTCTGAATTCATTATTTTATATGTGGATAGCAGTTTTACAAGCACTATATGGTGAAATAAATATTTTTATCCCATGGGATAGTCTTGGAAACATTGTAAAAAATTTATTGACCACAAATATGAGTAATTTCTGTAGTGTGAATCTTAATCCACTAATCTGTATGTCTAATCAATGCCAATACTGCATCATTTGATTACAACAGCTGTGTAGAAAGTTTTGAAATCAAGAAGTGTGTGCCTTTCAGCTTCATTCATTTTTTCAATGTTTCTTTTTAATTATTTATTGTGCATTTCCACAAAGGTTTTAAAACTAATTTGTTAATTTTTGGAGAAAAAAGCTGTTGAAATTTTTATAGAGATTGCAATGAATTTATAGAACAACTTGAGGATTTTTTTTTGTTATTATTAAAATACCATCTTCCAATCTATGAGTCCAGGATGACTTTTCATCTATTTATCTCTCTAATTTCTTTCAACAAAATCTTGTAATTTTTAGTGTGTATATATACAAATCTTGCAATTATTTTGATTGTTTGAATGTTAATGTTAGACTTTTTGGAGTATTCTTTATTTCAGATCATGTCATTTGCAAATAGAGATATCTTTAATCCTTTTTTTATTTGAACATTTTTTTTAAATTTTTTGTGTGCTTTGTTACCCTGGCTAAATTTTCTGTACAATATTTAAACAAAGGTAGTCAGGAAATACATTATTTTTTTGTTCCTAGTTTAAGGGGGAAGTTTCTTCCTTTCAACATTAAGCATCATGTTAACTATGAGTTTTTCATAGATGCCTCTATCAAGTTAAGGAAGTTCCTTTCTATTCCGAGTTCTATTCCTAGTTTATATTCCTAGGTTGTTTTTTTTTTTTTTTTTCCATGAAACGGTGCTGGATTTTGTAAAATAAATTTTCTGTATCACTTGAGGTGATCATGTGCTTTTGTTTTCTTCATTCTGTTGATAGGGCATATTACATTAATTGATTTGGGGATGTCAAACAAATCTGGCATTCCTGAGATAAATTCCACTTGATCATGGTGTGCAATCTTTTTTAATACAGTGCCTGGTTTTGGTTCACTAGCATGTTGAAGATTTCTGTGTGCATATTAATGATGGACGTTGATCTACATTTCCTCTTATTGCAACATCTTTATCTGTCTTTGATATCATGCTAATATTGAATTCATGAAATGACTTAGAAAATGCCAACAAAAATCTCCCAGACTTTGCAGAGGGCTTATGTGTGTTCATTAAAATGTGTCTCTGGCACCCAGCCTGGCAGCTGACAACTCTGTTTTAGCCTTCACTACTTCCCTGTACAGAGCTTCAAAGTCAGCCGGACTAGCTCAGGGTCTCCGCAGGTCTTTACCGAGCCCATGTAGAAGGAGCATGGGCAAGTGTACGCGTCCTTGTTGATCCCGAAGAATGTGTTGGCGCTTTTCAAAGACATTATTCTCCGAAGTGTCTCATTCACCAACCTTTCCTCACAGTCTTCTTGTTTAGTCAATGTTTTTTTTCCCCCAAGTGTTATTCATTGCCTCAGGCAGCAGTGACTTAAACATGTTTCTGTGTATGTTCTGGACAAAGTTAGCAGCTTTAGCACTGGGTAAAATCTGACTTAGGTGAGATAAAGATGAACTCTTTGAGCCTATTTTCTAGCAGTGGCCCCCAACAAGCAATAAACAAACAAAGCAATCCATGCAAATAAATGTAAATGCGTAGGATTCTTCGCAAATGAGATCAGTTATGCTTCCTCCTGTATCTGTAATGGAATCCAGCCTGTCATTTTTAAGGCTGCCACTAAGCAGGGAATTGGGACTTGGGACTAGGCTAAGTTAGAATGATGGGTAGCTCTCTGTTCTTGCCAAGATCCAGACACTTTTCTTGAATGAATTCTCCCTGGTTGCTGCAAGCTTCTGGATAGTTTCCAAAATTCTGAAAAAGTCAATTGTCACAGTTTGTTTTTGTTTCTTCCTTTGTTTTTCCCCTAGTTATTTCATTGCCTTTTAAGAGAGGCAGGCATTCGGTGTTCTTTAATTTATTATTTTTGCTACCTCACAGGAATTTAACCCTCCACTTTTTTTTATTATTAATATTAGTGCCTTTTGTGAATGGAAACAAATAAGCCAACCAACATAATTTGTGTAAACTTGAATAGATGCAATCCATGTGTGTATATACACTAAGATTTATGAAGACTCTGCACATCAATTTCATTAAGTTGTTTTACTCATATTATGGGTGGAGACCATCTGTGCTATTTAGTCTTTTTTTTTTTTTTCTTAAATCAGAATCTATGGAGTAGACTTCTAATCATAACTCAACAAAATTAATTTAATATTAAAGACACAGAATTGGGAAAAAAAAATCCCTTTTCTTCCACAATAACTCAGGGAAAATCAAGGCATGTCTTTATGAGATTTTAGGATTTATGCATCAAAGTGACAGAGTGGAAAGTTGGGAAATGATGCTCTCTGCTCCCCAGAGCCTGCCTCCAGGTCGGCACCAGATGGCCTTGGTTCTCTCTTCCTCCAATTGTCAGCATTGGAGTGTTTCTGACTGCAGCTGTGCGATGGAGAGACAGTTCTGGGAGAGGATGTGTGAAGTGAAAATCTAAGGAAAGCTTTCCTAAGCAAGTTTAGACAGGTCTCGTCTCTGACCTACGAGAAAAACAAAAGCAAAACACAAGCAAAAAAACAGAAAAACACGGTCTCTGAATCCTCCAGTAATGGCTCGTCTGCAAGCAGATTTCCCATTGTTAATATCACAACCAAGCCACATAGACACAATCAGTTTCATAATATTAGCTGTCTTAAAATGGCTCTTCTGTCAAATAAAGCACAGAACACTCATTGCTAACTCCCCCAAATGAACATATTCAATTGTACTATAACATTTTCAAAGAAATAGAGTAAAATCTTATAATAATTCTGCAGCTACATAGTATTATTAAATATTTATTGAACAACTAGTATGTAATGAGCATGGTCTTCTTTTTTTTTTTTTTTTAATTTAAGATCTGGAACTAAGGCAGTTGAATAAATATAGGATGTCAGGTTAAATTTAAATTTCAGGTTACATGCAAATTTCTAGTATATCTTCTAAACACTGGGACATAAAGACATTTGTAGTTTATCTGAACTTTAGCTTTAAATAGACTTCCTATATACTTATTTGCAAAATTTGGCAAATTCACTGGATATACAGTTGTGGACAAGATATAAATACTATTTGCTCTTACAGACATTAGCATACAATGGCATGTGTAATTACCTAGACAGGTACAATACCAATAAATTAGTGCAATATGGATGCTGAGAAGTGTATTCAACCTCTCTTTAGGGTGGTCCAATATTTCTTTCTGGAAATATTGATGTGGTGTCTAACCTGAAAATTGAAATATAAATCACAGGAGGGAGGTAAGAGGAAGAACTATTCAGTTAGAAAGAAGAGCTTAAAAAAGCTCTTAAAAGCATAAAGGAACCTCATTGAGGAATTATAATTAGTTTATATTCCCAGAGCATTGAGCAGCAGGTGGAAATTTGATGAATTTGCTGAACTGATGAATCTTAAAATCCCATATAAACAAGATAAGTAGGGACCACACTGGCCAAGGTTAAGAGAAAACTGTCAGAAGAGGGTTTGATGGGATCACATGTGGAGAAAGTCCATTCTGATTGCAGTCAGATGGATGATTGGGGGTGGAGACCGGAAGTCCTGGTACCAGTCCATTCCTGTGCTTGCTGGTAATTACACCAGAGAAACTGGAGCAGAGATGGAGAAAACAATACATTTTTTTGGAAACATCAATGCAAGTTACTCACGGATAAAATACGGAGGCTAAATGGAAGAAAGTGGTTAAGAGTGACATTTAGGTTTCTGCATTAATATTGAGGACATCAGAGAAAATGAAGGTCTGGGAGAGGTTAAATTAGCCAAATTATAAGAGACATCCATATTGTATATATAGTAATCTTTTGTAATAACCTATAAAAGAAGAGAATCTGAAGAATTACTGTGGCGTACACCTGAAATTAACATAATATTGTAAATCAACAATACTTAAAAATAATAATAAAAGAAGCATCCAAAGAGAGGAAGAAATAATGTTGCTGTAAGTTATATATATATGTATATGTATATGGAGAGAGATACATATACATATAACCACACATACACAATTATATGTGTCTGTGTGTATGTAAAATGTATACTATGTACAGTAAGTCTCCTACATATGAAAGAGTTCTGTTCTGACAGCTTGTTCATAATTCCAATTTTTGTAAGCCCAGCAAAGTTAACCTGGATATCAAACTTTTACAGATAATGCTAGACACATGGACTGACTTAGTGATTGGACATGTGAACGCACATTCACATCTTTGAAAGTTTGCAACTTGAACGTTCATATGTGGGGGACTTTATATATTGGTATGCAAGAACATACTGTGAGTCATCAAGTATGCAAGATAATTGAAGTGTCAGAACTGGACCTGCTCATCCAGGGAAAAAGAACAGAGAGTAAAGATGAAAGGGTTTAAGCAGTGGAGTCCTTGGAAACAACCCGGAAAATATGAAGAGTTGGCAAAGGAAGGGGGGCTGGCATGTGAGATATTACAAAAAGTTAGAGGACTCCATTTTGATAAAAAAAAAAAAAACTTAGGAAGAAAGATTTAATTAAGGAGGAATAATCAACAGTATCAATACAAACATTTAGATAAAGTAAGGAAGACATGGATGTTGAGAATAGGACCCAAAGAACTACATGTTAAGAAAAATATTTGTAGCCAACATCCACAGTTCAGTAGCTTACTTCACTTATTTAGCTTTTGCATGTAAGGATAAAATAAAACATTTTTTAAAACTAGTTTAATTTTACACTTAATTCAGTTTTTAATTTATTATAATCATAGTTACCACTATTTTGCCTGGTTCCTACTCAGTAAGATGGTGTTTCCAAGCACGAGTGTAACTTTCACGTATGAGGTGCACGTCATGGTTGCAACTTCCAGGCTGAGCCTTGATCTGACCACTACGTTTACCAATTTATTATTCATTACCCAGGATATTGATTTTTTTTTCTGCTTTGGAAAAATAAAAGCTTATTTTATAAAAGTTTATAGGTAAAACATATATTTTAAGGCTGGAAAAAAATACTGTTTATTTCCTTCTTTGAATTCTGAGGCTTTTTTTTTCTCCCTTCTGCTTCTGTCCTGATGAGCTCATGGACAACATTAAGCCAAAGAGCGGAGGCTGCTTCTACAGACTCAGGGTTGCTTAAGCAACAGGCGGAGAGAGGCAATATTTCTAGTTTACTGCAGTTGCTGAGAGCAACAGTGAAATTAGAATCATGAAACCATTAAACTTTAGACCCGGAAGGACCCCAGGGAAATCTTACGCCTCATTTTCAATTGAAGAAACTGTGGCTTTGAGCAGTTTATTGATTTCTCCAAAGTCACACAGCTGGTTACTGTCAAAATCCGAACTAGAACCATGCTATCCTGACCTCACATCTAATGCCTTCCTGCATTTCATTTCTCGTCTAGATATGCCGCAACCCCAGTCTTACAGAGCAAGGAGATCAAACCAGACCGTCCTAAAGGAAACGCACCCTGATTGATCGGAAGGACTGATGCTGTAGCTGAAGCTCCGATACTTTGGCCACCTGATGTGAAAAGCTGACTCACTTTAAAAGACCCTGATGCTGCCAAAAATTGAGGGCAGGAGGAGAAGGGGACGGCAGAGGATGAGAGGGTTGGAAGGTATCAGAAACTCAGTGGACATGAGTTTGAGCAAGCTCCAGGAGATAGTGAAGGATGGGGAAGCCTGGCGTGCTGCAGTCCACGGGGTCGCAGAGAGTCAGACACGACCAAGCGACTGAACAATAGCAGCATTACCAAGGCTGCAATGGCAAATTTTGGAAGATTGTCTCATGACAACAGAGAGGTGGAGGGAAAGATTGGATCAGGAGACAATAGACAGAGATCAGTGCTATCGAAATTAGGGGCCATGGGCACCACAAACCAGGATGGGAAGCGGGGCTGGGAAACAGCTTCCTCTAGAACGAGCACAAAACCTGCTCCTCCAGTCTCAGAGGACACTCTCACTGGTCAGAGCACCAGGAGGGACAGCTGGACGGAAGCCGCAGTCCAGAGACACACAGAAGATGTAGCTTGAAATGTGCGACCAGCAAGAGGAAGCAGCTCCAATAAATTAGGATCGTATTGAGTGGACAAGCTCATCCTTTCAGTCAGTGGCTGAAAGTGCAAGGGTCTGGCTGGCTGTCAACGTGCCTTTTAAGCCTCTTAGACTTGCTTTTCTCCTAGAGAATGTGGTTCCAACTAAGCAGAGGGAGAAAACGGCAGGTGCGTCTTACCCTTACGGGGCATCGTCTAAGGGTCTATGCTTGAGACCCTACATTTGTTCTAACAAACGTTCTATAAGCTTGCCAGTAGTGTCCTCATTTTACAAACAAGGAAATGAAGCCTTAAAGATCCTTAGTGTCTTACTCAAGGTCATATAATGATGTTCCTATCAAAGAGGTCTTTTGGTTAGCATACCCCTCAGCACCATGGAGATACACTTAAGGAAAAGAGAAAAAAAAATTGAAGTTGGGGAGATCCAGTGATGATTCCAGAAGTCCATGGAAAACCACAGGATAGGGGAAGAGAAACCAAGAATTCCCGCCTGCTTTACTGCTTATGCCTGGAGTTGGACACCACCTCAGAGATAAAGTCACCTGTGTTCAAGTTATTCAAATGTGGAACTCTGGCAAACACATGCCTTCACATTCTTTTCCTTGTCATTTAAAAATCCCAGCCTATAAAAGCCAAGAGGAAGTTGAATTTCTAGATGTGGTGCACCTCACATAAATTATAAGGCTTCATTTTTCATTAAACCTTCTTTGTTCTAAGAAGACTTTTTGTTTATCAAATTTTTCAAGAAGTTTTATTAAAAATTGAGATTCCTTCTTCATTTATCTATGATGTGATATTGCAGAAATCTCTGTCTCATTAAAACTCATTCTATCACTGTAAACACCACAATTTATACTGTTCTCTACATATCTTTTTTCTCGGAGATCCTGGGAAACTTTCCTCATGAGATTGAAAATCACTGCATTCTCTGATGGAAGTTGCTCTGCTGGAAGAAGTATATTTTCTCCCAAGTCTTTTGAATTTCACTCACAAAGTTAGGAGACATTGTGTGATTTCAATTTATTTTATTCTTATTATTATTTTGCTGAAAGCAACTGCTTTGATTCAAGGTCTGTTCTTTTAAGTACAGAAGTTTTCTCAATTTACCTATAAAAACAGAACACATTTCATTTTCTTCTACAAGATTTGAGAGGAAAACAAAGTGATGAGTGTTTAAGTTGTTTTTGCTTTTTATTTTTTAATAAAGCAAAGCTAATTAAAGCAGACAGAACCAAAGTAACGATTGTGAATGTGTTTTCTCTGGTAGAAAAGCAATGGTAAAGCTATCTAATTACTATTTTATTTTATTCCTTAAAGAATTGGGTCACACTATCACAGGGTTATGTCCTTCTTTTCATGTAGACTTACCTATATGACAAACACCACTGATGAGAAGAACTCACAAATTAAATATGGAGCAGTGATATTTTCTCTGACATGAAGATAGTAAGTACCACACAACACTGGATTATATGACAGCAGAGTTATTAATCAAAAACATTGAATTAAACTTCAAATTCTTGTTACAGGGTGGTCATTTTCATAAATTCAACAGCCTAAAAGTACATACTGGTGAAATATTCAGTGCATTTATGACTGGTTGGAAAGTGACTCTCCAGCAGTGACATTATCACTTGGCACTTTTTGCATATGACTTTATTTCGAGTTGAGGATTCATCTTTCTTATTGGACCATAAGGCTCATTAGGTCAAAAGCTTTGTCACACATATCTGTATATCTTTTGCACATTACACATCACCTGTCCATGTGGTGTGCATGCATATTGCCTGGAAGAATGCTATGTTGTTGTAAAATTAGTAGTAAAGAGTCTACTTGATAAAGTAATGTGCATGTCCTTTCATCTGTGAAGTATCCCCTTTCATCTTTCTTGGCTGAAATTACAACCTACTCCAATTTTCTTACCTGGAGACTCCCCTGGACAGAAGAGCCTGGCGGGCTACCATCCATGGGGTCACAAAGAGTCGGACACGACTGAGCTACTAACATAGCAGGGGACAGGCTTCAGTTCTAGGCTAAAGAGAGTCCTGAGCAACTGCAAAATGTTCAGACAAGAGTCACAGTGTAATTTTAGGACAGTGTCCAGCTAAAAATATCAAAACGCAAGCACTATTAGCAACAGCCTCCTGGTACTTGATGCAATTGCTGTGCTCTGAAGAGTTGTGCTTTGTTCTGGAAAGCAGGACAAGCCGGCTGATGATTTTAATTTAGTATGAGGAAGTCGTACAATGTCTTTTATTCCTAACCTAATCAAATAGTCCCATTTGAGATGAGATCAGAGAACTCTTCCTGCACAGACAGTGTTGGCAAAGGCCTAGTGCAGGTGTCATTGCCTCAGGAACATCCAACTCCTTTTTAACCCCACTAATGCTGGAAATTCCACTAGTAATACTGCTTTTCCCTCTGTATCAAATGCTATCCACTGCCTCCCATAATCCTTGAAAATTCAAATGATCTTATGCAGTGAGACGCAGTTGTTGAAGTCAGTCAACATCAGAGTTGCTTGTTTCCCAGATTGTCATGACTTTTCCCTTAAATGTTGTGTTCAGGAGCTAAGTTGCATTTGACTCTTTGTGAGCCCACTGACCGCAGCACACTGGGCTTTCTGTTCTTCAGTTTCCTGGAGTTTGCTCGAATTCATGTCCATCAACAGTAATGCTATCTACTATCTAACCATCTCCTCCTCTGCTGCCTTCTTCTCTTTTTTGCCCTCAATCTTTCCCAGCATCAGAGTCTTTTAAAATGAGGAAGCTCTTTGCATCACATGTCCAAAGTTTTGGAGTTTCAGATTCAGCATCAGTCCTTCCAATGAGTGTTCAACGTTGATTTTGGACTGGTTTGATCTCCTTGCAGTCCAAGGGACTCGCAAGAGTCTTCTGCCGCACCACAATTCTAAAGCATCAATTTGGTGCTTTTGTTGGGTGCTCATCAATTTTCTTTGGTGTTCAGCCTTCTTTATGGTCCAACTCCCTTAAATGGGAGAAACAAAATGTTTTATGCTGTGTGTGCTGTTTATGCATCAGGAGAGAGTTTCAAAGAAGAGAGCAAAAAGATAATAAAAGAATAGAAGAAGCCTTCTAATAAATATGAAATATCTTATCTTTAAGTAATTATTTTTTATGCCTAGGGGTAAAATAAAATTTCTCTCCTTTTTCTACTTTTCCCATTCTAGATTCTGATGATGTTCTTTCAGAATGTGTTATTATACAAGGGAAAACAAATTTCTTGGTCTTATGCAAAAGATAAGTTAATGAGAAATGGGCTATTAAATCTTTTTAACTGTTCAGTAATGATTAATAAGCTGTAAATAATTATGGTGGTGATATTATTAATAGCTGATATAATCACAGAACAATAAAATTATGTATGGGGCTTTGCAAAAATAACCCCAAATGTGCCTCGGAAGTAAAACACTGGCTTCTAGTTAATTTACCTTCACAATGAAATATACCTTCAACAAGTTTAATTAAAAGCTTAGAATTATCACTATAATAGATGAAATTTTTTTTTTCTCATTAGATCTCTTCACTATTTATCTCAGTTTATTGAGTTACTTTATTTAGGGCTTAAATGAATATTATAACCTATTATCTGGTAACATTTGTGTCATATTTTAACCTGATGTAGAGTGCATAGTTATATATCATAAAGATATAAGCTTAGTATTTAATTATTTTCATAGATTTATAATCCTTGATAAAATTTTGCTGATTTGACAAACAATCACATCCTACATTTAAAAATACCGTTTCACAGAAAATGTACTGATGTATTTTTCCATTTATCCCATGGATATTTATTTATTTCATGCTTGTTATGTACCATTTGTGCGAGATCCTACAAGGAAATTCAGCAGTGACGCAAGCAATAATCTAGTGGAGGGGACAGACAATTAAACAGAAAGGCAAAATGATAAGAATATGAAGAGGATATGGTGAGAGAAAATGGAAGCAGGGTTTTCTCCGTAGAGTAGTCTTGGAAGGTTTAGTAAGGGAAATAATCTGCCTGCCAATGCAGGAAGTGCAAGAGACACAAGTTCGCTTTCTGGGTCAGAGCAGCCTGACAAAGAGTCAGACACGGCTTAGCGACCGAGCAAGAGGAAGGATGCCGCACATGGTCGTGTTCCTAACGTGTGAGCGGCCACGCGAGGAACAGGGGTATAGGGTCTCAAGGTCCTGGCATTGCCCTTGGGTCACAGCATACTTGGTACTATTTGACTTTTCTCTTTTTCTCTACAAATAAAGAGGAATGAACAAACTAAGTGGGGGGATTCAGAGAGAGCGGTGGAAGGTAAATGAAGCGCTTCCACAGGATACAGACTTTTTTTTTTAACAAAGTAGAGGAAGGGGAACCTGTTTTTAAGAGGAAGCAGTGATCATGCTGCCAAATTTAGCAAATAAAAATAGGATGTCTAGTGAAGTTTGCCTTTCAGATAGCAGTGAGGAATATTTTAGGACCTGTACATCCCATGGAATATCTAGAAGACTATGGATCTCTGTAGTGGGTAAGGGGATCCTGGGAGTGAGTACGTCTATAGTAGATCTTGTGGGGGAACAGATCAAGCTTCTTCAAAAAGTATAATAGGAGTGATAGGCGTCATATCTGTCATTGTCATATCAGGCAGGTAACAATGAATGCATACGCGGCTTCAGGTGCCTAATAACTCTGATTTTCTTCAGGAATATTTGTCATCGTATACAAGGAAGATTCAGAGATAGATTTTCAGCTGGCTGGATTCCTAGGGCTGTGGATGTGGTAGACCAAGTGTGATGAAAGGAGAGAGAGGCAAGGGAGTTGGGGGTATTTTTAAAGAGTGGCTATACTGATTAAACTAGACTAGAAAGTGAGTTCAGCGATATTGCAGTTTCTGGTGATGAAAATGTGCATGATGTCATCTTGGGAAAAGGTAGGGGCAGGACAACAGAATAAAATAAAACTGAGTGTGAGGTGATCACAGAGATGGAAAAAAAATACGTGGCTGGAAATATTACACACATGGACTGAAGTCAGTGAGGGTAAAGAGAAATCTGGGGGCACACACTGAAGTCTTGAGTGAGTGAAATTAGAGAGTTATAGGAGGGAGACGTTGTGGTCAGTTGCTCACTGGTGTCCAACTCTTTGAGACCCCGTGGAATGTAGCCTGTCAGGCACCTCTGTCCATGGACACTCTCTAGGCAAGAATGCTGGAGCAGGTTGCCATGCCCTCCTCCAGGGGATCTGCCCAACCCAGGGATCAAACACAGGTCTTCTGCTTTGCAGGCAGATTCTTTGCCATCTGAGCCACCAGGGGACCTCATGAATATTGGAGTGGCCAGCCTACCCCTTCTTCAGGGGATCTTCCCAAACCAGAAATCAAACCAGGAAGGTAGAGGTAGGTATGAATGATTGATTTTTGTTTATTTATTTTTTCACCAATAAACAAACCTTCTTTTCTCTTTGGGTTAGTGGGTGACGGGGACAGGTAGAAATTGAGCTTCCTTTTTTATTTGGTAACTGAGACATGTGGAATATTAGTTTCCTACCAGGGATCAAACTTGTACCCCCTATACTGACAGCACAGACCCTTAACTCCTGGGCTGCCAGGGAAGCCCCAGGAATTGTGCTGCTCATGAGCACAGAGGTGTGCTTCCGATTGCCTGATGAATGTATGTTCTTGAGAAGGTATGTCAGCGTTTCTCTGTGAACTTGCAATCACGTTTTCTAAATAGATGGCCAAAGTCAACATTCCTCAGTATGTTTTACTAAGGATTTTCTCCTACAAAAGTTAAGAATCTATTACATTGCTTCTCATTATGACACATTTCATTTTGCAAAAAAAAAAAAAATGTTTATTTTGTATCTCATTTCATATATTTTTACTCTATATTAAAGAAAATTGAAGTGTAATTCCAGAATGTACAAATATGTTCTCAATCAAAACAAGACTCTAGGAACTTATGTCCAGGCCACCAACAGTAGTTGTGCATTTTTTATATATAACTATATATACAGTTATATGACAAGTCTTTGGTTTTCTATCACACTGTTTAGTTCTTTACACTGAGCGCCATTTTGCCTGAACTCTTTTCCTAACAACTAAGGAAAATTCAGGCAGGTCATTGCCTTTCAACCTTTACCGTGTAAGTTTTGCCAGTTGAGGCCCCCTTCCTTGCTCTTCCATCTGTGCTAATTTGCATTGATGTTTCTAAAATGTTAAGTAGCACTGTCCATTTTGCACGTCAAGATTCTGAAGAGTGCTCTTCGTTGGGGCATTGGACTCAATTCCTCGATTTCAGACCCAGCCCCAAAGAAAAGCAGGGTGCAAGGCCCCTTCTCATCATCGCTGCCTCTTATTTACTCTACAGCTTTCCCTTTCATCTCCCTCCAGTTTGAAGTTTCAGTGGTCTCCTGGGGATGGGTGTGGTGCGGCAAACTAGCACTCTAGTTTCCTCTTCTAAAGCTTCCTATCTTTTAATTGAAGCTTGGCTCTTGAAGGAATAATTGACCAATCTTGTATATCGTAAAAATTAAAACAAAGAAAGAACCTTGACATATAGAAATTTATAGCTATTTAACATAGGACTACATGAGTATATGGTCTCCCTAGGTGGCTCAGCAGTAAAGATTCTGCTTGCCAATGTAGGAGACGCAGGAGACGTGGGTTTGATCCCTGGGTGGGGAAGATCCCCTGGAGGAGGAAGTGGCAACCCACTCCAGCATTCTTGCCTGGGAAACCTCATGGAAAGAGTAGCCTGGTGGGCTACAGTCCACCAGGTTGCAAGCAGTTGGGCATGACTAAGTGACTGAGCGGGGCTTCCCTGATGGCTCAGCGGGTAAAGAAGCTGCCTGCAACGCAGGAGACACAGGTTCAGTCCCTGGGTCAGGAAGACCCCTTGGAGGAGAAAATGGCAACCCATTCCAGTATTCTTGCTTGGAGAATCCCAGGGACAGAGGAGCCTGGTGGGCTACAGTCCATGGGGCCGCAAAGAGTCAGACACGACTGAGTGACTAGGCACATAGGTGACTGAGCTCACATGTGAGCACATATACAGATAAACACACAGGCACATTCATGTATCATACATGTGTATGTGCGCATGCCTCCTCACTTGCCTCAGTCGTGTCTGACTCTGTGCAACCCTGCAGACTGCAGCCCACCAGGCTCCTCTATCCACGGGATTCTCCAGGCAGGAGTACTGGAGTGGGTTGCCATTTCCTCCTCCAGGGGATCTTCCCAACCCAGGGATCAAACCCTCATCTCCTGCATCTTCTGCATAGAAGGCAGATTCCTTTCCACTGAGCCAACTGGGAAACCTGTGTATAACATCAGGTAATTTACGGTGATAAATAACAATAGAACAAAGAAAATCTGGAGTCAGGGAGAGGACGGAATTGCCAAATCAGGAAAGGCCTCCTTTATAAGACGAAGTTTCAAATCCATGGCTGATTCTTGTCAATGCATGGCAAAAACCACTACATTATTGTAAAGTAATTAGCCTCCAACTAATAAAAATAAATGGGAAAAAAAAAGAATTAAAGAAAAAAAAAAAAAAGAATGAAGTTTCAGTGGCGACCTAAAGACAGGAGAGAAGAGCCATGTGCATAGTCCAGGAAGTTATTCAAGCAAAGAAAACAACACACAAAGCTTTGAGACCTGAGTGACAGGATTGGAATTAGGAGACAAGGAAAGCAAGTGTGTGTGTGTGTGTGTGTGTGTGTTTGTAAGAAGCTAAGAAGCTGCTGGATGCAGAGATAGGGAACCAGATCATACTGGATGTTGCAAAGTCCTTACATCATTGTGATGACTAGGGTTCCCTGTGAATGAGACCTCAAACCATCCACTGGAAGGTTTTGAGTAGAGGAGAGGCACACCCTGGGTCACCTTTTAAAAGGTCGCTCTGGCAGCTGGATGGAGATTGGCTTTTAGTGGAGGAATAAAACCAGGAACAAGGACTGTGGCTTATCTGGGAGGGAGTATCTGGGAGGATTTCAAGGGTAGTCAGAATCTGAACATATTTTGAAGTTGGATCTAACAGTGTTTGTTGATGGATTAGATGTAGGGTGTAGGAGGGCTTGTGCCAAATATCTCATAATGGTTGTATACTTTTTCAGGTGTTGATCCTTAGCAAGCATATTTTTATTAATATTTACCTTAGACTCATAAAATGCATTTACCAACCACATAATAACATATGTATAAAGGCCTTTGATTTACCCAAGGCCAAAAAAAGGCATTAATGTCCAAGCAAAAGAATGTTGGCAGATGTCATAAAAATCAGGTGTTTGCAAAAGACTTTGAAATGAAATGTGCTAATAATATTATCAGAGCTTCTCTATTTAACTTCTTATGGCCAACGCAATAGCCGTGTTCCTTGGAGCTACTCTCATCTCAAAGAGATCATTTCCAATGACATGTTACAGCCACTTACCAGTAGAACTTTTCACTAAGATTACTTGTCTTAAATTTCTAACACTAAGATTCCCATGCCCAGCTTTAAACACATCCTATTTAGTAAACAGCACTTCACTCTTCTTAAATCAGGCGTGCAATGTTCCAGAAGCAGCCAATTTAATGTAGCAAGACTGAATATTTGTGTTGTTTGAGTATTTGAATATATTCTTGTACAGAAAAGTATAAGAACTTCCAATTAAAATGTATATGCTCCTATTATAATTATACATTTCATATATTCAGATAGACATAAAGACATTAATTATATATATAGAGAAAGACATATATTATCAATAGTATTTATTCTGGTCTAATTTCAAATATAGTATTTTTATAACTTCTATTTCTTTAGTAGCTTATATAAACAGTTTTAACATGTTATATCAATTTATTATAACTACTTTGAAAGATATAGGTCATCATAATTACAGTGTTTGAGGAAACTGAGACGCTAAATGATTAATTGACTTCATCAGAGTTAAGTGGTAAGAGATTCATCTAAGATGTGCACCTTAATTTTAGAATTTCAAGTTCTCCAAAACCTTGTCCATTTCTTTTCAGGTGAAAAATAGTCTGGAGACAAGACACATTTATTAGAACTAATTCAAAGAGGCAAATATTGTCACTGATGCTCTATGGAAGCCAAGGACAACCTTATATGTAACCAAATTAAGCAGCAACTTCGGGAAGGAAAAGATCTTTTCTTGGACTTTGTAAATAATTTGTCAGATGAAGGAACTGAAGCTAGAGAGTTTTAATAAATTGCAATGAAATGATGGGGACTGGATCCAAAACTCTTTTTCTCTGATTTCAAAATGTACAGGATTCCTATCATATCAGACTCTCTTCCAACAAAGTTAAATTAAGTCTGCACAGATGATGTTTAAGTAGTTCATAAAAGTCTCCAAAGGAAGCTCACATATACACATTTCTATCCACATATGTATTGGAAGAACAGAGGGCCCTAGGCAGTTTGAGATTGACAGGCACACACTGCTATATTTAAAATGGATAACCAACAAGTACCTACTGTATAGCCTAGAGAACTCTGATCAATATTCTGTAACAATCTAATCGGGAAAAGAATTTGAAAAATGATACATGTATGTGTGTAACCGAATGACGTGTTATACAGCTGAAACTAACACCACACTGTTAATCAACAAACAATAAATATATAATTATATATAATCCAACATAAAATAAAAAGTTAAAAAAAGAAAGAATAGGGAGTCCTAGTGAACCACACGATTACGATGAAGAGTCACAGGAATCTGGCTAGGAGATGGGTCTGGTGAGAAGACAAGGGTCTGGAAGAAGCTGGGAACAATCTTGTTACTTCTGCGGTGCTGCCACTTGTTAGCATGCTCTGCGCCCGGCTGTACTCCAAGAGTTAAGAAGGCGGTCAAGGCTTTGATGAAAGTACAGAACTCAGCAGTGGAAATCATTAAAGGACAGGAACACATAATCTATGAAGTCAGGTAAAGCGACATTGAGGAATATGGGGAGACAAAGGGTAAATTTGAAAACTCCGTTTATTCATATGAAGAACTGCATGATCTTACTTTCTCATCATAAACCAAATTTGGGGGGATAAAGTTTAAAGAAAAGTGCTTTAAAATAGCAAAATTCAAGCTTCCCAAAGGTAAATTATTTCAAATGTTGAGGAAAATCAAGGCCTATTTGCTTCTGGTATCATTTTGGGGTGTAAATAATAACAGAAAAGTAACCAAATTGGGATAGGAGAAAACATTCTTGCTGATGCTGTTTTTTAATTTGACACCAACAGGGTGGTGAGATTTTAAAGTGGGTTTCAGCTCTCACTTTCTCATACACTGTGAAATCTCGTATCTTGCTGTCCAAGGAAAGTCATTTTTTTAGGATAGATATTTTAAACCACTGTTAAACCTTTGGTTCTTTTTTTTTTTTTTGTAAATAGGCTTTATCTTTTTAGGGCATCTTTTTCATTTTATCTTTTTACTTTTGTCTTTTTAGTTCTAAGTTCACAGCAAAACTTAAGAGGAAGGTATAGAGATTTCCCATAGGCTGTCCACACTTGGGCAACCTCACCTTCTATAAAACTCTCATACCAAACTGGTGTAACCACTATGGAGAATACTAGGGATATAGCTTTAAAAAACTAAAAATAGAGCCTCCCTGTGACACTGAAATCCCACTCCTGGGTATATATCTGGAGAGTAGCATGATCCAAAGGGATACATGCGTGTCGGTGTTCACGGCGGCACTGTCTACAACAGCCAAGATATGGAAGCAACCCTAAAGTCCATCAAGAGATGAACGGATAAAGAGGTGACATATATATATGTACACACACAGTGGAATATTACTCATCCATAAAAAAGAATGAAACAGTGTCCTTTGCAGCAGCATGTATGGACCTAGAGAGAGTCATACTGAGTGAAGTTAGTCAAACAGAGAAGCAGAGACATTGTATGACATACCTTATAGGTGGAATCTAAAAATAAACGATGCAGATGAACTTACACAACAGAAAGAGACTCAGACATAGAGAATAAACGTATGGTTGTCAGGGGGAAGGGGTTGGGGAAGGATAATTAGAGACTTTGGGGTGGACATGTACACGCTGCTCTATTTAAAATGGATAACCTACAAGGACCTACTGTATGGCACGGGGAACTCTCCTTGATGTATGTGGCTGCCTGGATGGGAGGGGAGCTGGAGGAGAATGGATACACGCAAATGTAGGGCTGAATCCCTTTGCTGTTCATCTGAAAACATCACAACACTGATGCTGGCTCTATCACAACACTCATGTTGATAATTGGCTCTATCCCAATACAAAATGAAAAGTCAAAAAAGAAAAAAAACCTCCCACACCAGTGTGCGACATTCATTACAACTGATGAACTGTGTAGATACACCATTATCAATCAACGTCCATGGTTTACATTAGGGCTCACTCTTGGGGTTGTACATTCTATGGGATTTGGTCCTTTTTTAAGCAAAACTCTTCTGTGTACAACATATGAGAGAAAAACATGCCTTGCTGAGACCAGGGTCAACAGGTCCGTCCACTCAGCCTTCAGAGTTTTGAGAAAACTTCCAATGTAGTGCTAGTTTTAACACATTCTTGTAGGAGAAAGTGGACTGGATTCGGAGTGGAAGACCAGGATGGTAATCCCACCCCTAACTCTGTGACTTTGAGTAATAAACCACATTTTCGTAATTGATTGTCCTTATTGCCAAAGTAGAAATCATACAAGACTGCACAAACCTCTGGGAAAGGTTTAATTGAGGTCACATGTATGTAATATTTACTGGAACATCTGATACAGGTGGTTAGTTATTCAGTGAATGGTAGATTTACCTAAACTCTCTAAACTGTATTTAACTCAAGACCAATATGATTCACGTCAACTCTATTTTCTTCACAGAATATAGTGGAAGTGTAAGGAAAAGGTGTATAACTAAGTTTTTAAAACACAGAAATGTGCAATAGCTTATTTTCATTATTCACAGAGAACATGAAAGACTCTAAGATGTCAACCTCAAAGAAAGGTTAACTTTGGCTTAAAGAAACAAACAAAAAAAAAACTTGGGTAATTTTCTGAAAGTGATCAGAAAGCTTAAATTTACATTACTATCATTTTAGAAAATTTTCTATTTCAAATAAGACTCTAAATGTATCATTTCTTCTCCTGCTTAAGTTATTTCCATGTGACTTTGATCTACAAGAGGAACAGAAAGAAAACAAAAAGAGACACTATGATATTTTTTTCTCCTAAGCATAAAGAAAACCTCTAACACATTAAGGAGATATGTGTAGCCATTAGTTCATAAGTTTATTCCCTGAAATTTAACACTGGAATCCAAAGAAGTTTATGTCTACATTTGGACTGTTATGTTATTTGACTGAATAATTTTAAATAACACCCCACTCTTTTGAATGAATAATTTTAAACATCTCATTCTTTTGATATATCTTATTTTTCCACTTTTGAAAGAACCAGTTTTCTCCTTTCCCAACCACTTTACAGGAACATAACAAGATCAAAGGTTTGGTGATGATGAACAACATTCAAATTCCTGATTATAATGGGATACAGATCTTCTCATTATCCTTTGTATAGATTTGCTGGATTATACAATAAATTATGTATTTTGCTTGGTCTTCAGTTAATTCTATTAGAAGCTGAGCTTATAATTTACAATGACATGAATTAATGTCGGAGTGTTTTGCTGTCATTTTAGCTTACCATTAATAATTATCTCTATATTATCTAATGTTAACTTCTCATAAAAGATTAATGTAGAATTAGGGACAAAATGATTCTCTTTCAAATACAAAACTCCATAAAAATTAATGCTTCTCAAGTGGTAACTTGAAAATCCAACAGACACTTGTGATTTAAATCTGTTAATTCTCATTATAAAATTTGTATTTCTGCTTCAAACACAGAGATGCAGGCACCAACACATTTTGTGTAAGAAGCATGAAGTGTGAGGAGATGTCTTAATCAGGTCTAATAAACTGTTTATGATAATGCATTCATACTTTTTTCGTTAACAGGAGTCATGGGAATATTGCAACACCGTGATTCTAGCTACCTTTCTAATGATAAAGCACCCTATGCCCAGTAGGTTTTCTAAAAACTACACATTTATATAACTTCACACCATATAAGTTTATTTGGCAAAAGAAAAAATAAGAACAAATAAAATAAAACTAAAATGCAATATTTTCAGACTTCTTAACTTGGAAATGATCTAATCAAGGGGTTCCCATTAATACATTTTTGCCATGAAAGTTATTAATTATACATAGCATAACATTAAAGCATTAACATAACTTAACAGTACAGGTCTATCAATTAAATAAAAAGCTGACAGCTTCCTATCTGACAGAGCTGTCTTTGCTGCTTACTATACTACACACTAGTACAAATTTATTGTTAGACTCACTTCAATACTATCCACCCCAATTTTCATTTTTGTCAAGTAGGTAAGGAATATTTGATGTCTCAACCTGTTCAGGTAGTTTATATACTTTAGCAACAATCAAAACCTTGTCTCTGTTCTTTCTATTGTAATAAAGTTTTGTACCATCATATGTTGATCCTCAAAAGAGTACAACAGAAATATCTTTGGGTGAAGGCTGTCATTCATTTTGTATTTTCCTCTTGGTTTTATATGGAGTTCTAATTTTCATAAAGTGGAATTCTAAGAAACTATCTTTTCCCTAAAACTTCCTTAAAAATTATTTACTATTTTCCTCTACGCTTTCCTGGCTTCTAGATAAAAAGAAAGGAATTCTTTTCATACTTTCCATACCACACCATTATAATCTATCTGTTAAAGGTGCTCCAGGGCATGTAATATGCCTTATGTTGTGGGGCTTTCAGACCGGGGACCATATGGGGTGCGATTATCCCAGGAAACAGCAGGGTTCAGTTACAGGGTTGGATGCTTTTTTCCCTTCCTCTAACAAGCCCTGCATTTATACATTGTTGCCATCGGTGCTATTTATTTAGTATAATTAGCAGACTTTTGGTGCATTTGTCACAAATGCTGTATTCAGCATTATTTATATGCCTCTCAACATTCACAGCTTGGTAACTTAAAATGCAGCTTTCTGTCTTATATAGCAATGTCACCCACAAATAAGTCTGAACCTCAACTGATTCTATTTTGAAAAAGATAGAAGTTACTTTACTGCACAGATTGTCTTCTGGCTAAAAAAAAAAAAGACGTAACTTGAGGGCACAGACCAACATTCCTTGTTGGATAGATTGATGCATGTGTATCTAGGGTAGGGGAGTTTAATCCCTTGGGTCTGCTATCAAAATGTCCATGACGCCTTGCTCCATAACTTATAACATGAGGTTACTTTACAATCTCTAGTGTTAATCCCTAAGTGTATTTCAATTGATTTGAATTTATTAATGTAATTCAAATGCATAATATCCCTCCCAAAGCAGCTATTATTCAATCTCTAGGTTAATACAAAAATTAGGGGAAAACTTGTGGAAAAGGCCTTCTTTGAAAACAATGAAAACTTCTATAGAGAAGTATTTGATGGAAGTCGGAAACCATTTTACATTTTCCTGGAGCATTCTCCATAAAGCAGGACTTCTGAGGGAAAGGGACTTCCTGAGTCGTATATCACCTACGGGGAGGAATACCTGACTCCAGCACACTCAAGTCAAAATGTGTGACCTACGGAAGAAAAACAAGAAAAGAAATATTTGTGAAAGTCATGGCAGTGAGAACTCAGATCCACTAAAACACTGCCCCCTGCCTTCCTGCCACACCCACAGGACTTGCATGTTAAACATCAAATTACCACGGAAAAAGTCGAGACACAGGCTTTACCTAAAGGGGAGTTCTTGGGAAAATCCAAAGGAAATAGGGGAAAAGAAAAGTGAGTAATAGAGGAATTTGAAAACTCTGGAACCAAGAGCTAAAACAAACATTAAACACAACCAAAATCCTAGCCAGATTAACATAAGCATCCACATTGAGTATAATTAACCCAGCTCCCATTAACTGATATATTGATAGCATGTCTAATTCTTAACCAAGAGTCCCTTGAACTGCAAAGAGATCAAACAAGTCAATCCTAATGGAAATCAACCCTGAATATCCATTGGAAGAAGTGATGCTGAATTTGAAGCGCCAGTATTTTGGCCACCTGATGTGAAAACCTGACTCATTGGAAAAGACCCTGATGCTGGCAAAGATGGATGGCAAAAGGAGAAGAGGGCGGCAGAGGATGAGATGCTTAGATAGCATAATGGACTCAGTGGACGTGAATTGGAGCAAACTCCGGGAGATAGTGAAGAACAGGGAAGCCTGGCATGCTGTAGTTCACAGGATAACAAAGAGTCAGACATGACTTAGCGAATGAACAACTTTTAACAAAAATCACAAAGCATGTCCAAAGACAAGAGAGGACGAAAAGCAGCATTGAAGAGATGGAGCAGGCATCAAATCCAGGCTCAGATGATACCGATGTTGGGATAATCAGATCATATGTTTAAAAGAACTAGCTTACCTGGTGGCTTCAGTGGTAAAGAATCTGCCTGCCAATCCAGGAGACACAGGAGACAAGCGTTCAACCCCTGGGTGGGAAGATCTTCTGGAGGAAGAAATGCCAATTCATTCCAGTATTCTTGACTGGAAAATTCCATGGACAGAGGAGCCTGGTGAGCTACAGTTCTTGGGGTTGCAAAGAGTTGGACAGGACTTAGCTACTGAGCATGTACACACACATTTAAAAGAACCAATGAGATCTCTTCAACATCATTAATTATTTCTTTGGCTATGTTCAATCCACTGATGAGTCCAACAAAGGGAGTGAATCTTCATTTACGTCACATTTTTTCCTTCTATTTTTTCTTGACTATTAGCATTTCTCTACAAACAAAGCTAGTGGAGGTGATGGAATTCCAGTTGAGCTATTTCAAATCCTGAAAGATGATGCTGTGAAAGTGCTGCACTCAATAGGCCAGCAAATTTGGAAAACTCAGCAGTGGCCACAGGACTGGAAAAGGTCACTTTTCATTCCAATGCCTAAGAAAGGCAATGCCAAAGAATGCTCAAACTACCGCACAATTGCACTCATTTCACATGCTAGTAAAGTAATGCTCAAAATTCTCCAAGACAGACTTCAGCAATACATGAACCGTGAACTTCCAGATGTTCAAGCTGGTTTTAGAAAAGGCAGAGGAACCAGAGATCAAATCACCAACATCCACTGGATCATCGAAAAAGCAAGAGTTCCAAAAAAACATCTATTTCTGCTTTATTGACTATGCCAAAGCCTTTGACTGTGTGGATCACAATAAACTATGGAAAATTCTGAAAGAGATGGGAATAACAGGCCACCTGACCTGCCTCTTGAGAAACCTGTATGCAGGTCAGGAAGCAACAGTAAGAACTGGACATGGAACAACAGGCTGGTTCCAAATAGGAAAAGGAGTACGTCAAGGCTGTATATTGTCACCCTGCTTATTTAACTTATATGCAGAGTACATCATGAGAAATGCTGGGCTGGAGGAAGCACAAGCTAGAATCAAGATTGCCGGGAGAAATATCAATAACCTCAGATATGCAGATGACACCACCCTTATGGCAGAAAGTGAAGAAGATAAAGAGCCTCTTGATGAAAGTGAAAGAGGAGAGTGAAAAAGTTGGCTTAAAGCTTAATGTTCAGAAAACTAAGATCATGGCATTTGGTCCCATCACTTCCTGGGAAATAGATGGGGAAACAGTGGAAACAGTGGCTGACTTTATTTTGGGGGGCTCCAAAATCACTGCAGATGGTGATTACAGCCATGAAATTAAAAGACGCTTATTCCTTGGAAGGAAAGTTATGACCAACTTAGACAGCATATTAAAAAGCAGAGACATTACTTTGTCCACAAAGGTCTGTCTGGTCAAGGCTATGGTTTTTCCAGTGGTTATGTATGGATGTGAGAGTTGGACTGTGAAGAAAGCTGAGCACCGAAGAATTGATGCTTTTGAACTGTGGTGTTGGAGAAGACTCTTGAGAGTCCCTTGGACTGCAAGGAGATGCAACCAGTCCATCCTAAAGGAGATCAGTCCTGGGCGTTCATTGGAAGGACTGATGCTGAAGCTGAAACTCCAGTACTTTGGCCACCTCATGTGAAGAGCTGACTCATTGGAAAAGACTGATCCTGGGAGAGATTGGGGGCAGGAGAAGAAGGGGACGGCAGAGGATGAGATGGCTGGATGGCATCACCAACTCGATGGGCATGAGTCTGAGTAAACTCCGGGAGTTGGTGATGGACAGGGAGGCCTGGCGTGCTGCGATTCATGGGGTCTCAAAGAGTCGGACATGACTGAGCGACTTCACTTCACTTCACTTAAAATAATTTAACATATAAAATGGATGCTATTTCAGCTAAAGTAGATCAAACTCCCATGTCTGGTGAAGAATAGTTGTAAAATAATAACTAACAGTATGTTTCTGTTGAAGAATGTCATTGAAATCTTCCTTATAAACCATGTAATTTGCATGAGTTTTTAGATCTGTACTAGTTGACTCAAACTATAATCACTATTTTAGGGATTTAACTTTGAAATAATTATAAAAACTTAAGCGTTAGGGAATGATATATACATTGCTAATGCCTCAAAGTAACTTCACTGATGATAGACCCCAGAGAATGAGATCTCTTGTAGAGAAATGAGCAAAACATATTTTCTAAGACAGCTTAACTTTCTATCATGTGTGTGCGTTTTCAGAAGCAGTTGGCCCAAAGAGAAATGAGGTGTTTCATCTTTTTTTAATACTCTACTAGAACTTTTATATTCAAATTAGTTTTCACCTGAAATTTCCTTGAAATACTGCATATGGTTCCAAAAGTGTATATGCAAACAAAATCCAAACAATCTATACTACCTTCAAATGCATGTTAGTCCATTTCTAGGCTCAAGCAAAAATGATTTCCAAGAGAAAAATATAATTAGATTTCAGCTGGGACACTGAGAGTCTTGAAATATGTCCAGTCTTGAAATATGTCTTGAAATATGACTTTGATGCTAAGGTTATAGTAACATAGAAAAACTTCTCGGAAATTTGCTTTGCATATACATAAATATTGCTTGAGTAACATATAATATTTATATATATGTAATAGGTTCTTAATTTCCTCTGAATTTAGAATACAGTTAGTACTGCTGTGTACTCTCCAAAAAAATTTTGTCTTTGGGTAGAGGACAGCCTTGGGTGTGCAGTGTCTTCTTTTTTTCTAAAGTTTTCCCCTCAGACAATTTCTTTTTATTGATACCCTTGAACTCCCTGCAGACAGATCATCACTCTGCTATTGGCAGATAAGGTGGATCTTGGGAATTGACTGTCTTCTTTCTGCTTTCTGCATTCTGGAGATATTATAGGCTAGTGTTCTCTGGAAGCCAGAAAACTTAATTCTCACTCTTATGAACTGTCAAAATGCAAATAATTGCACAGATGACTGTACTAATTGAAAACTGATAAATGGTTAAAAAAAAAAAAAAGAGAGAGAGAGAAACAAAATTGCAAAAATATGTGTGCATATTTATATAATATATGCATAGGTATACTTTATATGCATGCTTCCAGTATGCATGTGTAATACATAAATATAAAGCAATAATCATTTATGTGTGTGTACATCATTCTATTTACTCTTTCTTCTCTGACCGTTGTGTTAATACAATTACAACATCTGGGTTCTATCTATCAGATGACAGTGTAATGTGGAAAATAGTGAATCACTGTCTGGCTGACCCATGAGCAGATATCACACTCTTGACATGTATGGCATGATTTTATGCTTCAACACAGAGCACAGTAAAAAGTTTCGGATGAATAATATCAGTACTGACAAAGTCACCTACATAATAAGTTACCTGTGTGGGACTGTCTTCTTTTCTCAGCAGTGAGCTTTAGAAGAAATTCACGCTTTACACTTTTTTGTGTGTGTATGGAACAATAGATAATAGAACCATTATGGACACTGTTTCTAACATCCTGTCTTTAAAGATAAATGATAAATTGTGCTCTTTTGTTTATAACGCAGAGAAGTCTCTCCTTTCCTTTTCCCACAATTTAGATATTCTAACAACTTAATCTGTGGTTCATAACACATGCAAGAATAGTTTCAAGGCTCTTTCAATGAGAAATAAAATGTGTTAGATAAAATGATTATATTTTTAACTTAGACATTTTAACAAAACAATTTCTACAAACTACAAAACCTCTCACCACACTACAAGCCATCAGCTGCCTCTCAATTTGAACCAATTCAGATCTCCCACCTGGATCTGAACAGACAATATCTGTTACTCATTCTGCAATTTTTACCTGAAGACCCTTTTATTGCACTTTGCTTAATCACGCTTTGCAGATATTGAGATTTTTTTGTTTTGTTTTGTTTTGTTTTTTACAAATTAAAGGTTGTGGCAACTTACTGACAGCAAGTGTATCCGTGCCATTTGCTCATTTTGTATTCCAGTGTCACATTTTGGTCACTCTCACAATATTTCAAATTCTCCACCAGCAAAAAGATCGTAACTCATTGAAGGCTTAAATGATTAGCACTTTTTAGCAATAAAGTATTTTTAGCTAAGGTATGACATTATTTTTATAGACAGAATACTATTGCATACTTAATAGACTACTGTACAGTATACCCACAACTTTTATATGCACTGGGAAGCCAGAAAAATTCATGTGATTTGCTTTATTGTAATATATGCTTTATTGTGGTTGTTTTGGAACAAACTCATGGTACCTCCAATTTATGGATTTTGCTTTCCAATGGCTTTTCCAACTGTTCCCACAGAAAAAGGGGAGGGGATTGGAATCTGTTTTTTGAGGAAAAATGACACCTCCATAGCATAAATTTTCCCCTGGGACTGTCAGATGCTCCCCAGTTCCATTAGCTGCATTTATTCCTGTGGGTACTTAGAGTTATTTTTGCCAAGGGGACCCCTCCTGGGAAGGGAAATAAGGATTATTCATCATTGAAATATGTAAATATGCAAGCACACCCTGCACAATAAGAAAGCACCTCCACTGCATTTCTGTGAAAGCCCCCAGTTCCTAAAATGAATACCTATGACTCTGATGACAAAGCAAGTTGTTTTAAATATGGCCAAGTGAGCTTCATCCATCAATGCCCAGGTTGAAATTTATCACTCCAAGAACGCCTTCCCCATTTTCTTCCTGCATATACATTTCTATGAAACTTAATTTCCCAAGAATTGTCTGCTTCATATTATTATTTATATGTTTCCTGTGTCTCTTTCAAACATCATGTTCTTGAAGCCAATGTGTTATGTCTAAACATCTCCATGTTTCCCACAGGCTCTAGAAAAGTGTCACCATTGATAAATGTCCATTTGATTAAAATTAACTAGAATTATTATCCTGGATTGTTTTATCACATATAATATATAGGTTCTGTCTTTTTTTTTTCCTATTGAGGGTATAAGGGCCCTGGAGTTGCATTGGATTCTGTTTGCACTGAAAATATACAGATGAGAGTTCCGTGAAAGCTGCACCTTCTGTCCAGATCTCTGAGCGCTACTGTTTACCATAGCCTTCCACTAAGGACCTGATGTCATGAAGCAGTGCAGTGGCGTTATTTGGATTTATGGGGAATGTGAGGGAAGACAGCCTGCTGAAATAAAAACTCTGAAACTCTGGGAACTTCACATGCAGGTGCGTTCACAGGCACAGTGGAAGGCCTGATATTATTCTGAGAACCAAGTCTCTTGACTGGGGTTTGCTGCCATGTTGAATAATATCCATCCAGTAAGTTCTACATCAAGATGAGCATGTCAGTGTAAAACTAAGCAATGAAACCTGTTCCGGAACAGTTTCGAATTTGTGATATCTTGACCCTTGAGATTTCTCCAAGTTCAGTGAAATCTACAGTCGAACAAACGCACTTATATTTGTTTCATTTGCCTAAAGAGAGTCCATGAATTCAGGATTAAAAATAGTAATAATAATGTTTTCTCACTTGTTTTTTCAGGATCTGCTCTGTTTTTTTTTAAATTTATATTTGATGATGTTAACTTGTTGAGATTCAATATTTCAGAAACTAGAAAAAATATTAAATAGTACTTGACTTCACTTACACTTACCTCTGCATCCAATACTGTAATTTGGTCACATTTGTGTGATCATAGCTTTAACGGGCTTCCCAGGTGGCGCTAGTGGTAAAGAACCTGCCTGCCCGTGCAGGAGACCCAAGAGAGGTGGGCTCAGTCCCTGAGTCCGGAAGATTCTCTGGAGAAGGAGATAGCTACCCACTCCCGTATTCTTGCCTGAAGAATCCTATGGACAGGGGAGCCGGGAGGGCTACAGTTCACTGGGTTACAAAGCGTTGGCCATGACTGAGCAACTAAAACTTGCACTTTCACGGTTTTTGAGTTTCCCTGGTGGCTCAGATGGTAAAGAATCTGTCTGCAATGCAGAAGACCGGGGTTCGATACTTGGATCACGGAGATCCCCTGGAGAAGGGAATGGCAACCCACTCCAGGATTCTTGCCTGGGAAATCCCATGGACAGAGGAGCCTGGAGGGCTATAGTCAGTGGGATCACAAACGTGTCTGACATGGCTGAGCAACTAACACTATCAAAGCCGAGTCCTTTTTTAGTTGCTGAGGCTTTAAGGCAGCCAACCTTCTAAAGAAGCTCAACACAGTTAACACAATAAAAGATCAAGAATCATATGCTGCGTGCTGTGCTCCGTGGTGTCCGACTCTTCCGTGACCCCAGGGACTGCAGCCCACCAGGCTCCTCTGTCCGTGGGGTTTCCCAGGCAAGAACACTGGAGTGGGTTGCCATTTTCTTCTCCAGGGGATCTGCCATAACAGGAATTAAACCGAGGTCTCCTACACTGCAGGCCAACTATTCATCATCCGAGCCACCAGGGAAACCCGATACACTAGTATTACTGTTACTGTCATTGTTAGTAATAGTACTAGCACTAGCATTTTGTTATAATCATTTCCTATTCAATTCAGTTGAATATCTCATTTCTGTGAGCATCGTGAGAACATTAGGAATGGTTCATCCTAACGTAAACTTATTCCTAAAAACTACCGGTATTCATATAAAGAGAAGTGATTTTTCTACTCAATAAATACAAAGCTCAATTTGGTTGATAGGATTTGTAGAAGGATGTGTGAAAGGTAACTAAAATATTAACGTGTCAAACATATTGAATTAATTATTACAAGCATGAGTTGCTTTCTCTCTAACAGGTAGCTTCGTCTGGAACAGGTGTCTCCCCATGCCTCCATCGCTGCCTCTATAACATGAAATAAGATAGATGGATGACTTTGGAAGACCTTTCAGGCGCACACAGTCTCTTGAAGGGTGGCTCAAAGCTAAGTAATAATTCTTCAACATTTCCCATTATCCTCAGTGCTAGAATTTCAAGGGTACAAATGAATAAGACAGACATTGAAGAGCCAGAAGTAGCAAGCCATCCACAAGGCACATCTTCCCTATTTGGGTTCATCTCATATTTGGGGGGCCATTTATAAGCTTGCTCCAGAAATCGAAGGAGAAGCTTATGTCTTTTCTACCCCTTTCATAAATTAATTCCAGGTCCCGATTTTCTTTACTTTATGCTCCTCTGAACTCCTTCTCCAAGTGAATCTTATCCCACTTATCTTTGGTCAATCACTCAATAAAACTAAACCACCAATCCAGCATACCTCTAGCTGGTAGGCACATTTCAAAAATATTTTATGAATAGCAAAAGTAAAGAAATGTGTGCCATATTATGCACTCAGGTTGAGTCTTCTTTGCACCAGACGGAGAGAGATTTTCCGCTTGTTCTACACCCAGACCTTTCCTTTTGGTGAACAAGAGCATAGATCTCCTGCAACAAAGAGAAGAATCAGTTCTGAGCCAGGCGCAGAGCTGTGAGGCGGAGTTGCCTTTTCTTCCCCAGGGTGGAGGGCCTCCCCTGTTCTCACTACATCTGGCAGCACAGATGGCAGGAAAATTAATAGGAGTGAGGAAGCGTTGACCTCATGTGGATATAAACAAGTCCTGAGACTACACAGGCAGCAAAGCTGATAATAGCCTTAAAAGAGACCTTGAAAGTTCATCGAGTTCAGCTCCCTGTGGCTGTTAGGGATGTGCTTGACAGGGTCCGATGTCCTGGATGAGCATCCTTGAGGTACCGTGCAGAGAGGTACCAGAACAGGTCACTGATGACAGTCGGGTAGTGCATCGCCCTCGGTGAGTGTGGGCGTAAGCTGCAAACATCTGTTTTATATTAAGCTATCTTGTTGGAGGTAGGAGATGAGAAAATGACTGCTTAGGTTTTTCCTATCACGTGTATTCAACCAATCAGAATCCTCAGAGACCAAGAGCCTAGAAACAGATGCTCATCTTTAAACACATTTGCAGGGTTTCAAGAACTAGCCTGCTTCAATAACAGGTTGGTAATTGACATTAACCACTAAACAAATGTCTATTGATCATAGAATTATTGATCTGAAAAATGATCTGGATTCTGTCCATGTTGTTACTGACAGCCGTGGTCTGGCTATTCAGGCATGGTTGACTGACGGATGTAAAAGTCATTCCCTTGCCTTTCAAGGTGGCTTCATGGGGCAGTGAGCCTTAATCCAAGGCCCAGTGGAGGGTTTTAAAGAAAGATTTGCTCTTTTGATTAAAGAGACGAAAGGGTCTCATGCTGTGCTTCCTCCCCTTCCACTTGCCTTGAACATGAACTCGCTGATGTATTGCAACCATGGAAGCAGGGCAAGAGAATTGCAAATTGCTGATATTATTCCAGCAACTTTCCTGGCAACACATTTTTGTTATGCGAATATAATTAACTCCTGTTTTAAGTCGGGCTTAGTTCACTAACTTCATTTGAAAACACACCTAAATGATGCACTTACTAGTGTCTAAATATTCTTTACAACATCTTAACAGCAAAAAGCCTTCTCCAGAGTAATATTAGTTCAATTCTCACTCTAAAAATATAATTTTAATCATTATATCTAGGTTTATAATCTAAAAAGCCCTTTCAAACACTTTGTCACCAAGAATATTTTTCCTTTAGCTTTGATGATTGTTCTTACTCCAACTATTTTTTATTCCATCTCACATAACTGAACCACTAAAAGCATATATTTTTTTATTTAGAACTAAATTTGGAAAAAGTCTTCAATGTACATAGTCCTTCATATCTGAGTATTTTTACAAAATGAAACATGAGGGAAGTTATTTTCATGAGGTGTGTTTGAAAACTTCATATTAGACCATGAATTTCCTGTAAGATCAATCATTTGGGGGTTGTGTTAAATTTGAATTTTCTCAGTATTTGACAAATAAATTCAAGTTACTGATGCCCCTAAATCACATTAGCCTTGGTTCTCAACTTATCTCAGGTACTAATCACTGACCCCATGAACTGTAGCCCACCAGGCTCCTCTGTCCATGGGATTCTCTAGGCAAGAATACTGGAGTGGGTTGCCAAGCCCTCCTCCAGGGGATCTTCCTCACTCAGGGATTGAACCCATGTCTCTTACATCTCCTGCATTGGATCTTTACAGGGGAGGGTTCTTTACCACTAGCACCACCTAGGAAGACCTAAAACCCAGATACTAGATCACATTTGCAAAAATTGATCCAGGAGATTAGTGTGGAGTCTAGCAATTTACATTTCTCATCAGTTTCCAGGTGATTCCTATCATTGGTCTGAGGGCCACATTTTCAGTGACATGGATACAAACAATTTCAAAGGATACTTTTTAATAACACTGCTATACTTGCACTTCTGTTTTAAAAAATGTGGACTGTTTTAAAAATCTTTATTGAATTTGTTACAATATTGCTTCTGCTTTATGTTTTGATTTTTTGGCCTCAAGGTACGTGAGATCTTAACTCCCCCACCAGGGATCGAAACTGCACCCCCTGCAGCGGAAGACAGAGTCTTAACTATGGGACCCTCCAGAAAGTCTCTATACTTGTACTTCATACTGGAGAGATCAATTGTCCCTGGGAAAGGTGTTGGCATATGCGAGGTCAAAACCGTGTCTGCCTTTAGTATGACCATTGCAGAGCATTGGTAAAATTCCCAATGGTATTTAAGATCCGCAGCTTCATTTCCTGGACAAAGAGCTCTTAAGCTTACGTGAACACATTTATGCAAATATGTGGTCTCCCTCCTCCGACTCTGATAGCTCTTGTTGTAATGGGTCCCCACCATTTCTTATCTTCGGAATTCATTATGATTCATTCCAAGCATTTAATACTATAGTAAAAAGAGCACATGGAATCTAAAATTCACAGGACAATTACATGGCTCTGTTATAATGCAAGGATCTCATTTTCATTTTTTTAAAAAAATTCTCATTTAACTAAGGAAGAATGTGTTTCTCATTAATCAGTGTCCTTTTCTTCTGTTTCCAGTTTTAATCACACACACACACACACACACACACACACACTTTTGTGTGCTGGAGAATGCAAGAAAGATGCCACTTTACGTTTGATAGACAAGAAGGGGTGCCTTGATGAGTCTCATGCAGCAGGTGTCTGATGGACGATTATTTAATCTTTGCTTGGGGAAAGAGCAATCAAATGGTAGCTGCTGGTATTTGTTTAATAAAAACTCCAGATGTTGACAATGTTTCCCCATGGCCATTGATACATAATGATTTGCACACAGCTGCTAAAAAACCATCAAGCCCAACTACTTGGTGATTGTCACTGGGAAAAACTCTTTTTTTTTCTTTGTGTGTTTTATGCACAGCCCTTATGGCATGACTCACAGATTTTTCAAGTGTTAAGTGGAACCAGCTAAATAAAATTTTTTCACATTTATTCTCTCTTATGTCTTTAAAGAGCTCTATCATACATTAATGAGGGCATTCGGATGTAACAATAGAATGTCACCATTTTATGTCTCTAGTTAACCTGAAAATACAATGGGTTATGCATTTTTATGATTGGGCACCGTTTGGGCAAATTTTTGCTGTGAAAAAATATGTAGTCAAACTTGGAACACAGGCGAAGAGAATAAAACTCAAAGGTTTTGTTGATTTGTTAAAAGGCATTCAAATAGAGTTAAACAAAAAATTTCTTATTTTTTATTATTTACAGTTGGCTAAATGTCAGAAAGGAAACATCTTAAGTTTTTCCCCAATATCCATAGTAATATTTTCAGAAGAGCTTCTGAGTTGCTTCAGAATTGATAAATAGATTCCTCCCCGCCAGCCCCACCCAACCCCTGAAAGAAAAGACTAGTTCTCGATTTTCACTCAGTCATGTACGACTCTTTGCAACCATGGGCTGTAGTTCACCAGGCTCTTCTGTCCACACAATTCTCCAGACAAGAATACTGGAGTGGGTTGCCATTGCCTACGCCAGGGGCTCCTCCTGACCAAGGGATACAACCGGAGTCTCCTGCTTGGCAGACAGACTCTCTACCACTGAACCACCAGGGAAGCCCTTCTGGATTTTATAAGATGCGTGAAAGTGTAGCAGAACTCTCACAGAAATGAAAACGCTCACAGTAACACATATCATGTGCATTTCTCATTTTTCCTTTTGGTTACTTCATGGGTGGGCTCTCCTAAGACGTAGGTAGTCCTTGGGACCTGTTGCAGGGGGTGAGGATGTAACCTGAGAAGCAGTAGCAGAGATGCCCTGTGGAAATGGCCTACTACCAAGTGTGGGCCGCAGACTGGGCGGGAAGGGGCGTTTCTGATGCATCGATCATCGGTGGGGAGAGCTTCAGTTCTGTCTGCTCCTCTGAACTTCCCAGGCCTCACGAGTGTGTGTGCTCAGTCATACCCGACTCTTTTCAACCCTTTGGACCCTTAGCCTGCCAGGCTCCACTGTCCATGGAATTTTCCAGGCAAGAATATCGGAGTGGGTTGCCGTTTCCTCCTCCTGGGGATCTTCCCGAGTCAGGGATGACCCTGCGTGTCCTGTCTCCTGCATTGCAGGTGGCTTCTTAACCACTTGGCTGTCGGAGGAAGCCCAGTCATCGTAAGTCGCCTCATATCGACAGCGGAGCTGGTCTCTCCTCATCACCACTTCAGCGTCCCTCGCTGTTCGAACATGAATGGCCACAGCTACATAAACCGAAAGTGAAATCACTAGCAAAGTGTATTGTATTGAAAAAAATTCATCAGCAAGGTTACAGAGTGATTCTAGAATGCCCTATCAGGTTTCCTTTGTTGCTGTAACAAATCAGCGCAAGCTTATTGGCTTAACACAGCACAAATGTGATATCTTACAGTTAGAGAGGTCAAAAGTGGGAGACGGGTGTAACCGGGTCAAAATGAAGGTGTCGTCAGGTCTGAGCACCCCCTGTAGTCTCCAGAGGAGATTCCGTCTCTTTGCCTCCCTGGCATCAGAAGAGGCATTCTTTGGCTCAGGGCACTGTTCACCGCCTTCCAAACTAGCATTTCCAAATCTCTAAGACTGGCCTGCACTCCCTTTGTTATCTCTCATGTTCTCTTCCTGACTCTTCTCTCCCTCTTATAAGAATCCTCGTCAACACACTGGATTCACCTGAATCATCCGTACAATTTCCCATCACAAAATTCTTCATCACATCTGTAAAGTCCCTTTTGACTCATAAATTGACATGTTCACTGGTTCGGAGACCATAATGTAGACAACTTTGGGGGGGGTGATTATGCTCTGCACTACAAATACTATAAAAATTATACACTGCCCTTTCAAATTCCAGTTGACACCATTTAACTTGACCGTGCTCTTTAGAGTTCATTTTAAGGCATTGTCAGTTCGAAAGAAAACAAAGGACAACTATGATTTTTTTTTTAATGTTTCAAACTGTTCTTTCAAAAAGAAATTTTTTTAGATAAATGTCACAGAGGCATAAGTAACATTACAAAGAGCACATACGATTTAAGGCAGCTATTTTGGGCTAAACTGTACTAATTACTACTAATTAACTGATTATAATATGAAGATTAGAATATTAATGCATATCATTTAACATAAACTGATTTTTAATAAAGAATACATAATAGAACAGGCATGATTGACATTTTATCTTGAGAGTTCTTTTTACTCCCTGGAGTTTCTTTAATAATGTCATTTTGACTTGATGGTAGAGGATGGTAGGATTGGGAAAGGAAAGGAGACTAGAACAGAATACGGCAAGTATAAAATCTGGGTCATACAGTTTTCTAGGTTTTCATATTATGCAAGGGAGGGGCATCTCCAGGAGATAAGTAAAGGAAAACATATGAATTAGAGATTAGTTTTATGTGAGTTACTGTGTTTAAGATGTGAGTATTTTCAATTTTTTGAGGAGCTGCCATACATTTTTTGCAGTGGCTTCATCAGTTTACATTCCTGCCAAAAGTGGGAAAAGGGTTTTCTTTTCTCCACATCCTTGCCAACCAACACTTGTTATTTCTTGTCTTTTTGATAATCGTTCCCCTTCTGTAAGCTGACATCTAATTGTGGTTTTGATTTGCATTTCCCTGGTAATTAGCAATGTTGAACTTTTTTTTTTTATGTACCTGTTGGCCATCTGTGTGTCTTCCTTAAAATAGTGTTTATTCAAATCCCTTGCCCTTTGTAAAATTAGACTGTTCATTTTTTTTTTTTTTTGCTATTGAGTTGACTGAGCTCTTTATATATTTTGAATATAAACCTCTTCTCACATACATGTTTTAAAAATATTTTCCCTCATTTAGAAGGCTGCCTTTTAATTTTGTTGTTGATGAAAAATAATCCATAAGATTCAAAGCAACAGATCTTGAAATAATGCAGGATTAAACCAAAATTAACGTGCTAACATATAAGTCCTCATACAAATGTTAAGAAACAGGAGACTAAATAAAAATAGAGCTGAAACATAAAAAAATTTAAGAAATAAAAATAGGAAATTTAAACTAAAGCTATAAAATTAAAATAATAAAATATAAAATATAAAGTAGAAATTTGAAACTAAAAATAGCTAAGCAAAGAAAAATTCAATCAAATTAAACAAATAAAATATCAATATAAATATATAGTAATAAAAATAATAAAGTACAGGAATTAAAAATATATATTTAAGGCAATCACAAAAGTGACTAAAAATTTGCATGAGTGTAAAATGGATAGAGATATGGGTAAATGGATATAGCTTGGAAATACAGCTAGACAAGTTAAAATTCAAAATGAAATTACATATGACTACAAAATATATAACAACAATAGATCTGCAGATTTCTTGGTGTAATGAATAAAACTGATTGTTAATAAAGATGAGAAAGCATACCCAAATGCAGACAATGAAAACAGAGTCCTTGTAGGTGAAATAACCCCAGAGCATAAAGAGCAGGATGAGGTCAACAAAGGTAGAAAGTGAAGAATGAGGAAAAGAGTACAAACCATTAACCTCTTGCACTTCAACTCACATCAAGCAGTCCAAACCCTGACCCCAGCCTCTCCTTTCCAGGTTCACCTGTAAACACAGCTGCAGCAATCTATTGAAGATACCTCACACCATTCTCCACAGAGTGAATTCTTAAAGAGTATTGATTCATTGAATAAATTGAAGTTTGAGTCTGTATTAGAACAAATTATCCCCCTACAATATCTATAGATGTAGATAATCCATATCTGTACACAATCCTAAACCATCCATCACCGACTTCAAAAAAAGTGGAATAGAGTTTTGAAAAAGTATGTTTGTGTGTGTATTCCCACCAAGAAGCTTATATTTGACAAAGAAAGAACATAAAATAGTATTTGAGGTTCAGACTTCTTTGATATCAGTTCCCTCAGGAAAATATGCCTGGAAAAGGAGAAGAGAACGTGCAAAGGACTAATTTCAACAAGCAAAACATTGCTCAAGCCATCCTTTCATTCATTTAAAGATTCTTCCTAATTCCCTACCTTCTAGGTATCTGACAAGCATTGAACATACATGGCAGAGAGACTACTGAAATGCCCTGCTGGGCAGAACCCATCTTTCCCACCGGAGGATTGCGTGAGACAGTGTTTAGCATACAACAAGACAACACCACATATCGGAAAAGTGTGCGGTGCCACAGATGCTTATAGCAGCTGTGTTCAACCTGATTTACAGGTCTGCTTTGCCCTGCCGATAAGGTAACTGAGTCTGAAACATGAGACCATTTGCAAAGCAGGTTTAGGGAGAGAAGAAGGATTGCCTCAAACAGAAGAAATAACTATGGGAAAGGTTCTCACACTGTAACATTCATCAAAAACATCGTAAGGCTTGATACAGGATAGACTGCTTGGCCCGATCCTCAGGAGTTCTGAATCAGTGGGTCTGGGCTGTAAATCCGTAACATGCATGTCTAATAAGTTATTAGGTGGTACTGATGCTGCTGGTCCAAGGACCTACTTTGAGAACCACTGGCTTAGCATATAGTGTTGAGATGACAAAGCATCTGTCAAGTAAGCAATTCAGCATGTTTAAAAGGTGAAAGAGAAGACAGCAAGATCAAGATGTAGGTGAAAGGCAGATTGAAACCACACAGTGGAGCATCTCTTAAGTGTTTGCAAAGGGGCTAATTTACAGACAATGGAAAGCCATCAAAGCTTTTAAGTGGGAAGGGACCATTGACTTGATTTTGTTTTAGTTCAATCATTCTAGCTGCAGTTAGAGTGTGGTCTCCCGAAAGAGTGAAGGTAGGTAGGAAATTAATGTAAAAAGAAATGGGGGTGACCCTGGCAGGGGGCAATGGAAGGCTAAGCATCGCAGGGACTGCAAATACCAGTGAAAGAATGATAGATGTGCTGGTTTACGGTGAATAGAAGAGGGCTGACAGGCTGCTTGAAGTTAAAAAGAAACAAAAATGTAAAAATCTAACAAAGCAGATCCAATGTTTTGAAGAGATCCAGTAGAGGTACGTGAGATAAATAGTAGCAATTAATTCTGAATATTATGTACAAAATATTTAGAAATTTTAGCACCCCTTATTTATAACAATTCTTTCTCAAGAAATCACAATAGAAGTGGTGTATCTGAAAAGAAGTAGTGAAAAACACAATTAACAATTTTGGTGAAGGAGAGAGATCCCAAATTAGACAATATGTATGACTTTGAAGTACATATGATTTTGAATGATATATAGACTATTTCCAATTACCACTATAGAACACAGAAAAAGTCTCAACAAGTAATAAGATGGACGTATTATGCATGTATCACAAAATTAAGGATTCATATTTTAAAACAGGCACAAAGCTTCATACTTTGGAGAACAAGATACTCACCTTTAAATAATTCTCAGGTTAAAAATGAAATAACAAAGTGCAAAGGATTTAGTCCTGACTAACCCTGAAAATGGTTTACCCTGGTGGCTCAGACAGTGAAGAGTCTGCCTGCAGTGCAGGAGACCTGGGTTCGATCCCTGGGCTGGAAGATTCCCTTGGAGGAGAGCATGGCAACCACTCCAGTATTCTTGCCTGGAGAATCCCAGGGACAGAGGTTCCTGGTGGGCTACCGTCCATGGGGTTGCAAAGCGTCAGACACGACTGAGCGACGAAGCACAATGCAGCACAAGCTGGAAAACATTACACACCAACATTAGGTTGCAACTGCAGCAGTCATTGGAGGGAAATTTGCAGTTTTGTAATATATTCATCCAGTTAGAAAGGGGGTTAAAAATTGCATGATCACTGTTTTCCCAGAGATTTAGAAAAACAGCAAAAGAGTAGGCACAAGAAATAGTGAAGTAAATGATAAACATAAAATCTATCAATTAATTTAAACGGAAGACAGAGTCTAGAGAAAATACTTTTTAAAAAAATGTGAATTTTTTTTTTTTTTTTTTTTTGGTAGATGAATCCAATGGATAAATCCCTTATGTGATCAGTCAGGGAGATATAAAAAACACACATGCACATCAACATTAGAAACTGAAGCAATATATGACTATAAATTTGATAGCTTAAAAAACAAAATAATAATACAAATAGCCTTCAAACCTATACAAAATAAACATTTTAAAAACATATAATTTAACATAAAAATTGTTAAAACTGACTGAAAATGAAATACAAACCTTAACCAACCATTTGTGAAATTAAAGCTGTAGAATATACAGTTTAACATTTACCCTCCTCTCCACCCACCTCCCACACACAAACCAACACCAGGCCCAGACAGTTTTATAACCAAGTTCTATAAAATCTTAAAAGAACATGCGATCCTTAAATTATATAAACTGTTCCAGAGAACTGAAAAATAGAGTTTCCAGATTCGTTTTATGAGGCTGCTATAGCTCTGATAGCCAAACCAGGCAAGGAGAGATTTAGGCAAATCACAACATTTTTAGGCAAAAACGTCAAATATAACGTCAGCATCCCCCAGCACTCTCACCAAAAGGAAGAGTGAACAATATATCTTCAATGAACTAAATTCATTCTGGAATGACCGGAATGGTATCATTAACATCAGAATAAAGATACATGAAATTCTTCACGTGATATTCACAGATTAGAGGAAAAGGGTAATGTGATCATTTCAGTAGACATTAAAACTTCGTTCAATCAACTAGCAATAAGTGAAATTAAAACAACGTACGTGGAATCTGAAGATAGATGATAGTTTCTTTTGTTTGATAGACAATAACTTTCAAAAAAATCTCTCCAAATAGTATCTAGTGGTGAAATTTTAAAAGCAGTGCCTGAAGTAATGGAACAGACAAGGGTTAACACTACGACTACTTATGCAGGACATTGTATCCAAGGCTGCAGACAGTAAAACAAAATATAAATAAATAAGTATGTAAATAAACACATGAAAAGAAAAAAATGAAACTCCTGTTACCCAAAAAAAGTGACCATACAAGAGTCTATACAAGAGAATATGAGATTATACAAACAACAACAGCATTCCTATAACTAAGAAACTTGCGGATATATAGATAAAATGAAAATATCATCAAATTCTGCTACATACCCAAGTTGTGAAAATCTTACAAATATATGTTATTTTTATTTCATTTTAATATATTTCTATTTTAATATGTGTATTTTAATGCTTTTGTATTTCAATAGATATAAGCTGTTAAAATAGATTTTTATATAAAATATTTGTATTTTAATAAATATAAGAACGTGTCAAAGCACATTGTCTTTGTTATATTCTTATATGCTTTTCAACATATTTTAGATAGCTTATAATTTAAAAACTGTAGTGGAGAATAAAAGTATAATAAAATGCATGTATTGTAAGTGTACAAAATTATCAACAATTTGCCACAAAGGCAGGGCTACGTTTGTGTACACAGCAATGTACATAATTCCCTACCAAGAATAGATACTTAATAAAATTTAGCTGCACTCATGACATCATCCACAGGGAAAGCAACAGTCCTCACTGAAACAGTCCTTCCTGAAACAAACTGGATATATCATTGCTACAATTTCTTAGCCACATTGCTGCAGTAGGGTTGATAGGGCAACATTAAAATGTCTTGTAATCCTTGAATGTCTGTGGTTAGCTAATAATGTGTAGTCAGGGTGGAATACCAACTCAATTAGAAATTAATTTCTGAAAACGTGCCCAACCGAGAAGCTCAAGTAAAGGGCAAGTTGCCTGTGACAACATCATCACGTCTGTTCAGGAGTCTGGACACGCTGTACCACTATGGTCCCTAACGCAGGGCCTCAGCGTCACCTTGGAGCTTGGAAACAGAGACTCCCGGGGACCTTGCCAGACACAGAAGATCAGAGAACGCATTTTTCGAAGCTCTCCCAGTGATTTATCTATCACTTGAAAGACTCTGCCGTAAAAAATAGTGTGATAAATCTAGGTGGTTCTCTGAGGAAAGAATAAGCATCTAATGAACGCATCAAAATTTGTATTCATTTTCTATACATATAAGTATAAAGAAAAATAGCATGTTTTTAATAAAAATCCACTTTCAGAAAAGTCACTTGTCTGATTTAACTGGACATGGGCTTGAATTTTTGAATTAAAGTGAGTTTGGATATTTTAAATTTCTTATCTTTTACCCACTTTCAATCAGGAGATGGTAAGTCAGTTATCAGCGATCATAGGATTTTCTCAGTAAATATTAATTCTCTTCCATGGCAACACTTTTCAAATCTCACCCTCCTTCAGCAGGTAAGATTTCTTGCCAAAGAGAGTTGACTGTGACTATTTTTTTCACTTCAACTTTCCATACAAAAATGTGATGCTGCAGCTTATTTTACACTTTGATTTTCATTTTTTGGTGAAGCTTCAATTCTACACTATGTTTCTTCTGATCTCTATAATGAAAGTTTTGTTACGAACTGCAGAGCACCAGAAATTTGTCTGCAAAAAGATGCATCCTAGTCAGAGAGCATAAAATGTTTCATCTTGAGTTTTGATGAAAAGCTTAGAAAACTGAAATTGATTCAGATGAAGCTGTACTTTCCTGGTGAACAGCCCTAATTTCAGAGTTTCAATTTTATGGAGAGTGCATGGATTTGATAATCAGTAATTTCTAGGCATGTGGATTGAATGTTTAAAAGAATCAATACTATGCTTAGATAAAATTAGGAAATATGAAATAGGATCAAATGTATTTAAAACTTTTAGTATTAATAATCCTAAACAAAAGACAAATAGGAGTTTGAGGATTAGCAGATACAAACTATTATATATAAAATAGATAAATAACAATGTCTTACTTAGCAGAGGAACTATATTCAATACCTTGTAATAACCTATAATAAAAATATGAAAATTATATATATAAAACAGTTGACGGAGTCATTTTGCTGTATACTAGGCTTCCCAGGTGGTGCCAGTGTAAAGAACCCACCTACCTTTGGAATAGACCTAAAAGATGTGAGTTTGATTCCTGGGTCAGGAAGATCCCTTGGAGGAGGGCATGGCAACCCACTCCAGTATTCTTGCCTGAAAATCCCATGGACAGAGGATCCTGGTGGGCTACAGTCCATAGAATCACAAAGAGTCGGACACGACTAAAGTAATTTTGCAAGCACTCAGAAACTAACACAACATTATAAATTAGCTATACCCCAATAAAAAATAAAGTAAAAAAAAAGTTAAAACGACAAAGATACTTATGATCAGGAATTTGATAATGTAATTTATGATACTTGTGAAGGTTATTACTTAAGATAATAGTACTCTTTAGATGTTTTCTCTTATCTCAGCCAAGATTTAGCTCAAGAAATGCATACTAAATACTAAGATATTCAATATAACACTGTCTATGAATAATTCAAAGATAGAAATATGGAGTCTGATTTGTTTTGTTGCAATCTTGTTTCTTACATTTGTGAGTGTATTGTTGTTGCCCTTTATGATATGAGTACCGAGAGGACAACTCCTTAATTTTATTATCCCTTAGAAAGACAGCTGTGAAGTTAATACCAGCTTTAGCAGGAAAATAAGAGAAAAAGAAAATAAAGTTGTTTTAAAACTTCAGCCCTGTGCTTTCTATAAGTAAATTATAAAATTCAAATATGGTGGTCCCTTAGTGAGTGATATTGATGAAGTCAGGGGAATAAATAGAAGGATCAATTATTTTAAAAGACTACTTCACTTTTGGTTCAGAACCAAAAGATAAGGAGACTAGAGGCTGTCACTTTCATCTGTACTACATGAAAAATCCTAGAAAAAAACTGAACTCCAATGACTTTACTTGGACGCATCAGAGACTGAGGATTCAGGTCAAATCACCACGCTGAAATCTGAAGAGACAGGGCAACACAGAGAATTACAGCCTAGGGCAGTTTCCCTGCAGCAGCGACCAGGGGGGTCAGAAACGTCCTGGAATGTGATGGAGACGGAAGACTTACAGAGGTCAGAGAGTAGACCCGCATGAGAATGAGGACATTCTGGGTGCTGATGACTTAAGGGAGGGTTCAACATCTTCATGGTATTTACCTTCAGGACTCCTACCAGCTTCACATGGGGAAGAGTCCAGAAAACAATAAAAATAACAGCAGCAACACAAAAACTTCAGTGTTTCTAGCAGTGCCTTTCGTTATGAAGGATGAGTGGAGAGAAGGAGGGGAGAGAAATCATTTTGAAACAATCCCAGATGTTTACCCGACTTAAGGGAAGGAAATTAACCAACCAATGTCAAAGTTATGGATTTTCCAGTAGTCTTGTACAGGTGTGAGACTTGGACCATAAAGAAGTCTGAGCACCAAAGAAATGATGCTTTTGAATTGGGCTGCTGGGGAAGACCCTTGAGAGTCTCTTGAACTGCAAGGAGACCCAACCAGTCCATCCTAAAGGAAATCAGTCCTGAATATTCATTGGAAAGACTGATGCTGAAGCTGAAGCTCCAATACTTTGGCCACCTGATGCGAAGGGCTGACTCATTGGAAAAGACTCTGTTGCTGGGAAAGATTGAGGGCAAATGGAGAAGGGGTCGGCAGAGGATGAGAAGGTTAGATAGCACCCCGACTCTATGGAAATGAATCTGAGCAAACTCTGGGAGATGCTGGACAGGGGAGCCTGGCATGCTGTAGTCCATGGGGTCACGGAGAGTTGGACACAACTTAGCAACTGAACAGAAACAAGAAAACACGTTTGTCTTCCTGCCTCAACTAAGCTGTTGGGGTGAAGGTGAGAACGAATAATGAAGTTCACAGCCAAACCACATAGGAGCACCAAAACGTTGACCTTGAGTGATAATATTACAGAGTGTTCCTCTTACCCCCTTCACCTGACTATCATATCAACTGCTAACGGCCTTATATCAAATGTAAAGAGACAAAAGAAAATAAAATGTATACAGATCGAGCATGAAGAAACTAAACTTTCTTTTTTTTGGCACATGCCATGATTTTCTACGTAGAAAATCCCAAGAAGAGAGCAAATAAAAAACACCTGCAACTCATAAGTGATGATAGCAAGGTCAACAGTTACAACATCAATATACAAAAGTTAATTGATTTCCTGTATAGGAAAATGAAAAATTGTAATTCAACATTAAAAACACATAGTATCAAAAAATCAAACACCTAGGTGTAAGTCTAATAAAATATTATGCTATATATATATATATATATATATGGAAACTGATATAAAGAAAGATCTAAATTTGTGGAAAGATGTTTCATTTTCTAGACTTGAAGGACTCAATATTAAGATATCAATTCTTTCCTAACTGGTTTACAAGTGTATTACTACTCCAAGTAAAATAGCTGTTCTGTGGATAAGAATAAACTGATTCTTGTGTTTATATGGAAAAACAAAAGATCTAAGATCCCTAACAATAACGAAGAAGAACAAAGCTGGAGGTTTGATGCTCCCAACTCTAAGACTCACTGTACAGAGACAAAAATTAAGGCAGAATAGCATCAGAAAAAGCATGCATACATATGTCACTGGAATAGAATAGAGACCCCAGAAACAATGTGGGTCTCTCTTAAAATAGGTAATCAGCTGATCTTTGACAAGGGTACAAAAGCAATGTCAGGAAAAAAAAAAAAAGGTTAGTCTTCTCAAAAAATGATGCCTAAAAAATTGAGTCTAAAAACAACAAAAGACCTACACATAAACCTTAGAAATTCACAGAAATTACCTCAAAAAGTATCACACATACAGATGCAGATGATATAGGTATATGAAAAACAGTATCACAAAGCTTCTAGAAGAAAACACTGGAGAAAATCTATGTGACTTTGGGGTTGGTGTTAAGTATTTACATACAACAAAAGCATGATTGATAAAAGAGAAAAGAATATATATATATATTTAATTAAAATATTTTGCTCTGCAAAGACATTCTTGAAAGAATGAAACATGAAGCCACAGGTTAGGCAACCGTATTTCCAAACCTCAGATTTGATAAAGGACTTGAAGATAGAGCAAAAAAATTAACTTAAAAATGGGCAATGGTTCTGAATAAACACATCAGTGAAAAAGATACTGAGATAGCTAAATAAACATGTGAAAGATGCTCAACACCATTTTTCTTCAAGGAATTGCAAATTGAAACCATAATGAAGCATGACTAACTTCTATTAGAATAGCTAAAATTGAAAAAACTGACAATACCAAATTCTGGAGAGGATGTGGAGAAATAGGAATGCTCGCTCACTGCTGGTGGGCATACAGATGAGCATGGGCACTCTGGAAAGCTATATGGTAGCTTCTCATAGTTAGACATAGTTGTCTTATACAATGTGGCAACTGGCTCCAAAGCAATTCCCCAACTGATTTGAAAACTTGGGTCCATGCAAAACCTGTACAGTAATATTTACAGTAGCTTTATTTATAATTGCCCCAAACTAGAAGCAACCAAGGTAGACTTTAATAGGTGACAGGATAGGCCAGCTGTCATACACTGCAATACCAGCCAGTGATAAAAAGAAATGAGCCATTAAGCAATAAAAGACCTTGAGGAGGTTTAAATGGATATTAAAGAAGCCAGTATGAAAAACCTACATACTGTATGATTCCAAAACGATGTGGTTACAATACAGAAATGAATATATATAGAAATAAATATATTGTATTTATATATAAGTAATACATTCGTTACTGCTGAGCCACTTTTCCGATGGGTGACGCAGCAGTGAAGAATCTGCCTGCAATGCAGGAGCTGCAGGAGACACAGGTTCGATCCCCGGGTCGGGAAGACCCCCTGGAGGAGGGCGTGGCAGCCCACTCCAGGGTTCTTGTCTGGAGAATTCTATGGACAGAGGAGCCTGGCGGGCTACAGTCCACGGGGTCAAAGAGTCGAACAAGACTAAAGGAACTGAGCATGCACAAGTGGAGCTGCTGAGGGTGTGTGTGTGTGTGTGAACTGAAAGTGGCCTAAAGAATTCATAGCTTAGTAGTAGAGTCCATCTGATCATGATTTCTAATACCACATTTTAATAATACGTACCAAGGCCACTTGGACGAATGATTAATTCTTGGACTAGGCAGAAGATACTCAAGATGAGCTTTGAGCATTACAGGGATTAAGAAATTAGGAAAGTACTGAAAAAAAAAAAAGAAAAAAAGAAACAAGAAACAAAAAAATCCTATTGATGAGATAAACTTTTTTTTTTCATTTCAAACATTTTGTTTACATTGAGCCAGGCCCACTGCTAGCTTCTTGCACTGATTTTCTCTTTTAATTTCTACAATCAGCATTTTCCAGACCTGCAAATTAGATAGTTTGCCTAGATCATTATAAGGTACAGTATAGGTTAGAAAGCAAAATCACAGTTCAAACAAATTGTAAAGTTAGAAATCAGACAAAGATCTGTGTAACTCACAATTTATCTTTTCCCAGATAAACCCTGAGGCTCTTGTCTTAGAAATATCCCATTCAGAATTATTAAGATATGTCTGTGATAGTAGCAAAAACAAGGAAGTGAAACAAGGTTTTTAAAGGTAAAATGAAATTTTCCTGTGACTTTGAGTTAGACATCCACTATTATTTTGGGGACAGGTTCCACATTTGTGATAACTCAGGATGGACTGCCTATTAAGAAAATGCATCATATGATAAATTATGCCACGACACTGAAGTAGAAGAGGAATAACTGTTAGTTCCTAATAAAGAAGTATCCTAGGCACTGGTAAAATCTGATTCACTCATCCTGAGAAGCTATTGTGCTCAAGACTATAAAAGCTTCAACCCTAAAGATAGCAGTAGCAGCAACTAGCGCAGCCAAGATCCCAGTAATGTAAGAAATGTGTCCACTGATGCCTCCTCACAGAATATCAAACCATTTTGTTCAAAAATGGGCACTTACTCATGCAAATTAATGATAATTACAAAATAAATCATAACTGCATCCAAAAAATCTATACTCTTCTTAATGTGTCTAGTACGTTATCCATATTTGATGGATAATGATTTCCAAGCTATCAGAAAATGTATACAGCTTTACTATGTTTGAAATAAGGTAGTGTTTATTTCTTTTCAAATTTCTTCAAGATAGTGAATATGGAATGGTGAAAATAACCACGAGACTGTCTTCTGCACAATTGGCGTATCAATAGGGACAGCTGTTCTTCTCTGGATTTATGCCACCTATACAATTTTAATTGCATTCAAAAATAGTTTGAAGCGTCGCTGCTAGAAGCAAAACCAAACTCACAGATCAGTTTTATGCAGATTCACTTGAACATTGCAGACTTTGCTTGTCAATAGCCATCCTCCATGTTTCACTTCATAAAGTACCTTCTTGATGATCACTGTAGTGAAAGCATCTATTGACATTTAATTACTTGAACTTGAAACATGATTTAGCTGCATTCACTTGGATTTCATTTGCAAAAAACACAGAGATATCGAGTGGCACTAGTGTAAAGAACTCACCTGCCAGTGCAGGAGATGTTAGAGATGTGAGGTTGATCCCTGGTTCAGAAAGATCCCCTGGAGGGGGGCAAGGCAACCCACTCCAGTATCCCTGCCTGGAAATCCTATGGACAGAGGAGCCTGGTGGGCTACCTTCCATGGTGTCGCAAAGAGTCAGACAGGACTGAAGCAATTTAGTACCCACGCGCAGATTAATTAAGATGAAACTCATTAATCACAATTTCAAAAGAGTTTGGTGGTACTACTTCTGTCCACACTTTGGGTCAGTGATATAACTTAACGGGAGGCTACCAAGGTCTTTTCTTCTTTTATTTTAGATTATGAAATTACTGAGCTTTTTAATGCACAGTGATTTGTCATAGATTTATTTTCTTCTCTTTCTGTAGTGCATTAAATGAAAAAAAAAAAAAAAACCCACCATGCCAGGGGCAAGAGTCATATGGACCTAATTTTGGTCATTTGAATATTCTTATCATCACCATTATTCTTCCAAATAATTTTTGTGATGGTTTATTTCCTCCATGTAGAGAAGACTCTTCTTCAGACTGTTACTTTTTTATCCAATCATTTTCTTTTCCATAGACTTCGAGTTAGGGTTTTACATGGATGTGCTCAGTTATTAAGAGGGAATTGTCTTTGGCCATCCATCCACAATGCTTGGAATGTCTGCAGATGGCCACACCGATTTTAACTGCTCTGCTACACAATGTAGATTGTTTTAGTGTCAGGCTGTCACTGGGCAAAAATAACGTTAAACCCTTTGGCCTTTCTTATCTTTTGTTTCTCATTATTTTAAATCTCTATAGCACTCACAGGAGTTTCCTATGGTTCTAAAAAAATAAAAAGCCAAACACACACACGCACACACACAATCCTTATAGACTCATATTTCTAAGCAAGGGTCTCTTTCTGAGGAATGTTATCTCTGTGTTAAGTGTACTTTTCTGCTTCTAAAAAAGTTTGAAATTTGATAAGAGTGAAAAAAGAACTGCTATGTTCACCTAAAACAATCAGCAGGTGAGCTGTAACGTTGCTCTTGTTGGTCTGCAAAGACTAGGTCTAACAACTGGAGGTGGAACTTCCACCTTATAAGCTTACATCCTTATAAATCTTTATCTCCTATTTAAAAAGCAAGCAGAGAAATGAAACTCTTTTTGTAAAGAGTTTAATTCCAGAATTTTTTTTTTCCAAACGATGCTGTGTGTTCTTTACTTTGTGCCTGTGCTGTGTTTATTAATCCACTTATACAAACACTTAGAAAGCTACTCTTTGTTACAATTCTTTTTTTGTTAAATATTCAGGTCAAATTACAAAAAGTAAAACTCTCCGAGAGCAAGCATCTATGTATTAAGGTTACAAGTAATCTTAAGTTATAAAAACTGCACCAGCCTCAGCAATGTTCTGGCCTAGAACTGATTTTCAGGTCCTCAGTTTTTTCCTTATATCTCTGTTTTATGAAACTACTAAACTGTAAGAAATCTTGAAGGAAGTAACTATGCATTATTCACTAGCATAATCCCCATATGATCCAGGACACATTCTTAGCCATGAGGAAAATTGCAGGCATTCAAGATTTAAAAATAAAATAAAATTAGCAAAATGATTTTTAGAAGTCCATGTTAATTCAGCTCTGGAACCAAGTGATGAAAAAAAAGAAGTGAACTTTTTAGTGTTTCATATAAAATATTAAAGTCCTCAGATAAAACTGTTAGAATTCCAGACAGTTAGATAATATCAGAACACAGTAAAGTCAAATTGAAGACTGGAACACAATGCTTCTGGCCACAATACATTTTAAAAACCATTTATAACACATTTATTCTAATAGAATATGCTTCCTCCTTTCATGTTTGAGTAGATGTTAAGGGAAAAACAAGTTAATATATAAAAGAAGCATTTGAAGAAATCAGGCCATCAAAAACATTAAGCTATCAAAGTTTCAGGTTTCTTGAAATCAAGAGAAAGTAACATCCTATAAATCAAAAAACTAATTATAAAAAGAAAATTGCAAAATATAACAGGAGATCTACTCATGATTTATTTGGAATTTCTTCTTTGATTCAGATAAAAGTTTCTTTTGTAGTTCAGATTAAGCATCGTTAAGATTAATGGCACACTTAGATAAGTACTGTTTTCAAACTAGTTCCTTTGGATATTAAGACCATTAAGGTGACCAGTAAATTGCTGAAAACTGATTACAATTACAGAAACACCTAATAAATGCAAACCTGAAGCAGCTCTTCTGTCTCAGGACCATTTTTCTGTGGTTCTTCCTCTCCACACTTCCTTGGTGGTCTCATCAGAGTCTTGGGCGCTACCCGTATCTGGCAGCTCCATCTCTAGTCCAAAAGTCATATCCTTAAAATGGCATCGCATTTTCTTCTTCTTCAGCTGACTCCTAAAAACATCTTTTGTTTTTACCATCAAGCAGATGATCAGCCCTCTTCTTATTTTTTGTGCCTTTTTCATTCCCTAAGCGCCATAAGCCAGTCCTTCGATCATTCTTTCACTGGTATTCACAGCCCCCTCCTTTCACTGCCCCTTCTGGGGTCATTTCCATTTCTTTTACATTCTTTTCCTACTTACCTTCACTCTCTAACTTCAGCTAGAAAGATTAAACCAAGGCAAAATCAAGTCAGTCCTTCCTTCCCACTTGAACCTTGAATAACTTTCCATTGCCTGAAAGTTAGTCTCTTTGCAATAGCTTAAGACATGCCCCACTGTGTGGTTTCAGCCTGCCTCTCACCCTACTTCTCCATCTTGCTGCCTTCTTTCTCTCACCTTTTAAGAATGTTGAATTGCTTACTTGACAAATTCTCTTTCATCTCAATACTATGCTCTAAAGCCAGTAGTTCTCAGAGTAGGTCTCTGGGCCAGCAGCCTCAGTGCTATCGTAGAGTTTCCAAATTAATTTCTGCTCCAATTCCTTGGACAGAAAGGAGATCAAACCAGTCAATCCTAAAGGAAATTGGCCCTGAATATTCATTGGGAGGACTGATGCTGAAGCTGAAGCTTCAATACTTTGGCCACCTGATGCGAAGAACTGACTCATTGGAAAAGACCCTGATGCTGGGAAAAATTGAAGGCAGGAGGAGAAGAGGATGACAGAGGACAAGATGGTTGGTTGGTATCACCGACTCAATGGACATGAGTTTGAAAAAATTCTGGGAGATAGTTAAGGACAGATAAGCCTGTGCCACAGTCCATAGGATCGCAAAGAATTGGACATGACTGAGCAATTTAACAACAACAAATTCCTAAACAAACTGCTGTCTCCTCTTTTGGAGGTCAGTGATGCTATTTTGAGACAGGGTCCCTGGGTCACGGATTATTCTTCAGGTACCCAAACTAGCCCTTGGGCTAAGAATCATCCTGGCATTTCACAAGAAAACTGCATAAGGAAAGTGAGATGACTCAGAAAATGTAACCAGATTTCACCAGCCTTATATTTAATAATGCAGCTCTAATTTGAACTATTCAAGCAGGCAGCATTATTTCCATAAAAAAGTATAGTGCGGGCTGCGTAGGTGGAATCTTTCACTTTTAATTTCACTGGAGATAACCCCAAAGAAAAGTTGCAGACTGTAGATGGGAAATAGAAACATTAAAAAAAAATTGGATTAAAATTCATCAGCTAATTTTCATCTAACATAGCAGACTATGTTAGAAATAGCTTACTCTGAGTGACTCATGGTATAACCATAAAAACGTATATGGTGTGGAAAGATTTCTATCTGGAGAAGTAACAATGATACAATTGTTCATTTTCACCATGTTTAAGATGGCAGGCATTGCAAACAACAAAGAAAAATTACGTTGATCACTAATTCGTTCTAGTATGAGTTGATTCATAACTCCCTGAAAGTGAAAGTCACTCAGTCTTGTCCAACTCTTTGCGACCCCATGGACTATAGAGTCCAGGAATTCTCCAGGCCAGAATACTGGAGCGGGTAGCTGTTCCCTTCTCCAGGGATCTTCCCAAACCAGGGATCAGACTCAGGTCTCCTGCATTGCAGGTGGATTCTTTACCAACTGTGCTATCAGGCAAGCACAAAAGAAAAGTGAAAGTGTTGTTGCTCAGTCGTGTCCGACTCTTTGCGACCCCACAGACTGTAGCCCGCCAGGCTCCTCTGTCCATGGAATTTTCCAGGCAAGAGTAGTGGAGTGAGCTGCCATTTCCTTCTGCAGGGGATCTTCCCGACCCAGGGATTGAACCCGGGTCTCCTGCGTTGCAGGCAGACGCTTTACCATCTGAGCCACCGGGGAAGCCAAAGGCCACCTCAAAAATATATTGAAGCCTGAAGCCCCAGTGCTGCTTATGTGACCTTATTTGGGATTTAGGTCTTTACAGATGTAAGAGTTAAAATGAGGTCAAAGAAGAGCCAGGCTTCCCAGGTGGCGATAGTGGTAAAGAACCTGCCTGCCAAAGCAGGAGATAAAAACAGCACAGGTTGGATCCCTGGGTTGGGAAGATCCCCTGGAGGAGGGCATGGCAACTCAACCCAGTATCCTTGCCTAGAGAACTCCATGGACAGAGGAGCCTGGTGGGCTACAGTCCTTGGGGTCGCAAAGAGTCAAACCTGACTATGGGACTAACACTAACTGCATACCTGCTCAGTCGCTGCAGCCGTGTCTGACTCTTTACGACTCTATGGTCTGTAACCCACCAGGCTCCTCTGTCCATGGGATTCTCCAGGCAAGAGTACCAGAGTGGGTCTCCATACCCTCCTCCAGGGGATCTTCCTGATCCAGGGATCTAAATCGCCTCTCTTATGTCTCCTCCGTTGGCAGGTAGGTTCTTTACCACTAGCGCCACCTGGGAAGCCCCAACACTAACAGTCGTTTTAATACAAATATCGTGCATCTAAATGTTTGTGAGGTGCATAACTACAGTATGCATTTTAAAAGCTTTAAAGCTTTTAGTAAAAAATGAAAATATTTTAATAAGAAAAGAGATATCAACAAATCTTAAAAGGTAAATTTCTGTGGTTTATTTTAAAATGTGTGTGAGAGAGCACAGTATAGAAACCCAGAATATAGTTTTTAGAACAGACTGGATGAATCTGCCCACAGATCCCAGCTAACAGAGGATCCATCATCTTACTATGAGTCCAACGCAAGCTTTCAAGGATTGCCAGAGTGTGGGAACAAAGGTGTCAAGAATCACACATCAGCTCTGAAATGCTTCCACCTCGAAGTGCTGTGTTCTCACGTCACTCAAGTATAATTACCGCCTAGAGGGTGGAGAAGTCTATTCCTCCAAACTCTAAAAGGAAAGAAGAATCCAAATACTGATGAATTCAGCAATCTTTGTCTCAACAATAAGATACAATTATCATACGTACTTGACAAGAATTTTATGTAGGAGCCTCTAATATATACTACTGTGTGTGTGTGTGTGTATACTATATGCTTAGTCACTCAGTCATATCTGACTCTTTGTGACCCCATGGACTTCAGCCCACCAGTCTTCTCTGTCCATGGGATTCTCCAGGCAAGAATACTGGAGTGGGTTGCCATTTCCTTCTCCAGGGGATCTTTCTGACCCAGGGACTGAACCTGCATCTCTTGCATTGAAGACAGACTCTTTACTTGCTGAGTCATGGGGGATGCCCAGTGCTATAATTATTTAATATGTCCTGGGGGATATTATGGAATATATGTGGTGTTTTAAGGGTTCAGTCAATTCAGTTCAGTTTTTCAGTAATATCCGACTCCTTGCAACCCCATGGGCTGCAGCTTGCCAGCCCTCCCTGTCCATCACCAACACCCAGAGCTTGCTCAAACTCATGTCCATTGAGTCAGTGATGCCATCCAACCATCTCATCCTCTGTTGTCCCCTTCTCCTCCTGTCTTCAATCTTTCCCAGCATCAGGGTCTTTTCAAATGAGTCAGTTCTTCGCATCAGGTGGCCAAAGTATTGGAGCTTCAGCTTCAACATTAGTCCTTCCAATGAATGTTCAAGACTGATTTCCTTTAGAATTCAATGGATGGATCTCCTTGCTGTCCAATGGACTCTCAAGAGTCTTCTCCAACACCACAGTTCAAAAGCGTCAATTCTTCGGCGCTCAGCTTTCTTTATGGTGCAACTCTCACATCCATACATGACTACGGGAAAAACCATATGTTTGACTAAACAGAACTTCACTGGCAAAGTAATGTCCCTACTTTTTAATATGCTGTCTAGGTTGGTCATAGCTTCTCTTCCAAGGAGCAAGTGTCTTTTAATTTCATGGCTGCAGTCACCATCTGCAGTGATTTTGAAGCCCAAGAAAATAAAGTCTCTCACTGTTTCCACTGTTTCCCCTTCTATTTGCAATGAAGTGATGGGACCGGATGCCATGATCTTAGTTTTTTGGATGTTGAGCTATAAGCCAACTTTTTCACTCTCTTTTACTTTCATCAAGAGGCCCTTTAGTTCTTCTTTGCTTTCTGCCATAAGGATGGTGTCATCTGTATATGTGAGGTTATTGATATTTTTCCTGTCAATCTTGACCAGCTTGTGCTTCATCCAGCCTGGCATTATGGGGGTATACACACAAATACAAATACACACATGCATACCTTACACAACCCAAACAGTAACGCAGTTTTATTGAAAAGAGTTCAAAGACCTAGAGTAGAATTCTAGCTCTCATTTCCAGGATGTCTTAGGGGAAAAAACTTAACCTCTCAGTATCTCAGTCCTCTCCAGGAATTGAGTAAGGAATAGCAATGAAGAAGCAAATACATCTAGTATTCAGAATCTTTATTTGAATTGTGTTTAAACTTATTTCCGGAATGACTCTTAGTGACTTACATAAACATTCTGAACCTCAGTTTGTCTAATTATAAAATGAAGATACAGCCCACATATGAATGGTTGCTCTAAGTACCAAATAAAGTGCACTGTGTGCTTTACAAGGTGTTTTGATTTTGTAAGTTATTATCAAGTATTAGGAATAATGCTTACTTCACATGCTTGTCTGAGGCTGAAGTAAGGTAACACAGGTGATATTACCAGGGCAGCCCTTGGTACATAGTATCACTCAGTCCTCAGTGATCAGATGGCCTAATCATACCTTCCCAATGCACTCGGTAAGAGATTGCTTCATATATGACGATTACCATTGGATTGATTCAGATTGCAGTACCTAAGAGCTTGTGCGGATAAGGGCAATACATCAATGCAAACAGGAGAGCAATAAATACATTTCACAAACATAGATTCTCCCCACTTAATTTCTAAACAGTAAGAAGGACCACTAATATATGTGATGTGACAATCACATTAAGAACATTAATTTACTGGCATAGCCCATGCTTGATAAAAAGCAGAAAATAAAGTAAATATGAAGAAGGCAATAGAGATCATCTCCAATCCTTTCACACTATGGCTACCACTTAGATTTCTCGCTGTATGATCTTTGAGATATTTATGCTTCAGTGCATAATAGCTTTTAAAGTGTGATAATAGCGTTTATGCTGTTTGTTATATAACTTTCGAAAGGGCTTCCATGATGACTCAGTGGAAAAGAATCTGCCTGTAATGTAGGAGACACAGGAGACATGAGTTCAATCCCTGAGTGAGGAAGATCCCTTAGAGGAGGAAATGGGAATCCACTCCAGTATTCTTGCCTAGAAAATTGCAGAGGAACCTGTCTGGCTATAGTCCATGGAGTCACAGGAGTTGAACATGACTGAGTGACTAAGCCACCACCAAAAAAGAAGGCTAGTGTCTCAGAAATCTCAACATCAGATGAGACAGAAAAAAGAAAATTAAAATAAAATCATAATGGAATAAAGAAATGCAGTAGAAAACTTAAGATTTCAAATATCTTCCTTGATCATGCTATTGAAAAGAAAGCCAGAGCTTGCATTTTGAAAACAAGATTTAGTAAAATGATTATTTTGGGAGGCATCATTACATATATAAGTGAGATTCAAATATCTCAACCCTCCATACATTATTTTGCATCGCTGAAAGGAATTCTGAGATGGATGTAATCTGCCGTAATGAATGAGCAATAGTTTTGATTATCAGAGCAGAGCAGGTAAGGGAAAGCATTTCAGAAACATCCCCAGTTACTTGTGATGATAAGAAATACCTGAAGAAAATCATAGAGACAAGATGATGATCTCATCCAGAAGGATGCTTTATAAGAGTTTCATTTATGACAGATGTCTACATTTAGGCTTAGAGAAGAGACTTCAGGGTAATAAGTGTGTTCCCTGACAGCTCTACAAGTCACCCAGGAATAGACGTGCTAACTATAAATGTTAACAGTAAACAGGGAATATCATCATAGGAAGAAACAAGCTTTGGGGTATAGGAGTTAAGCAAGCCCTCTGAAAAGAATGCTGCTTTTTCTTCACCTTCTGGACATCACTCAATACTGCTTTCTTTTCAAATGTCTGGCAATACTTGTTGATACTCAGAAGGCCTACAGGAAAACCTTTGGATGTGCAAGGTTCAGGCTGGGATGGTGGTTTAGTCACTCAGTCGTGTCCAACTCTTGTGACCCCATGGACCGTAGCCCACCAGGCTGCCCTGTCCATGGGATTTCCCAGGCAAATACTGGGTAACCGTTTGCTTCTCCAGGGGATCTTCCTGACCCGGGGATAGAACCTGGGTCTCCTGCATTGCAGGTGGATTCCTTATCTGCTGGGCCACTAGGGACGCCCTCAGCAACTATTATTCTACTAACACTGAAATACAGACCTGAAGCAGTGAGCATACTGAGGATTTTCTTTTGAAGTATGTGAACATCTTGCAAGACCAGAGGTAAAAGTTCATTGAAAGGAACTCTTCACTCCCCATAGGCGCCACATGACTGAGACTACACGTCTTAATAATGAATCACACTCTCTTCACTGCAATTTAAAGACCCAGCATGCATGCAAGTCACAATGACTTTGGGCGAATGAACTAGATTAATCATTATTGATTTGTAAGAATACCAAGAATCATCTGACCCCAGGAGGGTTGTCAGAATTATAGCTGGTGACAAATTTGAAGGTAACTTTGTTTACAGAAACCATGTAAAATGTTTGGGTTGTTTGAGGGGGGGTGGTCTATACAGGTCAGTTAATGTGTCTAAAAAGAGGCAGAATGTTAGGATAAGCTATTCCAAATGCATACACGTGAATATCTGCATGTTCAGTAAGAATGATAAAATGAAATATGTAAGCGATGGTGTAGTTTTTCACAACGAATCTGAAGCCTATTAAGTATTTAAGAGACTTGATGAAAAAATATCTAGTGAATCAGACACTATAAAAAGTTATATGAAAAGACAAAAAAAAAAAAAATGTACAAGCCAAGCGCTGTAAATATCTTCCAAATAGAAAAAGAAAAGAATGCACCAGTCATCAGAATATTCTCATGAAGATTCAATTTTTAAAGGTAAAAGAGGAATGCGAAACAGTTGCTTAGGTTAATACGGGAGAACTCTTTCTCAGTCACAAGCAACTATTCCCCAAAGACAGTATTATCTTCATGAATAAGTCATTCACAAGATTATTAATAACTAATGGTCAATTTCACTGTCAGTTGTAACTATTCAAAGTTGATGCGGATATTTGAGAGTCAAATGCAGTTGCTTTGTGTGTTGCCTGAAGAATACATGTGTGTTCAGTTGCTTCTGTCACGTCCGACTCTGAGACACTATGAATTATAACCCGCCAGGCTACTCTGTCCATGGGATTTCCCAGGCAAAAACACTGGAGTGGGTTGCATTTCCTCCTCCAGGGGATCAGCCCCACCCAGGGTTCGAACCCATTTCTCCTGCATCTCCTGTATTACATGAGTATTCTTTACCACTGAGCCACTAGGAAAGCCTGGAGAATATATAGAAATGACAATTCTCCTCATTGGCTATGCCCTAGATACAGATCAAGATTTAGTTAGGTCCTCTGAACTTGCACAACCCAGCTTTATAAATGTCATTTCTATTTAACAATAAAATGCTGTGTGCGCTTCCAATTTTGGGGTTTGATGGATCACATAAGACCAGTTCACAGCAAACAGTTAAGTTGAACAGTCACTTGATTACACGTCCCACTGGGTCACATGGGTCACATGTCTCAGTAACTGCTTTTGAGATGGAGAATACAGGATTGAGCTTTCTTATTTGCTGCTGATACTTTGAGTCCTTAGATCTAAGAGGCAATGTCCCTTGTACTATGTTCTGGACTGGTAGACGGTTTTCCTGCTCCCAGTCCCAGCTAAATGCATCAGCCTGACAGAGCAGAGTCTGAGTCAGAGCAGCCTATGGAGAAGTGCCTCTTTCTTTATGGCAGGCAGTGCAAGGTACAGATTCAATCCCTAGGCCAGGAAGATCCCCTGGCCTACCCACTCCAGTAATCTTGCCTGGGAAACCCCACGAATGGAGGAGCCTGGTGGGCTACAGTCCATAGGGTCACAGAGTGTTGGACACGACTGAGCGACCAAGCAGCAGAAGGTACAGAAAATTGTCTAACAGAATATTCTTAACTTTCCCAGATCATTGAATCCGTGGTAGGACCCTCTCCAGTATGACACCTCCCTGGACTTAACACGGTGTTTATATCTTCTGTCATATATTCTTACTATGGTTTGCTCCAGCCTACCCCCCAGGCCCAATTACTAGCAGAGTATCATCAATGAATAGGCAGCACTGTACTCTATGTGCTACTAAGACAATTGCAGAACTCACAATCTACATTAGCCAAGAAATCAGAGAAGTTGACATCATCCTGATGTAAGAAAAAGTAGTTAGATTTCCATTCATGGCTGATGAGACAAAATGATGTGAGTATCTTTCTCACAGGGATTTGAAAATAAAGCATGGTGCTAGGTCAATAGTTATATTTTTAATAATCCCTTGTCATTCTGCAAGGCCCACCTGACTTTTCCCTGGACAGAGACACAGGTCTTACAGAGACATGCAAACACTGAATGCCTCAAGGCTTTGATGTAGGCTCTAAAGTCTTTTGTGCCCTCGTGGATGTAAAAATGGGGATTGGTCAATGAAAATAGACAGTTTAAGGGCTTTCACTTAACCCTTTCTAACATAATAACTCTTCACAGATCTGGTAACTACTGTTGCAGTTCTGTATGTTACTAAATATGTTGTCTCTCAGGTTTTCCCTCTCTGCAGTCTTTGCCTAAAGGTATCTGGAGACATCTACCTAAAGGACTGCGTTAGTAATATTGCAGTGAAAATCTAGAGTTAACAAGTTTATTCTGTCTCTGTTCTTCAGCTAATCAGCTGAGATTTCACCAAGATCCATCGCTCAGAGTAGACGGATATGGACATCAGGCAGCATATGGGTTCTTGGACCAAGTCTATGTCATGGGGGTCCAATTGAACCTCCAGCCATCCTGTGGTTATTGTACCAATTTTATAATGAGAGAAGTGGGCTGTCGCAGGGGTTCTTCCGTATGTAGCGCAACTTCCTGTCACTCAATGGGCAGCAGCTTTGTGAACTGACTTCGATTAGAAACTCAGCAAGTGGCCATCAATCCTCACCAAGGCAACTCAAGACAATTTCAACCCAAAGACATCGAACTGTCCAATTTTATGTGTCAAACAGGACCTCAAGGGGCTATTCATCTATGTCACTCCCAGGGATTTGTGATGAATCAGCCACAGCCACAGACATCCTTGGCTTAGCATGGTGATTGGACAAAACTTACCCGCTAGTGAAGCAAGGACATCTGGCCTCTACTGTTATGGGATCACTGCTGCAAGAAGAGGTCTGATGCAGCAAAACAAAATTAAACTAAAAACAAACAGGTGCTCCCAACAGGAGAAAACAAACAGTGTTAAAGACTTGCTCATAAACTTCATTTTCTTAGAATGTTATTTTCTTAGATCTTGTAATAGTAGTCTTATTTGACAGCTTTAAAAATGTTTTATTATTGTGGTTATTTTTATCCTTCTAAATCAGTTGTGCATTTTTTCATGTATAATAATGCAACTTTTACTTGAAGGGCTCCAAAATTGTATAAGTCACAGAACTCACAAAACCTTGCTCCACTCCTGAGTTTAGTTTGATAGCAACATCATCCAGTGCCACCCAGGGCCCCTGGAAAATGTACCTTCCTGCACTTTCAAGCCCTGGTGAAGGAGGCATTGTCCAGCTTAGGCAGGCATGTGGTGGGGATAGGTGGGCAGGAAGGGTGACTGAGAAGTTTTATAAAATTAATTGACGCTAACATTTCTTTCTGCTAGAGCTTTTGGTTCTTTCCTCCTAGTGCAGGGGCCAGAAAGTCTTCATGTAAAGCATCAGATAGTAAACTCTTTGGGTTTTGTGAACCATATGGTCTTCAGTGCAATTATATAGCTTTGTCATTCTTTGTAAAAAAGCATGCATATACCATGCATAATATGGGCATTGCTGAGTTTCAGTAACACTTTATTTACAAAAACAAGCTAGCTGGTCTGACTTGGCGGGCTGACCCGTGAAAGTGAGAATGCCTAGCAGCTCTAGCTATTAAATGCCATTGATTGAGATGACTCAGATTTAATTAACTAAACTGGTAATCTAGCAATGCCACTCCCACAGACTTAAGCTGATCTATAAATCCTTGCTTCCAGGCGAGTATCTCTACATCTTTTCTTAATCTTTCTTAGTCTGCCATCCTCAGAACCCATTCCAAAATGTTTCCTAGTTTCCTGCCAATTCAAACTGAAGATGTTCTAGAATTCTTTTGGTGTAGAAAGACTTTTGTCTCAGAGGAGAGCCTGTCTGGTATGTCTTTCTGGTCTTTGCTGGGATCTGACTTCACTGTGGGCTGGGGATCCAGGAATGTGGTGGGAGGAGACATCCCCAGTCCAGTGGGGCAACTGCTCCAGGTACAATCCCTGCAAGCATTTCACGATGGGGAAGCCTGGCTCCTCTGTTCAGTTACATTAGCAGAGAAGTTACATTAGGGGAGAAGTTACATTAGCAGAGAAGGCCCCTATAAGAAAACTGAAGGGTTCAAAGTTCTTAGCCTCAACTCCATCTCCTCAAGTGTGTGTGTGTGTGTTCACTAGTCATGTCTGACTCTATGTGACCCCATGGACTGCAGCCCACCAGGCTCCTCTGTCTGTGGAATTCTCCAGGCAAGAATACTGGAGTGGGTTGCTGTATTCTCCGAGGAATACTGGATTCCCTTCTCCAGGGGTCTTCCACGCCCCATCCCAAGGCACAGGCTCACCCTTATTCCTCTAAGTTCTCTTACTTTAGCACAAGAATCCTAAGGTCCATTCATCCATTCTGCAATTCCATGACAACTGCAATTGAGACCCGGGCTTAATTTTCAGCCGTGCCTTCCGTGTGACTGCAGAAGATAGAGTTCATCTTTAAAGCCCTCCTGGTGGCCCTGTGTGTGCCGTCCATTCTCTGACTTGGGCATCCGTTCAAGACTTTCGGGTGGTCCATTTCTCTGTGCGTTTTCTAAGGTCTTCACAGACAGGCAGACTACGCTCTGCTGATGGCTCTGATGACTAGAGCTAAGTGACTCTGAGTCACAGCAATTTCCTCTAAGAACACCGTGTCCTCCACCTGCCCTCACGACACCACCGTCTGCCACAGATCAGCATGTCCCGTCGTCAAGGTGACGACCAGTGCACTCATCAATTGTGCGGGTAAGCCAGCCACAAAACGCCACTCTGAGCTTCCTTTTCCTGAGGCCGTTCCTAGTAAACAATGTCTACACCAAAGTCCTGGAATAAATCAGTGTGCTCTCAGGAGGGGAATTAAAGAGATCCAATAGAATTTAATGAAATGGCAAACCTATTTTGCTAACCATGGATGATAAGAGTCCCCATGTCAGTAACGGGGACGCATCACCGCTATAGGTTTGAAAATGCAAGGAGCGCATTGGCCAGACCCAAGAGATCAGGAGCCGTGGGTGGTGTTAGGATGCTGACCAATAGAAGTTGTGCTTTTGGTGGAAGGATGCGGCCACAAGCAAAACACAATACGACAAAGCCAGGAGACTATAAGCCTGGCTCTGTTTTCTGTTTTCTGTAGCCTGTGTCTTTTCCTGCCGCCCATTGACTGACACCATCCAGAAGACAAAGGAAGAGGAGGATGGGTTGATTCTACCCACAGAGGGAACTTCATAGGGTAGAACATGGACAGAAAAAGGGTGGAGTGAAACTGGAAAGATAGAATTCCAGCACAGAGATCTTCTACTTCAGTTAAGCTCCTTTTATTCTACCGGTGTCAGGGCTTTGTATGTAAAAATCACTTCTGTTATTTGCTTACAGAAGCAAGCATATATAAAGTGTGTGCTCACCATAGGTATTTACTAACTTGTGATAGCTCAGATGATCACTTTGACCTCCACAGAATAGTCAGGATAGAGTATTCCAGAAATAGTGCTGTTTAATGCCTAAACTTTTCTAAATGGGTGTGCAACACGTTTTACATATTATCTGTAGAACAGGTAAAAGAAAAGCTTACTATTTCTTCAAAGAACAACTACATTTCAGAACAGGAAATAGGATATGCATTGTTATTGTCTGGTAGCTAAGTAGTGTCCGATTCTTTGAGACCCATTGGACTGCAGCATGCCAGGCTTCCCTGTCCTTCACCATTTCCTGGAGATGCTCAAATTCAAGTTCATTGAGTTGGTGAGGCCATTCAACCATCTCATCCTCTGTCACCCCCTCTTTTCTCTGGTTCTCAATCTTTCCCAGCATCACAAAAATATTCAGAAGACTCCATTCTAGGGCTAGTATTTCCTCAACCTAAAGTGCATGCTATGAATTTGCAACATATTATCAGTGGACAATCATCATTATTTATAATCCATGGAACCTAAAGGATTAAATCATTTGTAAAACACGACATTACTACCTAGTCCAAGAGGACTTTGGAGAAAGTACCTTTACTTATTGGCTTAGATCAGATAATCATGCCATGAGGGGAAAATGTTTTCAATGGCTATCTGAATATTAATAGTGACTAGTAATACCAAGGGAATTCTGTGATGACTGTTTAAACAGAAGTCTTTCTGTTAAAGACAAGAATAAGGGGGATGTTACTTTAGAATTAACTGGTAGCTTTCCTCTTGAAAATGAAATAGTTAGGACAAGTCAGATGTGTATAATAAGCTTTCTTTTTTCTTTCCTCTTACAAATACCATAATCTATGCCTTGGGAATAGGATACCTGCTGACACTTAGTAACTCACCTGGATGTTTCTCGATGTCAAGTATGTTTTAGAAACTAATATTCCTAGAGGGATTTTGTTGTTGTTGTTTAATCATTAAGTCATGGCCAACTCTTTGCAACCTCATGGACTGTAGCCTGCCAGGCTCTTGTGTCCATGGGATTTTCCAGGCAAGAATTCTGGAGTGGGTTGCCATTTCCTTCTCCAGGGGATCTTCCTGACCCAGGGATTGAACTTATGTCTCTGGTACTGGCAGGTGTATTCTTGACTGCTGAGCCAGCAGGGAAGTCCTACAGAGGGATGGGAAAACTCACTGCTATCCAATTATTAACTCTGCCATTTAGAAGACCTTCACAAAGTCGATTTCTGGTGATCAGAAGGCTGTTTACAGCTCCAGAAAATTAAATCAGCAGGAAGGAAGTTTTATCAATTTGAGTTCCTGTGGATAACCCAAAGGGACCAGTAAGACTTAAATGACACCCTCAACAGAGGTGGGGGAACTTAACATCCACTTGGAGTGGGTTTCCTTCTCCTCTCAGAGCCTGGACAGAGGATGCCATCACATAATGGAAATTCCCAGATGTCGAGCTGCAGGAGGTCTTGTTACTTCACTCAGGTGGGTAAGCTCATAATTTGTCATGTCACAGTTTCTATTCTGGACATTGATCCATACACATTCAGAGGTGCCCAGTTCTCTTCTTTGTACACTGTGCATGCATGCGTGCTCAGCTGTGTCCCACTTTTTGAGATCCCGTGGACGGTAGCCCACCCGGCTCCTCTGTCCTTGGAATTCTCCAAGCAGGAATACCAGAGTGGATTGCCATTTCCTTCTCCAGGGGATCTTCCTGAACCAGGCATCGAACCCAAGTCTCTTATGTCTCCTGCATTGACAGGTGGATTCTTCAGCACTCTGCCCCCTGGGAAGCTGGATGTTCTATAACTCAACATTTGGCAACTCCGCAGAGCAGTGCTTTCATGCCCGTGAGGAAGTGAGGCAGGTCCCCTGAGGACTGAGCAAGGTGCCCTCATGTCCTCAGGACCAGAAAAGGGCCGATCATCTTCTCTCTCTGGAAAGGGATGTGGGAATATGTTGAATGAGTGTGATCTATTCATCCTGGTTTAGAACAAGGCCATCTGTTTTTGCCCTCTTCAGGATATAGCTGTTCTCGAGGGAAGCAGAGAGGAGCTAGAGCTATGTCGGCAGCATCCTTCTCTTCATCACTCTCACTAAGCCAGAGTTTACTATCCTTTCACTTGGTACCTCTTTCCTCTGCTTCCTCCTCTTCCCCTGCCTACCATCCACCTTTATCAACTCTTGAAGAATACAGACCACTGGGGTCCCTGAGTTCTGGCATGGCTAGAACCAGGACCATACAAGACATTAGACTCTTTCAAGCTGTTTTGGCTAAAATGACACAAAACAACAAAGAGCCATTGGCAAGTTTTGAGAAAGCAATCTGTCAGAATCTGAGGTTGTTTCAAAACCATCCATTCCCTCCATCTCTCTGTCGGGAGCTGTAGCGTTTTCTTATCCCTTGTCATCCCATCGTTTCACTTCCTGAATAACCATCTCTCATGATGTACTGACTTCCTTGTTTCGTCAAGCCCTGCTGGCTCCTCCCCTTCCATGACTTAACAGTGACTTTAAGTTCAGCTTCCACCACCATTTTATTTTATTGGTATTACTTATCTCACATTTCCAAAACAAGCCCAATTCACTTCTTTTGTTTTTGCTTGTTTTTATTTTCCCAGGCATCTCATGGATCGCTAGTCCCTTACCTGTCTTATGATTCTCTGCATTTATTTTATCTCCCACCCCTGGTCCAACCAACAGTCGTGAAGTAGTTGATGTAAAGGATGAGTTGCATCGTAGACCTTTGGCAAAGCCTGAATCTTCGAACAAGATGAGTCAGGGTTTCTGTTTTTACCAGCAGTGCTACTTAGAATATTGTCACTCTCTTTTTGCAACCACCATCTCAAAGTCATTGTCTCTTTTTCTTTCCTTTAGCATGCTCTAATCCTATTTCCTTTACAACTGTTATACTGATACTCTCACTTACCTATTTCAAATAATGTCTTAAGTTTTCAATTCAGTGGTATTGTTATCCTCAATTTCTCTGTCTAGTTTAGCATATGATTTCCTTTTTGAAACATTTATCCTGTGGGTCCCTCAGTATCACGTTATCTTCTCCTTTTTATTACTACTGTTGCATCTCTATTGATCTTTCTCTCATAATTTAAACTGGACATTCCTCAAATGTTTCTACCCAGTCTTTTGTTCTCCACCTCTTAAGTTCTTTGATGCTGAAAGTAAGCATACAATCACTGCATATTTACCTATTTGAACATTACTCCAACAGTCTAAACTTGATATATTTACTTTATATCAATGGACCACAACAGATAATCTGAGTTACTTGTCCATCAAGGACTTTTCCACCGGGAAACTGAAGCTGATATCAAATCATGTTACAACATGGCTATGTGCCCTAGATTTCCAGCTTATACTTATGATAAAATATTCTAGTCACATAATGTAAAGTCCTTTGTATCTGACATTTCACAAAGATCTCAGTATGTATCTAATGATGGTCAAGTCATCAAATTCATTGTCATGTTGAACTGTAAGTCATTTATTCACAATACTCACAGATACTCCAAACTTTTATGCAGAGTATTACAAAAGGATATTTAGGTATTATATGTATTAATGAAGCAATAGCTACTCTAAAAGATAAACTCCTCAATGATAGAAGTAAAATGTTTAAAGGTTCCTGATTCATAAATGGCTCTCCTCCAAATAAAGCTCCATATTGCTACCTAGAGACTGTTGTACATGTTATTTAAGCAAAAACAAATGTATGTGTCATTGGAAACTGGAATTTTGACGTGGAAGAAAGCAAAACATATGTAAGAGAGAAAAATTTTGAGAAAATACCCTGTATTTCAATGGAGATGAAAACTAGCTGTGTACTCACGATATATTTTATCTCTTAAGGGAACAAAGGGGAAGAAAGAAAAATAAATCCTGGCTCTGCCCACAGAAAATGCCTTGGGACATTGACCAACTGAAAAATAATGAGTATTGCTAGGACTAGGACCAGAACTCTTAGAACAACTAAGTCATTTGTCTAAAAACTTTTACTTTTCTTTTTTTTAAAAGGATGGAGCCAAACATTGACCCTGTTTTTTTTGTTTGTTTGTTTTGTTTTGTTTTTAATTACCCCGTTCAGGAGTAATCAGCAGTTACCGATGGCTGGTAACATCACGGAAACAAAGACAGACTGACATTATGTGACATATGTATGAATCTGCATTACTAATGAAGCATTTCTGACCAAACAAAAATGAACTTGAACATGAGGAAGGCTTTCTAAAACTACCAATTTACAGAAGACAGAGGACATAGAAAACATGGTAGACGACATACTGAAGGGGCAGTCAGCGGACTCTGGGAGACTCTGCAGGGATTTCTTCAAAATATAAAATGGTGAAAAACCAAAAATACAGAGATAAGAAATGGACAGGTTAAAGGTTAAATATTGCAATATTTAACTACTAACAATTATAATATAGGGACCTTGCTTGGACCCTGTTTCAATCAAATTAATAAAATTCAAACTACATGCAACACTTCAGCACTGGCTATAGTATTTATGTTATAAAGAGAATATTGCTCATTTTTAGGTATAATGACATTGTGGTTTCGCTTTAACAGAATCTTTTTATTTCAGAGATGTGATTTTAAATATTTATGGATGAAGCATTATGTTGTTTGGAAAGTGATAAAAATATTCCCAGTAAGGAGAAATTGTCAGGGATTTAGATGAAAACCCAACCAGGACTTGAGGATCATAGAAGCTGAGTAATTGGAATATACCATTTGACTATGCTAGTCTATGTAACTTGTATAATAATTCATTGTATAATTTTTTCTTTTCTTTTCCAAAATGGGACTACTGGTAGAAAGGGAAGGATGTGAGTTTGGGTATGCACACCTATGTGTACGATTATGAAAGTGAAAGTGAAGTCTCTCAGTCGTGTCCGACTCTTTGTGACCCCATGGACTGTAGCCCATCAGGCTCTTCGCAGACAAGAATATTGGAGTGGGTTGCCATTTCCTTCTCCAGCGGATCTTCCCAACCCAGGGGTCGAACCCGGGTCTCCCACATTGCAGGCAGACACTTTAACCTCTGAGCCACCAGGGAAGCCCTGGTGTTGTGTGTACGATCATACACACACACAAATGCACACATACATAATTCTCTGGTTGGGAGAGAAGGCAGTGAGCACAGAAGCAAAAAGAAAGAGATTGAACATTGAAATGTGATATTTGTCTAACCTTAGATCTGGAGGGCATATCTAAGAAACAACGAGATGTGAAACTATGAAGGAATATAGAACTATATTGAAAAGCACTTTTGAATGTGCCGATAGTCTTGATGGCAGGAAATTAACTAGAAATTCATCCAAGTGTCCAATCAAGAGGGCAGTGCCGTCCCTGTGGGGTAGATCAGGGAATGGAGACAAGGGGGCAAAGCTGGGAAACATGTCAGAGAGCTGTGTTAGACAGCTAAGACACGTGAGCGCAAAATAAACGCGCGAGCAAAAGACAAGGAGATTTGCAAAATGGTCTGAAGCTGGTTCACTCCCACAGTCTGGCATATGGAGTGAAGTAAGTCAGAAAGAGAAAAACATGTCTCATATATGAACACATATATGTGGAATCTAGAAAAATGGTACAGAAGCACTTTCCTTGCAGAGTGGGGATAGAGATGCAGATGCAGAGAATGGACAGGTAGGGGGAAGGATAAGGTGGACCAACTGGGGGATGAGGCCTGACAAATACACACGGCCATGTGTACAATAGGTAGCTAGAGGGAGGCGGCGGTATAGCGCCCAGGAGCTCAACTCGGTGCTCTGCGATGACCTAGCGGGGTGGGATGGAGGGGTGGGAGGTTCAAAAGCGAACGGATATATGTGTATATATATTCACTTTGTTGTACAACAGAATCTAACACAACATCACAGAGCAACTATACATCAATTTTTAAAAAGAGTCTAAAGAGCCCCCTTGTGATGAATGGGGGATGTGATGAAAGGGAAAACGCTCATCCCCACTCCCGTCTAATAAGAAATCATCACTTCCTCTTTATTTGCTCCTGCCTATTAACTACTGAAAACTCAATGTTCAGACTCTTCCTGGTCCAAAATTACTAAACCTTTCCTTGAAGCAAATCAATCTCTCCCTTATTCAAAGTTCTCTGATATTTTCCACTGACTAGGGAAGAACTTTCAACGTGATAAGTTAAAGAACTTTTAGCTTAAGTCCAGTCAAGAACTTTTAACGTGATAACTTTATTCTCTACCTCCTACCTTCAAGAGCTATTTCCTATTAAACTCAGCATAGTATTCAATGGAAGTCAGGTTTTCTCCTAACTGAAACGTGACTTTCTTCATGATTCTCTTAATATTCTCTTTTACTTTCTTGAAAGTATTATTCACCCTTCAAAGATGGCCCTGATCCCAATTTCTCTGCTCAGATTTCTCTGAAAACTAGATCACTGTCAATTCCTTCCTCCTCCATACAACTCCAGTATTACTTAGAGATTCTACTCTTCTTTTGTTGTTTTTTATTTCATGTTTTTTTTTAATTTTATTTTTTTATTGAAGTATGATTGATTAATGATACTGTATTAGTTTCAAATGTTCAGAAAAGTAATTTGGTTATATATATATATGTGTGTGTGTGTGTGTGTATATACATATATATTTCAAATTATTTTCTCTTACAAAATATTGACTATAGTTCCCTGTGATATACAGTAGGTCCTTGTTGGTTATCTATTTTATGTATAGTAATATATATATATATATGCTAAACCAAAACTCCCAATTTGTCCCTCTGGGTGTGCCCCCCATTTCCTTTCCCCTTTGATAACCGTAAGTTTGTTTTCTAAGTCTATGAGCCTGTTTCTGCTTTGCAGTTAAGTTCATTTGCACCATTTTCTTTTCTTTCTTTTTCATTTATTTATTTTTTTGGTTCCACGTGTGAGCAATATCATATTTGGCTTTCTCTCTCTGACTTACTTAGGATGATAATCTCCAGGTCCATCCATGTTGCTGGAAATGGCATTATTGCATGCTTTTTCATGACTGTGTAATCTTTCTACCTCTTTTTCTAGCTTCCTCCACTCTCAGCTGGCCTCAGACACAGTGATCTCCTTGCTGTCCATCGATCATATCAGCCTAGCCCTCATCAGGGAGATTCTTGCTCTGTCCGCTGACTTTCTCACCACTTAGCTGCGTGGCTCCTTTGCCCCCTTCCTGCAGTCTCTGTGCAACTATCTGCTTTTCAGGGAGGCTTTTACTCACCACGCTAATTAGTCTGTCGCTACCATCCCAACAGGCCCAGTCCCTGTTCCTCTCACTTCACTTTGTTTCCTTTTTCTAGAACAAAAACATCACTGCCCCTGCTGCATGTGTGTGTGTGATTGCCTTGCTTCCCTTTTTGGAAGGTGAATTCTGGGAGCAAAGCTACTTTTCTTGGCTCACTGACCTATCCATACATTTAGAACAGGTGGACAATGTACGGTGTTGACTCATATTAGGCTTTTTATAAGTAGTTTTACAAGTCAATACTGAACTCTTGCTTGTATGGAAATAAAGTAGGAGAATTTTTCTCAATCAGATTGAGTTTTTAGACTTTGATTAATTTAGGTAATTTATTTCCAAAAACATTATAAAATGAGTGAACTCATTACATGTCATTACCTCCTCCCTTCTAGTGATTTAAACATAGACAAGGGCTTTGAATGTCTGTTGTGTCAGGAGCTTGGAAGGGAAAGCTAATTCCAAGCTTGGGGAACTGATCAGATCAGGGAGAAGAACAGTATATATATATATAATATATATATATATAAAATATATATATAAAATAAAATATAAAATATTTTATATAATATATATTAACATACAACAATATATAAATATAATATATTATATAATATATATAACACATAAATATAATGTAATATAATAATAAAATATATAATATATAATAATACAGTATGTAAAATACAGTATATATATTATATAGTTTTAATTACTTCCATGGCTTTATTCACTTTCCCTGCTTTAAGCATGAGATCCCTCTATCTAGTCCCATGTTTTTTTCAAGCTTCATTTTTTTTTTAGTTTATACTAACTTTATTTTTTTGTTTTTGTTTTTTGTCTTTGTTTTTTTATTAGTTGGAGGCTAATTACTTTCAAGCTTCATTTTTTTGACAGATTTAGAAGCAGAGGCTGTGTGGCGGTCCCCAGAAAGAAATGATACTATAAATCCATGCTGATTCATGTCAATGTATGGCAAAAACCACTACAATATTGTAAAGTAATTAGCCTCCAACTAATAAAAATAAATAGAAAAGAAAGGAAAAAGAAAAATAATAAAATTATTAAAAAAAAGAAAGAAGAGGAAAATTAAGAGAAGGAGTTTTTAAAAGAGTGTGTGCTTGCTTTGTCGCTCAGTCGTGTCCAGCTCTTTGTGACCCAGTGGACCACAGCCTGCCAGGCTCTTCTGTCCACCGGATACTCCAGGCAAGAACACTGTAGTAGGTTGCCGTTTCCTCCTCCAGGAGACCTTCCCAAACCAGGGACTGAATCTGGGTCTCCTGTTTCTCCTGCAGTGTAGATGGACTCCCCGCTGAGCCTCAGGGAAGCCCCATAAGAAAGAGAAAGGAGTGAATTTGGACCAAGACTCTGCCATGTACCAGGTTCTGACCTATGTACATGTGAAAGTTGTTATTCAAAATGAGAATGGATGAACTTGATTTTTAGACATCAAGTACATCTGAGAATGTGTCATGCATTCTCAGCTTTAGTAAACAGTTCAGTTGTTCTATAACTGTAATTATCCTCTGGTTGTTTTGAAGAGTAAATCTTACAGACACGGTCCTGTAAAAATCATTGGGGAAAATGTGTTTCTATAATTTAAAACAGTGTTCTCTGTAATGTAATTTCAAAATAAAACCATTTGTTTAGGAGCGCTGGTTCCTGTCTATTTCCGTGAGGAACTGTTTTTAACTCATATTTAGGGTGAGAGGAGGAGGGGGAAGGGCTTTAAGGAAGTGATAACAACTTTAGCTCGTGACTAACTAGAGAACAGTGGCAAAAATGAAGTAACTAAGTGGTCGGACAGCATAGAAGAATCTAGGAACAGATAGCCATCTACAATGATATTCAGTTTCCATTTTTTTAAATTCTAGCAATATAACTTATAGTGCTTCTTATTCTGATATTTTACTCAGTTACAAATGACTCTTGAGATCTTCCTGCATCACAATCATTTGATAACCTGTTTGTTGGCATTTCATTTTTTTCTTTTTCTTTTTTTTACTCCTGAATCTTCTTTGCCTGTGGATGTAATCTAAGTGAAAAATGGTGAAACGTAAAAGATCTAAAACAAAATTTTCTAGATTTCAAGGCCACGAAGAAGGCAATGATTAACTGAATGTGGATCTTATCACAATGTAAAAGCTAACTACCCTTGCTTTAAAAATGTATACACTGGAAATTGAAATAAATTACAATGACAAATTATTTTTATTAATTTTTTCTCTTTAAACAAATGACCTCTTCCATGGATCCTCACTTTCCTTCATTTATCTCAAATGCCATCTAGAGAGAAAGCAGTCCTGAACATGTTGTGCATGGTCAGAGTTTGGTCTGAAAATTATAATCAAGGGCATGCAATAACACTGGTTATAAAATAAAAAGAGCATTAGCATTAATGTCAACACAAGGAAATCAACTGATTTACGTAGTAAGTCTTAAAATAATCTCCATTCACAGCTACATAACTCAGAGCTTTGATAGATGTAGGCTTTTGGTATATGTCAGTTTATCACTGTATACTTTGGACTAACCTATTTTTATTGTGGTTACGAATTCCAGATTTCTTAATTTAAAAAACGAATTAGTATTAAATGCTTGTTTTGCTACTTATGAGCTGTGAGACTAACAGCCCTTTATTTTAACTTTCGGAGACTGTTCCCTGTTTCAAAGGGTTGCTAACGTCACTGATGCCCATAAAAAGGAATGGTCAGTGACGGTATTTTACTGGTTAGTGATGCTCTTGTAAAAGATGGTTAGCGATGCCTATGCCAGCAAAGTCAGCAATGGTTGTGCCAGAGACGGCCTGTGAGTGATGACCATGTCGGGAATGGTCAGTGTTACCCCGGGCATGGGTGGTGAGCAGTACCTCACCATCATGACGTGGAATGACTAGTCAACAATCCACTCTGAGCCATCATCTGGAACTTACTTTGAGGAAAGAAATTCCTCTAGACATTAATTATGTTATCCTGAATTTTCCCTACATGCTGGATGCACAGATAAATTCAAAAAAGCCAATTCTGGTTCATTAGGATGACATCAGAAATTTTTGTAAAGTCATATGCAAGGCTATGATATAACAACTAGTTTGAAATTTGAAATAATTACATATAAGTGCAAATTGTAAGTACAATAATGCAAGCTGCAAAATGCAATGCTACTTACTTAAAAAACACATGTATTTAATGTTAAATAAAATTGGCACAGTTTTTAAAACAGGAGCATTATTTAGTTTCACTGGCTTGCACAGTTTTAACGGCTCTGTTTACCTTTCAGGTGCAGTTTTTAATGCAAAAAGGATAATATGAACAAATAGATGATATCAAAATTTCAGTATTCAGGGAAGTAAAATTGCAACTAAAAAAAAAAAAAGCCCCACAAATATACCAATAGTATTAAGAAATGGTAAATTTTACAGAGAGCTTTATGTGTAATATGCTTTGTCCTTAGAAATAATTTAGTTACACCATACATTGAAACATAAAGTTAAGTATAATTGCTTCAAATATTAATAATGCAGCCATGCATTAATAATTTAATCAAACACAAAACTAATTTTATTTGCTATACTGACTGAAAAATATCACAGACAGTTAGTGCCCACAAGAATGTTTTCCTAATTTTCGGGTCTAGCATTCAATGACAAGGAGATGATTTCTCACATATATTTTGGCCTCTTTTAGGCTATTAAACATTATAACCTTGTATTTAGCCTTGCTTCATTAAATATGTATGCTTTTAGCAATCGGATTCCTAGTATCCATCACTGACATAGTGCAGTGAGAGCGGTTCTTTTCCCTCTAATGGGTCTGTAACAGCAATGCCACCAAAAGAAGTCTGGGAAGAAGTGCAGAATGCTAAAAATAGCCACAGCTCACCAGATTCTGTGAAGTGATAGCCCAATAATTTATAGGTGGAAAAACTTCTAAGAAAGGTCTGGAATGAAATACCAGATTTTTTTTTCAAGCAAGCGGAATATTGAAATTTATTTTCATTTGAACAATAAAAAAGCAGGAAATCGCCGCAAAGTAAGCCATTAGGTCAGTGCTGTCTCACGATGAACGCAGCTCACTTGGTCCCACTGTCAAGCGCCATTAGGTCCGGATGAGAAGTTTTCTTGTGTGATCAGAGCATTCTGAAGAATCGCAGGTCCAGGTACTGGCAGATTATTCGATGCATATATGTGAGTTTAAATGCATGTATATTTACCTACTCATATATATGTATATATAAATTCATATTCTATGCACCTTATGAATGTATACACATGCAACTTATATATACACAAATATAACTGTAAATATTTTCTCTGGGCAAATCAATACCATGTGGAGAGGCAGAAAAGAAACCTCTGTCTCCATTGTCCATATATTTCCCCTGAATTTGATGAATCTATGTTGACAAGGATAATTATGTGCCACAGACTGTTTCTGGAACCAAAATGTACTGGTCAGGAGGAACAAGTGCACGTTTCAGGGGATTTGTTGACTTTTTTTCCTCCAGTCTTTGTACTTGAATCGTTGAACTTTTCCAATGTGTCACGAGCTGCCAGCAGCTACCTGACATGTCAAGATTGATTGTGACAACGTGCCTGCATCATCACTCTATGCACCGTTTAGGACACAACGCGGCCCTGCACACTCAGAAAATAAAAGTGAGCCCCTTTCCCTGGGAGCATCCCAGTTACCCGCAAGGCTGTGCAGTAGCTCATTGTGGTTAACAGAGACTCGTTAGCAATACTTAACAGCAATTACAACATAAGCTTTATTCAATGGATCGTTGGCTAGGTTTTTTGCTTTGTTTGGTTTTTTGTTTTTCATAGACTTAACTGATTTGTTGAAATGCATCTTTTAGGACCAGCTTCCCTGGTGGTTCCTTGGTAAAGAATCCACCTGCAATTCAGAAGGCCCGGGTTCAGTCGTTGGGTCAGGAAGAGCTGTTGGAGAAGGAAATGGCAACCCACTCTGGTACTCTTGCCTGGGACATCCCTGGAGAGAGGGGCCTGGAGGGAAGATTACAGTTCACAGGGTCACGGGGTCACAAAGAGTCAGACATGACTTAGCAGCTAAAACAACAGCATGATAATCCTTTAGGTCAGTTCTCTGAATTTACCACCCATGTTATAGAAAGTCTGACTAGTTCAGCCATTTTTACTTCAAATCATTTTAATCACAGAATATTGTAGAAAGGAAACATATTCTAACCGTAGTTTTCCATCAACAACGTGTATGACTTTACGAAAACCATATGCTTTTTCAGGACCTTGGATTCTTGTGTGTAGTATGAATATGGTAGACTTGATTATCCATTTATTCTCATTGTTAACTTCCATGATCAAGTTTCAAGATGCCTGGTGTGGACCCTTCAAGCAATGCAAGCTGTTTTGCACAAAGAAAGGGTTTGGAGACTTTCTGCCCTGTTTGCGTGGTCAGTCTTCTGCCCCTGGATTTTGGGATGTAGGAAGTTCACCTAGAGAACTGGAAAACGGTTCCATAAGAACATCAAAAACCTTTGCCTACTCCCCAGTTTTTATTCTCAAATGTTTGAAAATATCTCCAGGCTTTTGTTAAAGTACAGAGCTGATTAAAAGCTGTTGTTTTTTTTTTTTACAGAGTGATTTTGTACTTGTAGAAACAGTTTGTAAACTTTAATTATTCCTAAAAACAAACATTGAGTTAGCCAAAATATGTAAAATATATAGGATTCATTCTTTTCAAAAGGAACACGTCTTACCAAAATTACACATTTTAGGGGGACGCATTATATAATTATATAAATAATTTGATTAAGTGAACCTAGCCAAATACAGTCTTGGTGTTACTTTGAGGATTTTTGTTAGTTTATATATTCTTAAAAATTTAGGTATATTTTAAAGAAATGACAAAATAGTTAAGGTAGCATAAAACTCATATAATTCATTAGTCAAAATACAACAAAATAGTCAAAACTATCTAGCTAAGGTGAAATATGAAGAATAAACTGATATTTAACATATTAGCATTAACAAAGTTCCTTTTGACACATACTCTTGATTCCATTTCCTTACCAGAAGACACAGGTATAATTTAAAAATTAATTTGACTTTCAATTATTACAGGTGCTATTTTAAATCATGAAAATTTTAAATTTAAAAATACATGAAATTTTAAACAGATTAAATAATTTGCATAAGGTGTTAGAAATCGGTTAAATTCAGCATCAAGGGTTATGACATTTTTTTTTTTTCCCTCAACAAAGGCACCACTATGCATTACTTGTGCCTCTGATTAAAATAGATGACAATAGCCCTGCCTATAAAAGCATCTTAGGAGTGTTAACACCATCTCCAAACTCCAATCTTCTCTCTTTGTCTCTCAGAAAGCACTTCGATTCTCAAAATCATAACGGGAGTGCCAGAATTATCCAGATAATCAAGAGGCATCGATCATTTTCTGATGTTTGTTTTCATATCTATTAAGAACCCACAGTCCCGAATTTTGAAAGGTAGATACGATGGTATATAGTAAAGTAAGTCAGTAAGCTAACAATGCTGTGCTGTTGTCTAGTCACTAAGTTATGTCCAGCTCTTTTGCAACCCCATGGACCCCCCAGGCTTCTCTGTCCATAGGATTTTCCAGGGAAGAATACTGGAGTGAGTTGCCGTTCCCTACTCCAGAGGATCTTCCTGACCCAGGGACTGAACCCACGTCTCCTGCATTAGCAAGTGGGTTCTTTACCACTAAGCCACCAGAGAAGCCGAAGGAAGTGGATAATAGCACCTCCAAAAGGAACAGCTAGAATACAAAACACCTGGGGGAAAATAAAAGATGCTTGCGTCTATTATCTTGGCCTTTTTTTACTCCCAAAAGCTGAATGTCATCCACAAAGAAGGAGATTTCATTTTATGCCATCTTTCCGGATCTTTTATAAAACCCATAAATAATATCAGCCTTGGCAAAGGTCACTGTACACCCATCTTGTTTACACCAGGAGTCTCCACCTGTCTCTGAGTAATTTAAATTCATAACCTTACTCTAGGAAAAGCCAGCAATTCATTAAGACATATCAACATTTCTTTTGCTCATCAGAGAAACTGGGCTTATTGCTGAGAAAGAACATGCTTTAATTGAGAAGGTTCTTGCTCTTTTTATTCATAGTTGAATGAACAGTTTGCTAACAGTATTTAAAAAACAAAGGGAAACAAACGAAACTTAAAAACAATTAACCTTTCTCAATATAACTAAATTGATAAAACATTTCACTTGGAAAGATGGACTCTTGAAAACAAGGCTAGTCCCTAAGTGGGACAAGAAAATTGACTTTGATGTGGGGCGTTCGTTCTCTTGGTTCCGGTCCCTTTTAGCTATTTAAATACCTACAAAAGTGACGTGTGTGCTTATGCCCTCACTTTTAGCTGCCATTTCCCCCTGTTCACACCCTCTTCACTTCCGTGGGTGGTTCCACGCAGAGGGTTTCTCATAAGAATCAAGCGAGCCACACAGAATCTTAAAACTGTCTTGACACTAAATGAGACCTTTCCTGTAAATTTTCTTCTGATGGGCACCGGTCTAAAAGAACCATTTCTAAAGAAGCTAATTTTAATTGGAGCCTCTCTATGGTCATGCTCTTATATTGGTGTCTGTTAACTTCTCTGTTGATTCTCTAACATTCACTGGGCATTCTCTGTGTGAATCACTGTGTACCGTGATCGTGTGCTCCTAACCAAGCAGCTGGGTCCGGTCCCTTCAACTCCTGACACCAACTTGCCATCTGTCATTGTTTTTCTTAACATCTCAGCTATGTTCGTCTCTGGCTGCCTGGTTTCTGACCTGGCTACCTGTCCTGCCCTTGACAGGTGGCAAATGAATTCATTCTAAACCTTCCATGGTCTGCTTCATGTCCTTGCTCTGACCTTAAATAAGTGGATGCAGGTCTGCAGCAAAATAGCCCTGGTTCCAAAATCCAGCTCTTCTTAGACCTTGACATTTCTTGGGCTAGAGTCATCCTGGAAACATTCTTTATCTCCCAAGTTCCCTAGACGTATCTGAGTGCTCTGAATCCTAGCTCTTTGCTTAAAACCAAGCACAATGAGGCTTCTCATCCAAATACTGAGAGTTTCTTTTTTTAAAAAAGCTTTTTATTTAATTTTGGAGTATAGCTGATTAGCAATGCTGTGACAGTTTCAGGTGAGCAGCAAAGGGCCTCTGCCGTAAACATACCTGTGTCCATTCTCCCCCAAACTCCCCTCCATCCAGGCTGCCACATAACATCAAGCAGAGTTCCCTGTGCTTCCAGTAGGTCCTTGTTGGTGATCCATTTTAAAAAGAGCAGTGTGTACATGTCCATCCCAAACTCCCTAACTGTTCCTTCACTTGACCAGCCCTGACCCCTGGTAACCATAAATTTGTTCTCTAAGTCTGTGAGTCTGTTTCTACTTTGTAAATAGGTTTATTTACAAATGTGGAGAGTTTTAACGTAATTAATTAGGCAGGAATGCATTTAGCAAAACTATACAATATGTTGAATTCAGTCATTAAGGAGCATGTGCTGAGAGCTCTTTTCTAGGCTCTGTGCTATGTACAATATGAAATAGATACTTTTTATAGAAAAACAACTATTTTTACACTATTCCTCATATATTTTTATAATTATTTATGATTGGTCATGAGAAATGCTTGTAAGATATAAATATTTTCAATGTTTTAAAGACTGATGCTTCAGTAGACTCTAGAAAATGTGGTTTTGTCATAATCTTGTACCTAACCTTTACATGAATACATTTGATGGGTGACTGAGTATTAAACATTTTAATTTTGCATCTCATTGATAGGAAGGGAGTGGTGGATAACGAAGATTCTACCTCTCCACTTGGAGTCAGTCATGTTCAGTTAGAGAGACTAAAGAGGTATGGTGAAAGTTTTATTTTAGCCAGTTGCACAATGAGCCAAAAGCTATGCTCCTTAGTGTATCATGCAAGTAAGTGTAGTATTGGAATCTTCCAATATTCTGTGACACAGATCAGCATTTTCCCTAAAAGTAATTGTGTGACATATGCAGTAAACCTTGCTTAATCCATATCAAAGCAAGGGAATAAAAGGATTAATTGCCTTCTTTTAAGAAGTATGTTGGGACGTAAGTTTTGTGCCTTTACTTGTCAAGGCAGCAAAATCTTGTGGGTGGTGACAATGATGGGAAAAGAATTAAGAGAAAAGGTAGATGGAAAGTAAGAGACTGGTCTCCAAAGTCTGTCAAAGAGCTTTAAACTTTGGTGAATAATTGACGATTTGGAACACAGGGAGTTTATAATGAAATTTTTATCCAGTTTAATTGCTGTGATAAGTTTGCCTTATCCCCACTTTATAGGTGAGAACGTTGAAGTTTAAGCTTACATAATACGAACAAGGTCACACAAACAGGAACCAGCAGGTGAAGAATTCATACATGAGTCTGTCTGATGCATCTATTCCTTCTTGGCAAAAGTTGAAGATACAAGAAACACATGGGAATAGAAATGGGGGAATGGATGGGAGAAACATTTTAAGGAGAGATGAACATATTTCGTCATTTTAGACATACAGACTAATATGAAAAGAGGGAGAAGTTAAAAAATGATTCCATGTTTTGAGACCAAACAGTGTATTACTTATTTAAACTGGGGAATAAATTAACATTGCAGAAACAAAATCTTGTATGGCAAACCAACTGGTACATTGTTGCTGTTGTTATTTAATCATTAAAAAATGATCCAAGACATGTTAACTGAACATATTTAACTATGTTAAAAGCGACTGATATCTATGTGACATCTCATTTTAATTGCAAAGTCCTTTGTATGAATTATTGTGTTTGATTTCTCACAACTTCATAAAAAAAGGTTCTACTTGTGCCGAGGAAGGAATGAAGCTTAGAGGGGAGATGTGACTTGCTGAATGTGATACAGTGAATGCCTGATGAAGTTGGGGCATGAATTTATGTATTCTGATGCCAAATCCTGGATACCAGGAGGTTCTTAGGATGTGATAAATAGTCATAAGCACTTTTAACTTCCTTGAATCAAATGGAACTCACATAAATCCAAAACTAAATAGAACTAGTTATCAATCTATTGAAGTGCAGCGAGGGAGATTCAGATAAGCTTAAGGCATGATTTCTAGTCCAGTAAAGATATAAATACCTTTCTCAAGGAGAGGTAGAATTGCCTTATCTACCAAAATATGAATAGGGCAGATATTCCTCTGCCCTGGTGAGATTACCTATGGCCCTTTTAAAGGCTGTGAAGGTGGTCTGATGATGAACTTGGAAATCCAGTTGTGCATTCTAAATATGTTACATAAAAAGAAAATTAAATCATATCCTCTTCTTTTCTAAAAAAAATTTCTTTGATACTGATTCTTTGATACATTGGAGCTTCCCTGGTAGCTCAGCTGGTAAAGAATCCACCTGCAATGCAGGAGACCCTGATTCAATCCCTGGGTTGGGAAGATCCCCTGGAGAAGGGAATGGCTACCCACTTCAGTATTATGACCTGGAGAATTCCATGGACTGTCTAGTCCATGGGGTCACAAAGAGTTGGATACAGCTGAGGGACTTTCACTTTCACAGACAGCCTTACTCAAAAATGGACAAAGGGTTTTTTTTTTTTCCCCCATGATTTTCTACCTGAGAAGGAATTTGAAGGTTTCCATACAACTTTCTACTTTCATTTAATTCCTTGTGGATTTTTTAAATTATTTTTTTCCTTTTTTAATTTTGAGAATCCAAAAATCCCTATACAAACTTTTCCTATAGCAAATCTGTAATGATTGGTATCAATCACACACAGAAACACAAGTATGTGTGTTCATACCCCTGCCATATCCAAAAGGACTTGCCTTTAGGACAATGACCACAGCTTCTACAAGAGAAGACAACGTCCTGGAGAATCTTTGTGTTAGGTCTTCTGGTATAATGGCTGACAAATTAAAATCAGAGGAGCCTGGCATGCTGCAATCCGTGAGGTTGCAAAGAGTCGGACGCGACTTAGTCACCAAACAACAACGAAGTCCATTTAAAACATAAAACTTATCAGTTTGTTGAGATGTATAAATATACACATTTTATGTTGTAAGATTTTCTAGTTGTTTTTTTTTTTTACTTTCACATATGCCTTTAACTCACAGTTAATACCTAAGTAGTAATTGTTTATCCATGGTTTTAAAAACATTAAAATGGATATGGGGCAGCGTGTCTTATGTGTTATAATGCAGGGGTCCCCAACCTCTGGGATCTGATGCCTGATAATGTAAGGTGGAGCTGAAATAACAGTAATAGAAACAAAGTGCACAATAAATGTAATGCACTTGGATTATCTTGAAACCATCCCCCTACTTGGTTCGTGGAAAAATTGTCTTCCATGAAAACGGTCCCTAGTGCCAAAAAAGTTGAGGACCACTGCAATAATGTATTTAGTCAAATCTTTATAATTTAATATGTAAATAGTTTTCAATACATGAATATTTTTAACAATATGTTGCTTTCAATCTTCCTTAAAGATTAAAAATGGAATTTGGCAGAAAATATACCTGCTTTTAAGGCTTTTGATACATCTTTCCAAGCTGTTCACCATGAAGAACCAATTTAAAATCTAAGGCAATATATATGAAAGGGTGTATTTTACCCCAGCCTTATAAGCACTGAATAATGCATTTTAATTCCCCATCTTACAGACAACATAAAATTTGATTATTGTATTAATTTTAATTTGTTGCTTATCTGTCTATACTCTTTAGGCTCAATTTTCTAATGATGTGTTCTGTTAGTTAATATTAGGAGATACTTATAGACTGAATATTAATATTCAGGCTCTATATTATAAATCATGTGTTTGTAGCCTAACTTGTTTACATTGGAGAAAATTTGAGCTCTGCAGTCAGATTTATTGCTTTCTCTTACCTTCTGTCTTTGCTCATGTGTTCCAGGGCTTCCCTTACGCCAAGAGCACATGTTCACCTTTGCTTCATTTCAGTCGTTCTGCGGTTTAATTCATCTGGATTTTATTAGGGTGCATGTTGTGAGGTAGGGGTTTAACTTTATTTTCCTTTTCCACATGGCGAACCGATTGGTCCAATACCATCTGTTAACCAACGTATCCTTCCTTTCCCGATGTAAAATGCTATCTTCATCACACTCCCTTCAAGCACACGTGGAACATAGATCTGCCGTGCCTGTGGGCTCCTTTCCCATGCCATTTATCCTTCTGCGTCTCCCTGCAAACACGCCTGACATCTCAACCGCAAGGCAGGCTGGAAGACGTATGACACGGGAAGCTTCCCCAGAGGGGGGCCGTGGACAACGTGGGGGGAGACGGAAAATTGATGAGGGGATGCTCCGCAGGGGGTTTCCTCTGGAAAGTGATAAGAAGGCAAATCTCTGAGAAGCCCAACGCTCTCCTTCCCCTTGACACAGACTGCAACAGGAAAAAAAAAAAAAAAAATCCGCAGGAGGAAAGACAGAGTCGGAAGACAGAGAAAATAAAAAAAAATAATGACAAGAACAAGAGATAAAGTTTATAGATTTTGCTCTCTCTTCCCCTCCCATCATCTCCCTTGGTGAGGAAGGATTGCAGTGTCATTTTGGGCTTCAGAGTTACCTTGCCAGTGGCTTAGCAGTAAGGAATCTGCCTACAATGTAGGAGACTCGGGAGACCTGGGTTCGATCCCTGGGTCAGGAAGATGTGCCAAAGGAGGAAATGGCAACCTACTCCAATATTGTTGCCTGGAAAATCCCATAGACAGAGGAGCCTGGGAGGCTACAGTCCATGGGGTCGCAACCCAAAGAGTCAGACTTGACTGAGTGACTAACACTTACTTATTTAAGAGACCACCAGCCTCACTAGATAGGCAAAGCAGAGCTACTCAGAAGGCGTCTCCCGGATTTGGAGCAGAATGTTCTTCAAACCAGGACCAGCTTGTAGTAAACAGGAAAATCCTTCATTTCTTCAATCATCTATGAGTTGTCAGGATGAACGTCCCTGATTCCCCATTACAGCTGCAAAAACCATTCTGTGGTTTTGTATGAATGTATTATGCACAATGGACTTCCCAGTAGCTCAGTGGCAAAGAATCTGCCTGCAAGGCAGGGGCTGCAGGAGACACAGGTTCTATCCTCGGGTGGGGAAGGTCCCTTGGGGGAGGGCCTGGCAACCCACTCCAGTGTTCCTGCCTGGAGAATCCCATGGATAGAGAAACCTGGTGGGCTATAATCCATACGGTTGCAAAGAGTCAGACATGACTGAAGCTATTTAGCATGCATTATACACAAACATTGGAGAAGGAAATGGCAACCCACTCCAGTGTTCTTGCCTGGAGAATCCCAGGGATGGTGGAGCCTGGTGGGCTGCCGTCTATAGGGTCACACAGAGTTGGACACAACTGAAGCAACTTAGCAGCAGCAGCAGCATACACAAATATACATTTCCTTTTTATTAATTTTGATTGGTGTACACTTGCTTTACAATACTGTGCTAGTTTCTGCTTTGCAGCAAAGTGAATCAACTCATCTATCACTTCACATACGTACTTTTTTTTTTTTGCTGTGAACATTTAAGTTCTTCTCTCTTGGCAAATTTCAATTATAGAATAGTGTTATTAATTAGAGTCACCATCATCCTTCAGTCAGACCTTACTCATCTTAGAGCTGAGAGCTTATACCCTTTGACCAACATTTCTCTCTTTTCCCAACCCCTAGGCAACTGCTTTTCCACTTTTCTCTCCCTATGAGTTCAACTTTTTTTGAAGATTTCACATATAAGTGACACCATCCAGTATTTATTTTTCTCTGTCTGACTTACTTCACTCAGCATAATGCCTTCCAGTCTCACTCATGTTGTTGCAAAACAGGATATCCTTCTTTTAAAAGACTGAATAATATTCCATTGAATATAGCCCATTCCGTACACACAATGAACTATACACAATGGAATATATGTATGCATTTTCTTGACCCATTCATTCACGGACAGACCCATAGGTGATTTCTGTATGTTGTCCATTGTGAATAGCACTGCTACGAACAACAGGAGTACAGATATCCTTTTCAGATAACGATTTCATTTTTCTTTGGATATATACCCAGGAGTGGGATTGATGGAATATGAGGTAGCTCTATTTTTAATTTCTTGAGGAAATTCCATAGTGATTTCCTTAGTGGCCACACCAGTTCACATTCCCACCAGCAGTGCACAAGGGTTTCCTACTTGCCACACTCTGGCCAGCATTTGTTTTCTCCTCTTTTTGAGAACAGACATCCTAGCAGATGTGAACTCATAACTCATTGTGGTTTTGATTTGCATTTCCCTGATGATTAATGATACAGAGCACCTTTTTATGCATCTGTTGTGAATTTGTGTGTCTTCTTTGGAAAAATGTCTGTTCAGATCCTTTGCCCATATTTTGAGTTATTTGTGTTTTTGCTGTTTATTTGTATGAATTCCTTATATACTTCAGATGTCAATCCCTCATTACATATGAATATTTTTAATTAAGCTACTATAAAATATAATTCCAATTAATATAGTTTTAAAATTCACCTAATATGTGTTGAGATTTCTAACACATTAAGAATCGACTGGCTCAGTGGTAAAGAATCCACCTGCCAATGCAGGAAACATGGGTTTGATCCCCGGCTCAGGAAGATCCCTTGGAAAAGTGAATGGCAACCCACTCCAATATCCTTGCCTGGAAAACCCCATGGTGGGCTACATACAGTCCATGGGGTTGCAAAAACTTAGGCATGACTTAGGGTCTAGACAACAACAAGAACTACAACAAAATAGATAAATGATTTCATAAGATGGAATCATCAACACGATTAAAAAAAAAAAGCTTGATGGCAAGTATCTCATGTATCCTAAGATGTTACGAATTTTTTCTCACATTTTGAAGTATTCCTTTGACCGATTTTGTTGGAACAAATCTGCTGGAATAAGAACTTTGTTCCTAAGTATGGATTTGACTGATTAAATCTTGTAAAGGGATACATACACATGTTCTCAGAATACAGTTTGCAAGTCACACTCAAGCACATCTAATTTAAAACACTTTAACAGAATTTCCAGGTGAAAATTCAAACTTCTGAGACAATCTGTGAAGAACCATAAAAGAGAACTAGGGATGGGCAAGAGAATGTGTAAGAAACCTGGAGGATAGTGAGCTATCTGGACCTGTCTGGACAGGAAGACTGTGTCTGTGCTTTATCTTAGGGATACTGTAACTCTTTTGCTGAGGGGTCCTACATGTAATGATGCAACAGATCATTGGAACAGAATAGACTGTGCAGATATACACCTACACGTTCATAGACAGCTAATTTTCAACAAGGGCTTCCCTGGTGGCTCAGTGGTGAAGAATATGCCTGCCAATGCAGGAGATATAGGTTCCATCCCTGGATAGGGATGATCCCCTGGAGAAGGAAATGGCAATCCACTCCAATATTCTTGCCTGGGAAATTCTATGGACAGAAGAACCTAGTCTGTTACGGTCCATGGGATCACAAAAAGTCAGATACAACTTAATGACTAAATAATAACAATTTTCAACAAAGGCATAAAAGCAATTGAATGGAGAAAAGATAGTCTTTTAAATAAATGTCCTGAGTAATTATGAATCTGTTAGCCAAAAAAAAAAAAAATCTGTTAATATCTAGCACTGTATAAGCAATCTAACTGAAAATGGATTATAATCCTAAATGTAAAAAAACTTAAAACTATTAATCTTCTAGAAGAAAATTTGTACTAAAAGCCTTGTCAACTTGGGTTGGGCAATCATTTCTCAAATAAACATGCCAAGTACAAGGCAAAGAACAGTGAAGAATTGATCACCTTCAAAATTAAAAACACCTGACTCCTGAAGACAGTATGACAAGGATGTAGGGGAATGTCACAGGCTAGGAGAACGCGGTTATTGATCACGAAACTGGAAAATGGCTTATACCCGTAATAAGTAAAGAAGAACTATCAACACTCAAGACTAAGAAAGCAAATAACCTGATGAAAAATGGGCAAAAGATTTGAAGAGAGATCCATTACCAAAGAAGATACATGAATGGCAAAGGACCCTATGGTAAGGTATCACTACACGTTTTTTAGGGTGACTGAATTTTTTTAATGACCGTACCAAATGTTGGCAGAGGTATGGAGGGCCTGGAACTTTTAAATCCTGGTAGTGGAAATAAAGAATCATATAAGGAGTTTGGAAAAGAGGTTAGTAGTTTCTTAAAGGTTTAAACTACCATATGATTTAGTCATTTCATCCCTCAATAGTTTTCTCAGAGAAATGAAATAAATACATATAAGTCTTACAAAGACTTATATTTCCTATGTATAAAATTCTTTACAGTAATTTCATCTGAAATAGCCAAAAACTGGAAACAACCCAAATCATTACATTGGATGAATAAATTATCAAACCATTGTAACTTCTCAGTAATAAAATAATAAGCTGGTTATAAATGCTACAAAGTGGGTAGATCTCAAAATGCTTATTCTGAATGAAGAAAGTCAGACCCCTATTCCCCACCCAAAATCCACAGAAAAAAGAATGGAGGAGAGAGGATAGGGTGGTAGGAGGGAGGAACTACAAAAAATCATGAGGAATCTTTTTGGGGTGATGGATATGTTCATTATCTTAATTATGGTGGGATTTCAGGAATCCATAAATATAAACACATACAGACATATATATCAGTATCAAAGTATTTATTTTAAACATGCACAGCTTATTATATCTCAGTCTGTTAAACTAAGGTTAAAAACTAAGTATTGGGGGAAAAAAAGAAGTTATGGTCTATTTGTAGGACATATATTAAGTTAACCTTAAAAACGCATTCCAATATATATTAAGTACAGACAAATACGGTTTGAGTCCACGTATACGCAGCACCTAGCCTAGTTAAATTCATAGAGTCAGAAGGTACATTGGTAGATGCCTGGGGCTGGGGCGTGAGGAGTGGGGAAGGATTATGGAGAGTTAGTGTTTAATGTGGACAGAGCTTCAGTTTAAGAGGGTGAAAAACTCAGGAGATGGATGATAGAGTTGTACAATAATACAAATATACCTAGTGCCCTGTTAAAGATGGTTAAAATAGTATGCCTTACACTATGTGACTTTTAACACAGTTAAAAAAAAATTAAACCTAAGTATTATATTTCTGTGCGCAGAACTTTCTCCGTAACCTCCCGTGCATCATCACAGTTTCCTCAGTCAGAGCCTGTTTCTTCATCCTCTGGGTGCTCATTACATGTGATGCACACCAGAACATGTCCAATCACCTTGTAATTATTTGCTCACATCTGTCTCTGCCCATTAGGGTAAAACTCCTTCAATTCACAGGCAAAATTTTGCGCCTGTCATATAGATGTTCAGTGGATGGTGAATGAATGAATAATCAGTGACCCTGGCATTGAAAACTAATGTTGTTCCAGAACAGATAAACAAAAAAAGCCAAGATGGGCTAGCATTCCCTCCATCCTGGTCGTGGAGTCTGAGACTAAATGATGTTTGACTTTGCTAACTGATGAGTAAAGAACAGGGCAAGTACTCTCACAAATATTTAAATTCCAAGTGCAAATACCAGTGGGCTAGAAGAACTCCCTAGGCCAGCACAAGGGAACTTAACTAATGTAACAGGAGGTAATTAGGAAAGTAAACACTTTGGCAAAGTCTAGAGAAATATTCCAGAAAGATGAGTTTCTAAGGTCAAGCGTAGGAAACATTGGCTTGTATATTTTAGCCAATGTGAGTAAAATTTAAAGTGTCCCTTCTAGGTAAACATTCCTATGCTGAGCAAATACCCTGAACCATCCAAACAGCCTTTGCTATTGTGAGAAAGATCATTGGAATCAAAATTATATACATTTCTATTCTATGTAAATAAATTTGAACTAGTTAGTGTGGTCTGTGTGAAAAAGCACACACAATTCTAATCTTTAATTATCCAAATTAATTTCATATTAACCTAAGAACTTTTTATATTTTATTTGTCTATATCTTGTGTTTTTTTTTTAATTTAATTGCAGTATATTGCTTTTGGAGGAGATTTTATAAGAACTGTGGGCAAGATGGGCTTACTTAGATTCCATCCCCAAGATCAGGGTTTGAGGCAAAGGTATTTATTTGGGAGGGGATTCTAGGAAATACTAGTACTGAATGGGAAAGGGTATAAATTTAGAGAACATTAGGAACTGGTTACTGCTTAGGGCAACTGGAATTACTTTTTGTTGGGATTTCTGGGGGATGTTTATGAGTGTGCTAAGATGCTTCAATCATGTCCACTTCTTTGCTACTCTATGGACTAGAGCCTGCCAAGCTTCTCTGCCCATGGGACTCTCCAGGCAAGAATACTGGAGTGGGTTACCATTCCTTTCTCCAGGGGATCTTCCCGACCCAGGGACTGAACCCAGTCTCTTAGGTCTCTTGCATTGGCAGGGAGGTTCTTTACCATTAGTGCCACCAGGGAAGCCCCTCTGGGGGGTAACGTGACAGATTTCAGACCTGTCTCACCTAAGAGTTCAGAAAGCTGGGATGTGACCCACTGCCTCCTCCTGTCGTTGGCTGAGGGCTGCTCCAAGATGCTTCAACTCTTCTGTGCTCTGTTGCAGCCATCACCAACCTCACAGCCAGGGTCACTCCCAGGAGAAGAGCTGCAGGTGCCGGCAATGAGGAGCAGTCTCAGGTCCTGCCACGGAGTGCTGAGAGGTAGGAGGGTGAGGTCATCGAGGAAGGGGACCCTGCTAACATCTTGATTTGTCTGTTGAAGGATTCTGAGCACAGGGTGATGTCTTAGTCCACTCAGTTTGCTGTAACAAAGTACCACAAACTGGTTGATGTAGGAACAACAGAAATTGATTTCTCATAGTTCTGGAGGCTGACGTTTGAGATCAGAGTCTGGTGAGGGCCCTCTTCTGCCCCAGACTTCTCTTTGCATCCTCATGTGTTGGGAGGAGCCGGGCAGCTCTCTGGCATCTTGCTTATAAGAGCGCTAATCCATTGTATATCCTTGCCTCCTTTGTCAAAGATAAGGTGTCCATAGGTTCGTGGATTTATCTCTGGGCTTTCTATTCTGTTCCATTGATCTATATTTCTGTCTTTGTGCCAGTACCATACTGTCTTGATGACTGTGGCTTTGTAGTAGAGTCTGAAGTCAGGCAGGTTGATTCCTCCAGTTCCTTCTTTTTCTCAAGTTACTTTGGCTTTCGAGGTTTTTTGTATTTCCATACAAATTGTGAAATTATTGTTCTATGTTCGTAAAATACCGTTGGTAACTTGATAGGGATTGCATTGAATCTATAGATTGCTTTAGGTAGAATAGCCATTTTGACAATATTGATTCTTCAAATCCATGAACACGGTATGTTTCTCCATCTGTTTGTGTCCTCTTTGATTTCTTTCATCAGTGTTTTATAGTTTTCTATGTATAGGTCTTTTGTTTCTTTAGGTAGATATACTCCTAAGTATTTTATTCTTTTTGTTGCAATGGTGAATGGTATTGTTTCCTTAATTTCTCTTTCTGTTTTTTTCATTGTTAGTATATAGGAATGCAAGGGATTTCTGTGTGTTAATTTTATATCCTGCAACTTTACTATATTCATTGATCAGCTCTAGTAATTTTCTGGTAGAGTCTTTAGGGTTTTCTATGTAGAGGATCATGTCATCTGCAAACAGTGAGAGTTTCACTTCTTCTTTTCCTATCAGGATTCCTTTTACTTCTTTTTCTGCTCTGATTGCTGTGGCGAAAACTTCCAGCACTATGTTGAATAGTAGTGGTGAGAGTGGGCACCCTTGTCTTGTTCCTGATTTCAGGGAAATGCCTCAATTTTCACCATTGAGGGTGATGCTTGCTGTGGGTTTGTCATATATAGCTTTTATTATGTGAGGTATGTTCCCTTCTATTCCTGCCTTTTTGGAGAGTTTTAATCATAAATGAGTGTTGGAATTTTTGTCAAGGCTTTCTCTGCATCTATTGAGATAATCATATGGTTTTTATCTTTCAATTTGTTATGTGGTGTATTACATTGATTGATTTGCGGATAATAATGAATCTTGCATTCCTGGGATGGACCCACTTGGCATTGGTGTATGATTTTTTTAGTATGTTGTTGGTTTCTGTTTGCTAGAATTTTGTTAAGGATTTTTGCATCTATGTTCATCAGTGATATTGGCCTGTAGTTTTCTTTTTTTGTGGCATCTTTGTCAGGTTTTGGAATTAGGGTGATGGTGGCCTCATAGAATGAGTTTGGAAGTTTACCTTCTGCAATTTTCTGGAAGAGTTTGAGTAAGTAGGTGTTAGCTCTTCTCTAAATTTTTGGTAGAATTCAGCTGTGAAGCCATCTGGTCCTGGGCTTTTGTTTGCTGGAAGATTTTTGATTACAGTTTCGATTTCCTTGCCTGTGATGGGTCTGTTAAGATCTTCTATTTCTTCCTGGTTCAGTTTTGGAAAGTTATACTTTTCTAAGAATTTGTCCATTTCATCCAAGTTGTCCATCTTATTGGCATAGAGCTGCTGGTAGTAGTCTCTTATGATCCTTTGTATTTCAGTGTTGTCTGTTGTGATCTCTCCATTTTCATTTCTAATTTTGTTAATTTGGTTCTTCTCTCTTTGTTTCTTAATGAGTCTTGCTAATGGTTTGTCAATTTTTTTTTTTTTTTTAAAAAACCAGCTTTTAGCTTTGGTTGATTTTGCTATGGTCTCTTAGTTTCTTTTGCATTTATTTCTGCCCTGATTTTTAAGATTTCTTTCCTTCTGCTAACCCTGGGGTTCTTCATTTCTTCCTTCTCTAATTGCTTTAGGTGTAGAGTTAGGTTATTTATTTGGTTTTTTTCTTGTTTCTTGATGTAAGCCTGTAATGCTATGAACCTTCCCCTTAGCACTGCTTTTACAGTGTCCCATAGGTTTTGGGTTGTTGTGTTTTCATTTTCATTCATTTCTATACATATTTTGATTTCTTTTTTGATTTCTTCTATGATTTGTTGGTTATTCAGAAGCGTGTTATTTAGCCTCCATATGTTTGAATTTTTAACAATTTTTTTCCTGTAATTGAGATCTAATCTTACTGCACTGTGGTCAGAAAAGATGACTGGAATGATTTCAATTTTTTTTGAATTTTCCAAGACCAGATTTATGGCCCAGGATGTGATCTATTCTGGAGAAGGTTCCGTGTGCACTTGAGAAAAAGGTGAAGTTGATTGTTTTGGGGTGAAATGTCCTATAGATATCAATTAGGTCTAGCTGGTCCATTGTGTCATTTAAGGTTTGTGTTTCCTTGTTAATTTTCTGTTTAGTTGATCTATCCATAGTTGTGAGTGGGGTATTAAAGTCTCCCACTATTATTGTGTTACTATTAATTTTCCTCTTTCATACTCGTTAGCGTTTGCCGTACATATTGCGGTGCTCCTATGTTGGGTGCATATATATTTATAATTGTTATATCTTCTTCTTTGATTGATCCTTTGATCATTATGTAGTGTCCTTCTTTGTCTCTTTTCACATCCTTTATTTGAAAGTCTATTTTATCTGATATGAGTATTGCGACTCCTGCTTTCTTTTGGTCTCCGTTTGCATGAAATATTTTTTTCCAGCCCTTCACTTTTAGTCTGTATGTGTCTCTTGTTTTGAGGTGGGTCTCTTGTAGACAGCATATATAGGGGTCTTGTTTTTGTATCCATTCAGCCAATCTTTGTCTTTTGGTTGGGGCATTCAACCCATGTACATTTAGGGTAATTATTGATAGGTGTGGTCCCGTTGCCATTTACTTTGTTGTTTTGGGTTCACGTTTATACAACCTTTCTGCATTTCCTGTCTAGAGAAGATCCTTTAGCATTTGTTGAAGAGCTGGTTTGGTGGTGCTGAATTCTCTCAGCTTTTGCTTATCTGTAAAGCTTTTGAATTCTCCTTCATATCTGAATGAGATCCTTGCTGGATACAGTAATCTAGGTTGTAGGTTATTCTCTTTCATTACTTTCAGTACGTCCTGCCATTCCCTTCTGGCCTGGAGGGTTTCTATTGATAGATCAGCTGTTATCCTTATGGGAATCCCTTTGTGTGTTATTTGTTGTTTTTCCCTTGCTGCTTTTAATATTTGTTCTTTGTGTTTGATCTTTGTTAATTTGATTAATATGTGTCTTGGGGTGTTTCGCCTTGGGTTTATCCTGTTTGGGACTCTCTGGGTTTCTTGGATTTGGGTGGCTATTTCCTTCCCCATTTTAGGGAAGTTTTCAGCTATTATCTCCTCGAGTATTTTCTCATGGCCTTTCTTTTTGTCTTCTTCTTCTGGAACTCCTATGATTCGAATGTTGGGGCGTTTCACATTGTCCCAGAGGTCCCTGAGGTTGTCCTCATTTCTTTTGATCCTTTTTTCTTTTTTCCTCTCTGCTTCATTTATTTCCACCATTTTATCTTCTACCTCACTTATCCTATCTTCTGCCTCCGTTATTCTACTCTTGGTTCCCTCCAAAGTGTTTTTGATCTCATTCATTTCATTATTCATTTTTAATTGACTCTTTTTTATTTCTTCTAGGTCTTTATTAAACGGTTCTTGAATCTTTTCAATCTTTGTTTCCAGGCTATTTATCTGTAACTCCATTTTGTTTTCAAGATTTTGGATCATTTTTATTATCATTATTCTAAATTCTTTTTCAGGTAGATTCCCTATCTCCTCCTCTTTTGTTTGACTTGGTGGGCATTTTTCATGTTCCTTTACCTGTTGGGTATTTCTTTGCCTTTTCATCTTGTTTAGATTGCTGTATCTGGAGTGGGCTTTCTGTATTCTGGAGGTCTGTGGTTCCTTTTTATTGTGGAGGATTAACCCAGTGGGTGGGGTTAGACGATTGGCTTGTCAAGATTTCCTGGTTAGGGGAGCTTGCGTCAGTGTTCTGGTGCGTGGAACTTGATTTCTTCTCTTTGGAGAGCAATGGAGTGCCCAGTAATGAGTTTTGAGATGGGTCTATGTGTTAGGTGTGTCCTTGGGCAGCCTGTATGTTGATGTTCAGGGCTATGTTCCTGCGTTGCTGGAGAATTTGCGTGGTATGTCTTGCTCTAAAACTTATTGGCTCTTGGGTGGTGGTTGGTTTCAGTGTAGGTATGAAGGCTTTTGGACAGTCACTTATTACTTAAAGTTCCATGTAGTCAGGAGTTTTCTGGTGTTCTCAGGTTTTGGGCTTAAGTCTCCTGCCTCTGGATTTCAGTTTTATTCTTCCTGTAGTCTCAGGACTTCTCCAACTATACAGCCCTGATAAGAAAACTTCTAGGTTAATGGCTAAAAGATTCTCCCCCGTTAGGGACACCCAGAGAGGTTCACAGAGTTACATGAAGAAGAGGAGAGGGAGGAGGGAGATAGAGATGAACAGGAGGAGAAAAAGGGGGACTCAAGAGGAGAGAGACAGATCTACGCAGCTGTCTGTTCCCAGAGTGTTCTCCATAGCCCAGTCACCTACAAGGATTCACAGAATTGGATTGGGAAGAGAAGGGGAAAGGAGGAAATAGAGGTGTTCTGAGGTAGAAAACAGAGAGTCAAGATTGGGAGAGAATAATCTTCGGTTTAAAAATAGGGCTTCTCTTCTTTTTTTTTTTTTGTAAGGTTATAGTGTATTGAAAATGAAAATTAAGGAGTAGTAGAGGAGTACTAGAGGACTTTAAAAGAAATAAGAGAAAAAGAAAAATAGAAAATAGAAGAGAAAAAGGAAAGAAAAAAAAGAAAAAAAAAGAAAGAAAAAGAAAAAAAAAATTTTTTTTTCCCCCTAATTAAAAAATCGTAAAAGTCTGTGGAAATGAAAGTTAAGGAGTAATGGGGGAGTAATAGGGGATTTTAAAGGAAAATAAAAGAGAAGAAAGAAAAAAGAAAAAAAAAAAAGAGAGAAAAAAGTAAAATTATATCTAGGAGTTTCTCTGGAGCTGTTGCGGTCAGTGTGGGTTCGGCTCAGTTTCAGATAGCTCCTCGTTCCAGCTTACGCTTCTCGATATCTACAGGCCCCTCCGGTGTAGTCAGTGTTTCCTAGAGGGATTTTAATCTGTTGCACCAGTCCCTTCTGAAGCGGTTCCCTTTGTTTATTTGGCTTCTGTTTGCCGGTCTCTTCAGAGCCTCATTTCCGCCCTGACACAGGCGGGCGGAGGTGGACTCTTATTCAGGTAGCTAGTTCCGTCGCTCTGCGGGGCAGGGAGGGGCTTGCGCTGCAGGGAGAGGCTGGCGCTGTGGGGACAGGCCTGCGCCGCGGGGATGGGCTGGGGCTGCCGGGAGGGGCTGACGCTGCTTTCTCCGTCTGCGCTGCTCAGGCTCCCGGCTGTTCTATATGGAGTGCGCCCCGCGCTGCGCGAGGTTCCAGCCCTCCGGTGTTCCACAAAAGCGCGGAAGGAAAAGCTGCGCCTGCTCTCTGTGCCTTCCCCGTCAGAGCGGTCCAGGCAGCCAGGGGCTTGGTGGGCGCACTCTCCCCAGGTGCGGCGCGCCCCCTCCCTTCCGCGGACCCAGTCTCAGTTTCCGCTGGCGCCAGTCGGGTGCGTGCGCCTTCTGCCCTCCGCGTCCCCAGCCCCAGTCCCCGCCCGTGCCGGTCGGGTGCCTGCGCCCTGTGTCTCGCCGCGACCTTCCCCTCCCCCCGCCTCCTGCCTCCGGCGGGGCTGAGCCGGTCCGCAGCCTGCGAGCTCCTCTCTGGACCCTCTCCTTCTCTGTTCTGCGAACGGCCGGCAGTGTGTTCCGGCCGGTTAATTTACTCTCTCTCTTTTGGTCTCCCACAGTTCAAGTTGGCAACTCACAGAAGTTCCCTCCGATTGTCCTCAGGGAACTCAGGCCCGGACCCTACCCCAAGCAATGCCACCTAAGAGCTCCCGGGACGGATCTCCGTCCTTAGCTCTTTTGTCTCACTTTTTATCTTTTATATTTTGTCCTACCTCCTTTCGAAGACAATGGGCTGCTTTTCTGGGCGCCTGATGACCTCAGCTAGCGATCCGAAGTTGTTTTGCGAAGTTTGCTCTGCGTTCAGTTATTCTTTTGATGAATTTGTAGGAGAGAAAGTGGTCTCCCCGTCCTACTCCTCCGCCATCTTGGCTCCCTATCCTAATTTGTCTTTCTTATCCTTAATTATTGTGATTTTCTTCATAAAGACACAGTCTAAGTGATTCCCATCAGATGAGGGTCCTTTTTGGCAAGATTGCTGAGTCCTCCTTATTATTATTATTAAAGAAGCTCAGGGCTTCTTTAATCTCCCTTTCTTTCTTTTTTTCTCCCTTTCTTTCTCTGAATTACTTCCATATTCTTGAGAGAGAGAGAGAGAAAGCTGTACAAGTGCAGGGTTGCAAAAATACTCAGCAGGGCTATTTCAGGTCCTCTCATTCTAGATGTGTTAGTTAGATGAAGGGGATACAATGTGACCACTTACCTGCTGTATCAGTGAGGGACTGGCAGCAAACAGCTGGTACACTGCACATTCTAATTTTATTTTGACTTTTACCAAGTTAAAAATTTTTTAAATACTTGTCAATTTTTAGGTAGAAAATGTGAATCCTGGCTAACTGATTTCTAAAGGTCTCAGAGAAGCAAAGGTTTGGGTAATTCAACCATTCTGGTAATTCAACCATTCTGCATTCTCAACTTCCTAAACCTTTCACTATTAAATTATTTCCAAGTCTTATTTACATTTTTAAAGCACTGTAGTTTTATTGAAAATATCTTGAAGACTTGGGAAAGATATGTCTGTTTTAAGAGGAGGTAATGAATATTTATTCCTCATTATTTTCAGGTAAAGAAGAAAAGTTGAATCTTCTGGTCCAAATCTAGAAGCCATAATTCAAATCTATAAACTTCTTTGATTTGTTTTTTGCAAGAAATGATACAGCAATCTTCTTTCTCTACATAACATGTTTTAAAAAGCACAAAAGACTTCAGTAGTTTGGTTTTATTCAGTTTAGATAAGCAGCCAAAAAGTCAGAAGCCCCATCCAAAATTATTCTTAGTTTTCTTTGCCAAAAGATCAGATTAAATATCACTTAAGAATAGGCTTTCTTGGAAGATTTCTGGTTCAGGACTTCCTGGCTTTGGCATGAAATAAGAACACCACACTACCAGTAGTCGACTCAGATCGGAGTTTAGCGGAACCTAGAAGTCTAGAATCGAAACACTGTTTGCATCTTCTATCTGAGTAACGCATAAATCTTCATTTTATATCTATCTCTATACCAGTATCAGATATAAATAACTTCTCGCTACTTAGCGATCTTAATTTAATGGTAAGGAGAAAATTGAACGCCTTGAATATACTTGTCATTTGTCGAAAAATGCCATTTTTTAAGCAACAATCAGTGTCCTTAAGTAGAATACATACCCTTTAACCGCTTGATCATTACATTTCTTTTTTCATGCTTCTGTGTGGTATAATTTTTGCACTTTAAATAGTACACTATTAAGACATGTGGAGGCTATTTTTAACTGTATCATACCTATGGGTATTTGGTTGTTAAACATAATATGGTCTCTTAAAACAACAAATTTAGAATAAAATTGCTCTCTTAACCATATCCCTGAAATGGCTTGAATTCTAGCTGTGGATAAATCCTAGTTCCTTCAGAGGTTACCTCTCCCCCTTAGACCAGCCATTCCCAGCAATTAGACTGCCAGTGCACTCTTGCTGAACCTTCCCGCATCAATTTACAGGGTTTAGAATTAAGGAATTTTTCATGAAGGGTGATTGCTAAAAGTTCCCTAATGCCTCCAAGTGCTACAAAGACTGTATATTTTAAATTTCATGTTTATAAATTTTAATCTATACCTTTTTTCTATGCTTTAAGTCAATTGTTTGCTAATTATTTGCTTTAGCTTTTTATCCTAAATGAAGCAAGCCAATCTGAAAGGCTACATGTCGCATGATACCAATTACATGACATTCTGGAAAAAGCAAAATTATAGAGACAATAAAATAATCAGTGGTTGCTAGGGGCTTAAGGGAAGGAGAAGGGATGAATACATGAATTTATAGGGCAGCTAAACTATTTTGTATGGTACTGTAAAGGTAGATGCATGATATTATGCATTTGACAGAACTCATAGAATTTTACAGCTCAAAGGATAAACATTTATGTATGAAAATTTTAAAAAGTATTTAAGAGGTTGAGGGGAATCCCAGGAAGGACTACAGACTGTAAAAGAGAAAGTCTATATTACAAATGTGTTATACAGCCTCAGTGAAGGGAATGGGGGTAAAAGATGCTGGCCTAAATAACTTTGGAAATGAATAGTCTATAATACTAAGGGTAAAAGGCAGATGGTGGGAATTAGATTTCTCCCTATGGGAGTGGAATCCACAGGTAAACTAGGAGAAGAGGCCAGAGTGATCCATGGGGGAATGGCTCAGCATTAAAGACAACTATGTTTAGCTTTGTATAGATGTAAATGGTTATATAAATATATAAATGTATAACATAATAAATGTATAGACGTAATAAATGTATAATATATGTATTACATATATGTAATATAATATATGTAATACATATGTATTATGTATGTATTACATAATACATATGTATTATGTATAGAAGTAAAAATAAATGTATAGACGTAAATGGTTCTATAAATAGAAATATTTATAGATATTTGTATATACAGAGTTTAGCATACATATACATGTATTTCTTTGCTCTCTTAGCTGAGAGAGACAGAAGCAATATCCCAGAACATATCCAGTGCCCAGATATTGGTTTCTAATACCATTCTCCAGTAAAAGGAACCAGAGCCCCCTGGAGAAATGATTGACTCTAAAGCTGCGAAAGGAAAGATTCAAGATAAGCCTAGAACATCTTGTAATGCCAAAAAGTTATGAACCACACACAGAAAACAAAAACAAAACATAAACAAATACTAATGGAAGAAATGCAAAGAAGTAGAGGAAAACAATAAACTGGGAAAGACTAGAGATGTCTTTAAGAAAATTAGAGATACCAAGGGAACATTTCATGCAAAGATGGGCTCAATAAAGGACAGAAATGATATGGACCTAACAGAAGCAGAAAATATTAAGAGGTGGCAAGAATATACAGAAGAACTGTACAAAAAAGATCTTCATGACCCAGATAATCACGATGGTGTGATCACTCACCTGGAGCCAGACATCCTGGAATGTGAAGTCAAGTGGGCCTAAAGAAGCATCACTATGAACAAAGCTAGTGAAGGTGATGGAATTCCAGTTGAGCTATTTCAAATCCTAAAAGATGATGCTGTGAAAGTGCTGCACTCAGTATGCCAGCAAATTTGGGAAACTCAGCAGTGGCCACAGGACTGGAAAAGGTCAGTTTTCATTCCAACCCAAAGAAAGGCAATGCCAAACAATGCTCAAACTACCACACAGTTGCACTCATCTCACACGCTAGTAAAGTAATGCTCAAAATTCTCCAAGCCAGGCTTCAGCAATACACGAACTGTGAACTTCCAGAAGTTCAAGCTGGTTTTAGAAAAGGCAGAGGAACCAGAGATCAAATTGCCAATATTCACTGGATCATCAAAAAAGCAAGAGAGTTCCAGAAAAACATCTATTTCTGCTTTATTGACTATGCCAAAGCCTTTGACAGTGTGGATAACAATAAACTGTGGAAAATTCTGAGAGAGATGAGAATACCAGATCACCTGACCTGCCTCCTGAGAAATCTGTATGCAGGTGAGGAAGCAACAGTTAGAACTGGACATGGAACAACAGACTGGTTCCAAATAGGAAAAGGAGTATGTCAAGGCTGTATATTGTCACCTTGCTTATTTAACTTATATGCAGAGTACATCATGAGAAATGCTGGGCTGGAGGAAGCACAGGCTGGAATCAAGATTGCTGGGAGAAATATTAATAACCTCAGAAATGCAGAAGACACCACCCTTATGGCAGAAAGTGAAGAAGAACTAAAGAGTCTCTTGATGAAAGTGAAAGAGGAGAGTGAAAAAGTTGACTTAAAGCTCAACATTCAGAAAACTAAGATCATGGCATCTGGTCCCATCACTTCATGGCAAATAGATGGGGAAACAGTGGAAACAGTGGCAGACTATTTTTTGGCCTCCAAAATGACTGCAGATGGTGACTGCACCCATGAACTTAAAAGATGCTTACTCCTTGGAAGGAAAGTTATGACCAACCTAGACAGCATATTATAGAGCAGAGACATTACTTTGTCAACAAAGGTCCATCTAGTCAAGGCTATGGTTTTTCTAGTAGTCACGTATGGATGTGAGAGTTGCACTCTAAAGAAAGCTGAGTGCCAAAGAATTGGTGCTTTTGAACTGTGGTGTTGGAGAAGACTCTTGAGAGTTCCTTGGACTGCAAGGAGATCCAACCAGTCCATCCTAAAGAAAGTCAGTCCTAAATGGTCATTGGAAGGACTGATGTTGAAGCTGAAACTCCAATACTTCAGTCACCTGATGTGAAGAGCTGACTCATTTGAAAAGACCCTGATGCTAGGAAACATTGAAGAAGGGAGGAGAAGGGGATGACAGAGGATGGAATGGTTGGATGACATCACCAATTCAACGGACATGAATTTGTGTAAACTCCAGGAGTTGATGATGGACAGGGAGGCCTGGCATGCTGCAGTCCATGGGGTCGCAAAAAGTCGGACATGGCTGAGCGACTGAACTGAACTGAATAGAAGTTTATCTAAGAAGTACAGGAGCCAAATAAAGGCATTCCCAATGGCCAAAGCGGGAGAATTTGAGTAATAGAATAAATAAAACAGTATTGGTTATAACCCAAAGTATACACTAAAAATTATGTGTACATACTTATACATATAAATAATTGAATAAATTAACAAATGTGAAGAAGAGATAAATCTCTTGTGTAGAATAATTCCAAATAATTTATGGAGATACTCTCCCTCAAGGAGGGAATTATAATGCTTCTTAAAGTGTGGTCTGCGCATAGCGACTTGCTTCCAAAGAGTACAGCATAAAGGGAGGAAGGGCAGGGTAACTTTTCGGGGGAGAAACCTGACAAATGCTACTTCAGCCAGGTGATGAAGGTCAACATCAACAGCCATCAATCATGTTATAATATTTACCTTTGACATGAAGTGATGAAAATGAAACTTAACCTTTGTGATCTTCCGCCTCCTAATCCAAAACTCCAGTATTATTATGAGAAATTATCCAGCAAACACCCAAGAGGAGCATTCTGCAAATACCTGACCAATAATTCTCAAGAGTGTCAAGGTCATCAAAAACAAGGAAAGTCTGAGAAGCTGTCAGAGTTCAAGAGATATGTCAATTAAATGTCATGGATGGGATCCTGGAACAGGGAAAGGACATTAGATTAAAGAAACCTGAAGAAACTATGTATTTCATTTAATAATAATGTATCAATAATGATTCATTAATTGTAACAAATACAGGAAACTAAGGTACACAAGGGGAAACTTGGTGTGGGATTATAGGAATTCTGTACCATCTTCCTTTTTTAAATCTAAAAGTATTCTAATAAAATAAAATCCATTGAAAGAAAACTGTATAAGCTACATCTCAATGAAAACAATTGAGGTGTTTGTACTAAGTCGCTTCAGTCGTGTCCAGCTCTTTGAAACTCCATGGACTGTAGCCTGTCAGGCTCCCTTGTGCATGGGATTCGCCAGGCATGGACACTGGTGTGGGGGGCCATGCCCTGCTCTAGGGGATCTTCCCGACCCAGTGATTGAATCTGAGTCTCTTGTGTCTCCTGCATCGGTTGGCAGGTTCTCTACCGCTAGTGGCACCTCAGAAGCTACTGGGATGTTTGTAAGGCTGCTGTTTAAATGAAAACTCCTTAGCCTGTTTTTCAGTTTTGATCACTAGTGATAACAATAGTAACAATCTGCTTAGTATCTTATCTACTTTTTCTAAAAATGTTTACATATAAATGTGTGTGTGTGTATTGATATGTGTGTTGCTTTTCTTATAGAAGCGGAATCATATTAGGACATATTTTTTAATTTGTTGGCTTCATTTGACAACATAAAATGAACATTGTTCTATGAAGTGTAGGAATATCTATTTTGCTCCTTTAATGCCAGCATAATATTCTATGTTATGGATGTACTATCCATATGTTATCTCTAATTTTTGGTTGATAGAACTAATGTACATCTTAAGGATATATTCATACCTATATCTGCCATATTAGTCTGTTGTTTAGAAGAAAAGTTAAAAGGATACAAAAATTCTTTCATTTCTTTGTATTTTGATTTTGGGATTTTATGTTGTGGTTAGGTAGATTATAGAAATAGCTTTAATATATTATTTTCTGTTTTTCACTACTTTTAATATTCATGTTAGCAAATTTACTCCATCTGGAAAATATTCTTTGCAATTTCTTTTTCTCTTAAATGGAGAGTATTTTTAATATCATTTATTGAATAGTCCATTTTCCCCTGGGATTTGAAACACTACATTTTAAAATATACCAATCTCTTTTATAGGCATGGAATTGACTACTATCATCATTTTATTCTATCCTATTTGTCTATTCCAATATGCAGACTTATAGTGTGTTTTGATAGCTGGTAAGATGATTTCCTCCTTATTATTACTCCTTTTATAAAATGTTTAAAAACATTATTTTCTGTTATTAGCCCTCCTTCTCTTTCTTTTTCCCCCTGTCTCTCTTCCTTCTCCTGATCTCCCTTCTTCTCTTCTTTCTCTTTCATTTTTGTTGATAAATTTTGCCTTCAAGGTTTTTTTTGTTGTTGTTTTGTTTTTTTAATTTTTGTGGCTGGCATTTGGAACAAGGTCTTTTGGTAAACACTTTCCCCCCAAATTTACTATTACTATGAAATCTTCGCAAAAGCCACTTGTTTAATGTTTATAATTTAACTGACTACCTTACTGAAAGTTACTAGTTCTAGTTTTGCTACTTACTCTTGGTTTTTCTACATGGTATACATGTAGCTCTTCAATTCATACAAACCTGGAATGGCTTCTTGCTTTGGGTAAAGGCACTAGATCTTCATTTGGTTAAAATTTTAAAGCAGGGAGTCTACTTACATGTTTCAAAGCCAAGTACTTTGTCCTTCCTCTCCCCAGAAATGAGGGTTTCAGTGGGGTCATAATAGCACAGGAAATTGAGAAAGAGAATAGAGAGTTAAAAAGGGACGAAATAAGAAGAGGGCTGTGAGAAACTAAGACTCAGAAGTAGCTGGGGAGAAAAATATTGGTAAGATGTGACAGGTTGGTCTCAATAAGCAAATATAGACGGGTAAAAGCATGTATAGTGATTGAGGAATAATGGGTAATATTTGATTCAGAAGATACTGCAATATTTCAATAGAAGCATTAAAATGATCCTGCATATTTCAACAGAAGTATTGCCTTGTATGTACCAATACTCTTTGTCATCTCTCTATTGCCCTAAACTATTTTTGTTGATTAATCTAAATGCCTTAATAAGAGGCTTCTTGCTGTTCATATTTATGTTAAAACTCATTGTGTCTATTAATCTGAAGACACATGCTACTGATAGTAGTTGGAAAATGACATCCTTCTGATTGAATATTGAAGGGCAGAACTGGTCTTAGAGACCTAATGTGGTCTAGGCATGCAGGGTACAGATTCAGTGTAGGGCAAGGCACAATGTCAGTAGAAGGTTGTTTGTTGTTATTTGTTTATATGTTTAATGCATCAATATATGCTGGGGGGGGGGGAGCGGAAATGGGGTGGGGGAGGAAATGCCATTTAGGTATGTGTAATTCAATTATACATTCAGTTTTAATTTTAGGGAGACATATTTTATCAGGTTTGGCAATAAATCTATGCTGTTTTATAAAATGGAGAAATCTCCATATTTTTCTCTGGCCTGGGGTGATTTAGTAATGTTGGAATCATTTTAAAATTTGGCCTTTTGTATTGGCAGATTATGTTTCTTAGTATTTGGTGTTTATTACATTTCTCTCTCATTTCCTAGCAATTGGAGGAACTACACAGAATCCACTTTCTTACATAGGAGGCATAAATTGGAAGGTTGGAAAATGGAAAAACAATGTTGAAGACTCATGAGAAAAGAGTAATGGAGTCAATGCCAGAACAGCATCTTGAGGGCTGTTCTATAAATACTCTGGGGCTTTTCAAAGAGACGGTACTTACAGGGCAAAAATCCAGTCTTTCCTTTTGATTTTGACCTAAGCACTCTTTATCTAAATTACATGATAATATCACTTATTTATATTTATGTAAATAATATGATTTTTTGAAGTAAAAAAGCATTTGCAACCCTAGAAAAGCAAGACTGTGGTAACCACAGTAACACTGGCAATGTGCAGTCCGGGATCACTAAAAGAAGGTGTGAGGTTCCACAGTTTTTAAATGGTTTGTGAGTCATGTCTTCTTCTTATAATGGGATGACTTTAGTCAACTATATACATGTAAAAACAGGAAAGTGACAGTAACTTTTGCTTTTTTACTAAGTTTTAAATGGTGGATTTTATTTCTTAAACACACATATAGACATTTTCTTATGTTCAGAATCTAAAATGAATATATATACATATTAACATGTAACATTTCACTCCTTTTTAATACAATAATTTAATATATGAAAAATTCTTCAATGCTAGTTTTGCACTCTATTTATCATTGTCCACTTAAAAAAATGATCTCTATGTAGGTTCTTACACAGAACATGAAAAGACATAGTTAGTGTTTACCCTGGTGAGTTTTGGTAGAAAAATATAACCCTAACATAAAGAGAGAACCTGGTTTTATTAAAGCAAATTTCTTAACACAAGCTGTATTAAATTTTGTTTAATTTTTGTGGATAAAAAATTTAAAGCCTACTTCACTTTTAAAGTGAAGGAAACTATCAACCAACGATTAACAAGTGGTTAATATCCAAAATACGAAAAGAACGCACACAACTTGACATTAAAAAGCAAACAACACAATGAAAAAATGGGCAGAGGACTGGGACAGACATTTCTCCAAAGATACACAGATGGTCAACAGGCACATGAAATGTTCAATATCAGGAATCATCAGAGAAATGCAGTTCAAAGCCACAGTGAAATATCACCTCACACTTGTCAGAATGACTATTATTAAAAAGACAACAAATAAAAAGAGTTGGTGAGGATCTGAAGAAAAGATAACTCTGATTTGTGGGAATGTAATTTGGTGGATGAGATAGTTGTTCATCACCAACTCAGTGGGCATGAGTTTGAGCAAACTCTGGGAGATAGTGAAGGACAGGGAAGCCTGGCGTGCTGCAGTCCATAGTCTTAGCAACTGACAATTTGGTGAAGCCATTATGGAAAACCTTATGAAGATCCCTAAAAAAATCAAAACTAGAATTGCTATATGACACAGAAAATTACACTCCTGGGTATTTATCTGAAGATGATGAAAACACTAATTAGAACAGATATATGTATCCTTATATTCA